>NW_012151019.1:776141-868790 GCF_000956105.1 Propithecus coquereli
AATCAGGAGTCGCTGGAGAGAAGAGGATGGGAGAGCAGGTGTGGACGGGGCACCCGTGGGGGCAGACTGGACACCAGCAGCCCTTAAGAACAGGCCTCGGGCACCCCATGGGAAACTGAGGCAGAGCCTCATCGAGTAGAAGGAATGGGTTCAACGCCATGGGGCTTGCCCAGCATGGCAGGTACAGCAGCCTGTGTTGCAGACTCGATTTTCTAAGCCACTGGCATCATCCTCTCAGCTGCTCACCCTTTGCTGCCTTTGCTCAGGTTCCAGTCCCAGGCCTCGCTGCCATCGTCCCTGTCCTCGCCCCTGTCCTCGCCTCACTCAGTCCCTCTCGGCTTCAGGCCACGCATTCCCTCACCTCTCTTCCGTGGCTCCGTCTGCTCCCTGGAGACTCTCAAGGTAATGTCACAATCTCAGGACTTCTCTTGGGACCTCGAGTAGGAGCCCAACAGGAGGCAGGGGCTGGCTGGGAGTGGAGCCGTCTGGGCTCCCAGAGTGAACTCTGGCACACGCCACACAAGCTCGCGGCAACGCTCCACACCCCAGGGCCTCCGACGGTCTTACCTGCTGAGTCGGGAGCTGGGTGGCACGGGAAGGTCTAAGGAATCAGTAAACTTGGGATTTACGCTCAGGAATGAAGAGAACAAGCCTGAGGCTCACCCTACTCCAGCACCTCTCAGCCTTTTTCTGTGCGTCTGAATCTTTTTGACGTAGAGATTCTGGTGTCGTAGGTCTAGGGAGGGGCCCTGGACTCTGCATTTCTCATAACCTCCCGGGTGGTATGGACGCTGCTGTTGGCTCGTGCACTCTGAGCATGGTGCCTGCGGCAGCACACCGAGGGAGGGATACCTGTGCTGGTTTCAGGTACCGTGAAAGGCTGGGATATTTTGGGTACTGTGGGCCTCTAGTCAGACCTGGTAGGTGCCTGGTTCTCCTCCCCTTCCTCTTGTCGGGCTTGGATCTGTAGTTCTCAAGCTTTAGCTGCATTAGAATCGCCTGCAGGGCTGGTGACACTCACCTAGCTGGGCCCACTCCCAGCCTTTCTGATTCGGTAGGTCTGGGTGGGGCCCAAGATTCTGCATTTCTAATAACTTTCCAACCACTGCTGCAGGGTAACTGAAACCATGGTACCATCGGGCCCTACAATAGAGGGTCAGACGGTCCTGGATTTGAATTTTTTTATTTTTTGTAGAGATGGAGTCTCACTATGTTGACTAGGCTGGTCTCGAACTTCGGGCCTCAAGTGATCCTCCCGCCTCGGCCTCCAAAAGTGCTGGGATTACAGGTGTGAGCCACCGAGCCCAGCTGGATTTGGATCTGACTCTGCCCCTTGTGATCAGAGTGATCTTGGGTAAGTCAGCCCCGTTCTCTGATCACCAGCTTTCCCATCTGCAGAGTGGGGGCAGCATACCGTGCTCTGCAGGGCGCTGAGCAGGTGCAAGCTAATGTTTGCGAGAGCCATCCCAAATGGCTGTCCTTGAGACTGATTTCCCGGCCTATGTCTGGGAGTCTGACTGCTGCTGTCCCACCGATTAAAAAGTTTCAGTCAATCAGTCAGTTGTTCTAGTTACTTGAGCTACCCTGTTCACAGAGTCAAGTGAATTAACCGAATAAATTAGTGAATTTTTTTTTTCCAGGACATTGTTTGGGAAAGTGAGGTCTAGAAAACCCGCATCTGAATCATCCCTGGCAGGGCTTCTCCACCTCCAGTGCGCACACATGCCTTGGGGAGCTTGTTCAAATGTAAATGTTTATACAGTAGGCCTGGGACAGGGCTTGCATTTCTAACAAGGTCCCAGGTGGCGCCGATGCCGCTGGCCCCAGGACCACACTTGGAGTGGCAGGAATCCGGAACAATATATTAACACAAAAATTCCTTGACTTTGCCCAGACCTACCCCATAATTTTCACAGGCGATCCTTTGGCAAACTAAAGTGTGAAAGCTATTGTCTCAGTGATCATTTAATCGTTGGCTTTTAAAATGTAATCTACAGCCCAAACAAATGCTGCCCCCCTTCTTGGGGATGCAGAGGGAAGCAGAGGCGGCCCCAAGCCCCACTTCTACCACACAGCAACTGTTCCATGCGGGGCAAATCATTTCTCTTTCATTTAATTCTTCTGAAATTATGGGAAAAATAATATCTGTCCTTGTAATGGGTCATTCTGAGTCTGAATGATCCACTTTGTCCAAAAGCACTTTGGAAATTATAAATTTGCAAATGTAAAAGATTATCTTAAAAACAGAAAAGCTTAGGGCAAACCTTTCTGTCTCAATTTGTGAAAAACTAATTTTACGTGAGCCTTTGCCCTGGGCACAGTGGGATAAACACAGAGAACAATGAAAACAGTTAAATATTTTGGTGTTGGTCCTAACTTCATCCAACCAAGTTACAAAACTTTTGAATTTTGACCACTTCCAAAGAGAGCAAGCCAGGAGTGAATGCTTCACTTAAAAGTTGTTTACATTGTTAAATGTGTATTACATTAGCACACGCAGTGGCTAGAGAATAACAGACGACAGCACAGCCTTCTCCAGCTGAAGGGTTAATGAGGTTTTGAAACTTAAGAACTGATTTCACAACACAATCAGTGTTGTAAATATTTGAGTTCCCAAGCTAGCCCACAAGCTCATTCACCCCTTACTGTAGCTAAATTCGACAATAAAAAAGTAACAGTGGCCGGGTGTGGTGGCTCAGGCCTGTAATCCCAGCACTCTGGGAGGCTGAGGTGGGTGGATTGCTTGAGCTCAGGAGTTAGGGTCCAGTCTGAGCAAGAGCAAGGCCCCGTCTCTACTAAAAATAGAAAAATTAGCTGAGTGTGGTGGCACACCTGTAGTCCCAGCTACTGGGGAGGCTGAGGCAGAAGGATCGCTTAAACCCAGGAGTTTGAGGATGCAGTGAGCTAGGATGACGCCACTGCACCATAGCCTGGGTGACACAGTGAGACCCTGTCTCAAAAAAAAAAAAAAAGTAATAGTAATGATGTATAAAGAGCATTATGGACAAAAAAAGAGCATTATGGTTTACAAACTTGAAACCCTCAACTATCCCCTGATACAATTCTACTTCCCTTCCATTTCAAAGATGAGGAGACTGAGGCTTAGATGGGTTAAGGGAGAAAAGATTATAGAATCAGTAAGTAGGAAGCCAAGAGCTTGTATCTGGTCTGCTGATTCAAGAATGGTACCGTCCATGGCCTGTTAGGAACTGGGCCGCGCAACAGGAGGTGAGCAGCGGGCGAGCGAGCGAAGCTTCATCTGTATTTACAGCCGCTCCCCGTCGCTCGTCTGCCCCCTCCCCCCAAGTCCATGGAAAAATTATCTTCCATTAAACTGGTCCCTGGTGCCAAAATGGTTGGGGACCGCTGCTCTAGAACCAGTCCCAATAAGCAGAGTTCTAAGCCTTCCATCTTGGAGCCCCACGTACACACCTGTCCCTGTAATCTGCAAGATTCTCCCTCACCTGCGCAGTCTCCCACCTGCCGCGAAGGGGGCGGGGATTCAGCAGCACAGGGCCCAGGGCAGAAGTATTAGTCAGGAGAGAAAAACTACCTTAGGAGTTTTTTGAGGGATGCCCTTTGCCCCTTGGGCTCCTGGTTCCACTTTCTTTAATTTCAAGGGGCCTGTCTCATCTCTAGTCAGAAGCAAAGTTACTGACTCAAACTCAATTAAGAAAATGGGTATATTGCTTAGGATTCATTCTGCCGGCTAATGACCAGGACCTGAAATAATAGTGGCCTATATAAGATGGAAGACTATTTTTTCTCTCTCCTAAAACCAGAAGGTAGGCGATACAGGGCTCATATGGTGGTTTCGCAAACTTCTCAGGGGCCAGGCTCCTTCTGTCTTTCTTTCCACCATCTTTAGGGCTGGTTACTGTCCTCAGGTTCACTTTATGGCTTCAGTATGACCAATGTAGCTCCAGCCATCACACCAGCATTCCAGGCAGGAAAAAGGAGAAAGAAGAGACAAAAAAAGTGCATCTCCCAGAGGAGTTAGTGCCTTTAAAGCTGGGTACATTTACACACTCAATAAACTCCAAGTTCCGTTGCTAAGGAAAAAGGGAGAATGGGTACCAGCATCTCTGCCTTTTTGGGATCCTGGTAGCTCATAGAACTGAGTGATAGGGACCAGGCTAAGCTGAACATCTGAGGGACCCACAGGACGTCTCTTTAGGGGGCTGCTCTAGGATAACTCTGTCTCTTCCTTCAGTCCTTATGAATATTCCCTAAAGATTCAAATTCCTGGGGAAAAGGCAGCCTGAATTTCAGTTTAGCCTAGCTGCCCATTGGGTGGTCAGGGAAGTGGGGCTCCACAGTTGACACCCCACCAATTACAGGGACTAGGGCAGGATCCTTCCCCGATGGAAGCGATTGGAGCAGAGAAAAGTCGCAAGTGTCTTTCAGGCTTCCTGTGTCGTCCCATTCCGTTCCTCCTGTTCCCGCCCTAGCCTCTGAGCAGAGAGAAGGCGTGGTGGAGCGCGGTGTGAAAGGAGCAGGGCTTTTGGGATCCACGCGCCTGGGTTTCATCGCGGTTCTGCCACTGACCAGCTGCGTGATGCTGGGCCCGTTACTTCGCCGGGCCTCAGTTTCCTCATCTGTTCGAACGGGATGATCCTAAGCACCTCTCAGCTGGTTGTGGGAATGAACATACGCATCACGGCATTTTCGCAGTCTCATTAGTGCTGAGTACGAAGGGGTCACTTTGACAGTGGTAACCTAAGTTTCACTGATCCTCAGTGATGTGTGAATCTCCACTGCCCCCGCTTCAAATATTTACGAGGGCATCTGGGGATGCCCAACACGTGTGCTCCCCAAGAAGTTGGCTCCCCCCTGCACAGTGGTGCTGCTTTGCTGGGCACCTTTTTTTATTTTTTATTTTTTGAGACAGAGTCTCACTTTGTCTCCCTGGATACAGTGCAGTGGCATCAGCCTAGCTCACCGTAACCTCAAACTCCTGGGCTCAAGCGATCCTCCTGCCTCAGCCTCCAGAGTAGCTGGGACTACAGGCATGTGCTACCACATTCAGCTAATTTTTCTATTTTTAGTAAAGACAGGGTCTTGCTCTTACTCAGGCTGAGTCTCGAACTCCTGAGCTCAAGTGATCCTCCCAGAGTGCTAGGATTTTACAGGCGTAAGCCACCATGCCCAGCCTTGCCAGGCACCTTGATTGACTATTGTCCTTCACTGGGCCTTGGAGTCCTTATAATACCAAAGCTGAGCTATGGTCTAAGGAAATTGTAGGCAAAAAGCTTTTCTCCCCTCTTTTATGTTACTCTCAGTGGGCGGGACCCCAACTTAGCACTCCTTAGGGCCCCCAACTCTTGGAGTTTTCTTATAGCCTCCCAACTCCCTGAGACTCAGACACATATCCAAGGGGCCGAGCCCGAGACAGGTCTGAGGTTAGGCTTCCTGGTTAGGTCACCATGGCTGAAGTTGTTCCTTGCCTATCCAGAAATCCATCCTTTCTTTTCTCCTTAAGAAGTGAATCCTGATTTCCAGCTGGGCCCTTTGCCCAGCAAAGGGGCAAAAGGCAAGATTTCTTAGCCTCCTCTGGAGTTCAGTATGTCCATGTGACTAAGTTCTGGCCAACAGGAATTAAGCAAAAGTGCGGGGTGTAAGGAAGTCTGCTTAGAGAACTGGCTCAGCTGAAAATGTGTGTCTTTTATTGCCCTCTTCCCTCTTTCCTTCTGCCAACAGCCTGAGTTGTGATGGCTGGAGCACCAACAGCCATATAGGACCATGAGGAGACCTTGTAGATGGAAGCTCTGTCCTTGAATGGTGGGTCAGAAAGATTGAAATCTATGTTCCTAATATCAATGTGGGATTGCCATACCAGGACCGAGCCAGCAGTTCTGGACCTCTTTTGCATGAAAGAAAAATAAACTTCAATCTTGTTTAAGCTGTAGTTAATTTGAGGGTTTTCCCCCCAGCTATAGTTAGCTGAAACTAATCATCATGGGAAATACCACATGCATGCCATGTAATTCCCCTTTTCCCTTGGGGTGAGGTCTCTCCCAGGAGATCTCTCAGTCCTGGTGGAAATATTATAGATATCTGATGGAGTCCTCCTCCAGGCATGTCCAGGCACACCTGAATCAGACTGAGATCCTTACAACATATGCAAAGTGCTTGGTACAGAAAATGTACCGACACACTGTAGCTGGTGTTATAATATTAATACATGGTCTGACCCAGTTCCTAGCACACAGCCTCAATAAAAATTAGCTCTCTCCTTCCTTTATATGCATAAGCAGTCAATTCCTTCTTCCTATTAGGTCTAGGCTATAACCCAGGGGGCTGAGCTGGGGTGGGGAAAATTCTAGATAAGCAGCTATGAACTGATTTGCTCTCTAGAAGTCACTTTCCACTTTCCACCTTTGCTTCCCCTTTGGGACCCTGCTGGGCCAGACCCCAGGCTCGATGGGGTAGCCATTGTCAATCAGTAACACTTCCTGCCTAGCCATGGGCGTGGGAGTCCCAGAGGAGGAAGACGGAGCCTCTATCCTCAGTGGTGTCTTTGCCAAACAGGGACTAAAAATGCTAAATGATTTGGGTTGGGACTGGGAGAGCCCCAGGAACACCACGTCAGCTCGAACCATCTGCTCTAACCATCCATTATGACCCTCTGAGGTCCGACTTGTCCCAAATAGCCCGCAGGTTTCCTGGGTTACCTACCCTGGATCTCAGGACTCAGGGAGAGGCCCCCCCACCCCCAGCCCGGGCTGACCTCAATCCGGCCAGCGCTGCAGCAGAGGAGCCTCCTTATCGTTAGACTCCTGGGTGGTTAGAAGGACTTTTGTTGTTTTGATGTATTTGTTTTAAAGCAGGAAATCAGATCTCAGCCAATTGTAGACATTTAGCTTGTTAAATAGACTTGAACTAAGGGAAAGGAGAATAAAAAACATTTCCAAACAAATGGAACGAACGGGGCCAAGTCGAGGGATGGCGCCCTTCCGCATCTCGGCTGCATGCGGGAAGGGCACTGCTCCCACCCGGGATCAGGAGGCTGGGGAGTCATCCCCCCTCCCCCCCGTGGGCCCCCGCCCTCTCTCCTTGCCCCGGGCCTGGCTGAGGAGTCTGGGCTTTATTTTCCACCGAAGTCACCTGAGGAATCAGGATCAGGCTCAGGCTCAGGCAGCGGACCCCATGAGTGGCTGCAGAGTGTGTGCAGCCCTCCTGCCTTCCTGGAGTCTAAGAGGTAAGGCCCGGGAGGGGCTTTGCTCTGCAGAGACCCCGAGGCGGCAGAAGGGGGAGGCTGAGGGGTCGAGGCCCAGAGGAGGCTCAGAAAAGGGGCCCCAAACCTGTAACCCCGAGGAAAACGCTGCTGGGATTGTTTCTTGTCTTGCCTCCGCGGGTTGCTTGCTCAGCTGTGGAGTCCCCTTCAGTTCCGCTGAAGCACACACAGTGCCCCTCGCCCTGTGAGCCCAGGACTCACGCCTCCGAGGGAGCAAGATTTCCTGACAGCCACCCAAGTGTGTCTCCTAAAGCTGGTCTGGGAATAATTTATGGACTAAGTTTTGGAAAGTCTTGGAAAATTCTAGAGCACTTTCGCATTCTGTGCTGTGCACACACTTCCTGTCAAAGTAAAAATTAACCGGTAGCTTGGGAAACGAGGCTTCGGGATGTCCTGCACCACAGCGCAGGAGAGCTCACAGGTTTCCTTCATTATTCACTGTACTCACCAGGCAAGGCGTATCTTGATAGCACCCAACTCTCCGTTCGAATGTCCAATGCAAACTCAGTTACAGATTACAATATCTCTTTGAGGCTGTGATGGTGAGAGGATCTTGAGAATTTCTTGTAGGCAAGGGATGGTGAATGGGATATAATGGTAAGGTCTTCTTTATTATCAATTTACAATGTGCAATGGATATCACCGACAGTCTATTTAATTTGTGTGTAAGTTATCTATTGATGCATAGCAAGTTAGCCAAACACAGTGGCTTAAAACAGCGTTAATAACCTAGTAGGTTTTGTGGGTCAGAAATTCAGGAGTGACTTAGCTCAGCGCTTTTGGCTCAAGGTCCCTCATGAGGGCACAGTCAACAGTCAGCCAGGGTTGCAGTCTCCCGTGAAAGCTCGGCTGAGGCGGGGATCTGCTGCCACGCTCACTCGTGTGGTTGTTGGAAGTCCCTGGTACCTCACCACGTGGACCTCTCCACTGTGCTGCCTCACAACATGACATGTGTCCTCCCCCAGACTAAGTAATCCAAGAGACAGGCCCAAAACAGAAGCCACAGTCTTTTTATAACCTAATCTTGAAAGTGATATCCCATTAGTTCTGCCATATTCTATTTGTTAAAAGTGAGCCACTGGATCCAGTCCACACTCGAGGGAAGGGGATTGAATAAGGATGTGAAAACCACGAGGCAGGAATCAGTGAGGGCCATCTCAGAGGCTGCCTTCACTCTTTCTACCTTTTCCCTTCCTTTCTCTTCCTTCCTCCCTCCCACCCTCCCTCACTCTCACCCTTTCCTTTTCATGTCCTTCCTTCCTTCCTTCCTTTCTTCCTTCCTTCTTTCCTTCCTTCCTTCCTTCCTTCCTTCCTTCCTTCCTTCCTTCCTTCCTTCCTTTCTTTCCTTCACATCTGGAATACTTCAGGGACTTCTGTGGCTTAATCGTCACCTTGGTGTCCCTACCATTTTTCTTTTAAGGTTAGAAATTTCTCAACCACAAACTCTCCTGTCAAGGGAGTTCTGAGGAATCCAGGTGTTGGGGTTAAAGAGGAAACCGTATCCTGCAGTTACAGGGTCTTTATCTTCCATGGTTTGGGATGAATGTTCCACAGGGTGGATTTTCCAGACAACTGAAGGCTTCCCCTGTCAGCACCCAAGTTCTTTCCACACTGTACAGGAGACACGTGTTATTCTAGAATATAATGCCCAAGACCTTGATTACAGAAGGAAGGGTGCGTACCCATGACAGGATTTCTCAGCAATCACAGTCCCACGGTGCCCTCGGTTTTCTGTAAACATCCTCACACACTAAGCTAAATTTAAGTTTTACTAAAATCGTCTCTCTTACTTGATTAATAATATTTGTGCTGGTTGGAACAATCGCTGGAAAAGCTTCAGGAATCAATTTTTCTTGTTTCTAAAGGGCTTGATTATGTTCTAGCTATGAGCCACCATTGAATTAAGCATTTCATTCTTTAAGTTACTCCGAACATCTATTTCTTGTAAGAGAACCATCAATTTCCCTTAGTTGTTCTCACTTTGTCTTCACTTCTATTGTGGCTTCAGAAGTCACTTCTCTTTGTGCTCCTTTCCGCATCACGGCTCAGTCTTTGAGGCAGCGTCGTTCTGTGGTTATGGAGGGAGCCTCTGGAGCCATACAGTCTTGGCTCTTACTTACTGCCACTTACTTTCTGTGTGACCATAAGCAAGTCCCTTAACCTCTCTGGCTTCAGGTTCCTCATCCACAAAATGGGGCTTATTATTGTTCCAGCTCCTAGGGCTGTTGCGGGGATTAAATGGAGATCCACATAGCTCTTAGGAAAGTACCTGGAACACAGTAGATGCTCAAAGATACTATTAATAGATGTCATGATCCATAGTCACTGGGGTAGGAGACATCAGCAAGGCCATACTGAGGGGCAGGTGCTGTTATTGGCAGGTGTACTCACAGGCATCCTGGTGTCCAAATCCTTATCCCAACTCATGGGCAAATCACTGCATGTTCAATCTTCAGGGTCGCTTGTGAGTAGAGTAGACCCCAAGGATGTCCTCTGCCGGGTACCATCTGTTGCAGAGGGAGAGCCGGGAGCCTCCAGGGACCTTTCTCCCATGACTCATGTTCCTCATCGGGATCCTCCCAGGCAGCACTGCCCAGGACTCAGAGGCAGGTGAGTTAGCCCTCAAGCAAGGTGGCCCGACACTGGTGTGTTTTGCGTACCTGTATTTGCATTTCATAGTTTTCTGTTTTCTCTTTCCCGGCCAGCTGCTGCTTGTTGCTCCTGCCAGTGTGCCTGCTTCCAGTAGCTTCCTTCCTTCTCCTTCTAATTTCTTGCTTCCATGGGCTGAGAAACCTGAGGGCAAAACTTATTAGAATTTTCTATAAAAGACAAGCCTTTGAGCGAGGGCCTGAGGGCTGTGCCGTGAGCAAAGCCTCGGGCTGTTTTAGGCTGTGTGCTGCGGTGCAGACGTGGGCGGAGAGTTGGCCTGCTCTCAAATCACCATTGGGAAAAAATTTTTTTGATTATCCTACAGTAAAAACTGGCTTTTTTTCCCTTTTGGTGCACAGTTCTATGCATTTTAAAACACACATATATTTGTGTAACTACCCCCACAATCAAGACACAGACCCGTCCCATCACCCCCAGAAGACTCCCTTTGTGGACTCTCCCTCCACCCATAAGGCCTGGCAACCCCCAGTCTGCTCTCATCACTACTGTTTTGTCTCTTTGAGAGCATCGTATAAAGGGACTCATACAGCGTGTAACTTTTTGAGACTGGCTTCTCACACTTGGCGTAATGCCTTTGAGATTCATCCAAATCATTGCGTGTCAATAGTTTATTTCTTTTTGCTGCTGAATCATATTCTATTCTATTGTTTAACCATTCACCAATGTAGAATATTTGGGTTTTTTGAGCTATTAACATTTGTGTACAAGTTTTTGTGTGAACTTCAATTTTTATTTTTCTAGGGTAAACATTCCAGAAGTGGGATTGCCTGATCCTCTAGAAAGTGTTTATAAGAAACTGCCAAACTGTTTTCCAGAGTGGCTGTACCATTTTGCATTCCTACCAGCAATGTAGAGAGTTCTAGTTGCTCTATACCCTTGTCAGCACTTGGTTTTGTCTGTCTTTTTAATCATAACCATGAGAGTGGGTATGAATTGGTATTCCACCAGGGTTTTGATTTACATTTTCCTAGTGGCTAATGGTGATGAATATCTTCTCAGGTGCTTATTTGTCATTCTTATTTCCTCTTTGGTGAAGTATCTAAGCCATTTGTCATTTTAAAAATTGGATTGTTGATTATCTTATTGTTGAGTTTTGAGAGCTCTTTATATATTTTGAATACGAAACTCACTGATGCTTAAGCAAATGACCTAAGCCACTTGAGCCTTCCACCTTATTAAATGGGAGACAATGCCATCTTCTCTACCTGCCTCGCCATGTTGCTCTAAGGATCAAATGACACAAGGCAAGTGAAACATTGGAAATTGGTAAGGGGTCGCCATTGCTGTTTGGATTACCCAGAAGTAGTGGGATTACATTTTACTTGATTATTGGTTCTTGGCTATGTTTTCATAGCAGAAGTTCTCCTGTGAATGATCTGTGGCAATAGTGTCTCTTTATGCATAGTATTATACCCCTTCCAAACACGTATTAGATAAAAAGGTTCACGATAAGGGGAATTGTGCGGAGAAATGGCCTTTGCTTGATAAGGTGTTCCTTTTCGTCTAAGCACACCTGGGGCACAGTTTCCTCTCAAAGAGCCCTTGAAGACTTGGGCAGGCTGGTGGTTGAGCAGTGAGTGTTAGGAGCGCCTGGCCCAGCCCTTAGAAAGCAGGTCCCGCCACTGCCCGTGGGCACAGCCCAGCACTCCTGCCTAGAGGGGATCGCATGTCACAACTGAGAATTAAAGAGAGATGTGCTGAAGTGGGTTCACCTCTTCCCCAGGTGAAAGGAGGATTACCGGACTCCACCCTCCACTGTCCCCCTGGTTTGCGGGCTCCCTGGTGAGCGAGCCCAAGCTTGGGGGTGACTAAGGGGAGGCTGCAGTGGTAGAATGCATGGTACTCACATAGGGGACGTAATGGTGGCTTCTGCACTGTCCAGTCCACCCCTCCCACAGAGGACAGCAGAACTTTAGTTTGCATGATTAACTTCAGCTTGAAGAGTGATCTGGATGCATGGGACAATAATCCCAGTTACCTTGCTACTGGCAGGTTCCGGAATGGGCACGTGCCCTGATTCTGCCAAGGAGATGCAGGAAGTGGTTTGCTGAAGATCTCTGGGAAAATGTTCTTCCTTTTGTGAGGGGATGAGAAGCCAGATTCATTCTCTCTCTCTTTCTCCCTGTCTGTCTGTCTCTCTCCCCCTTTGTTGGGATGCTAGTAGCCATGCACACAGGGGTCTGGTCTTGGAATGACATTGCTGCTGAGGATGGCACAGCAGACATCTGGCAAGACCCTGAGCCCTTGGTTCTATCCTCGAGCCACAGAATCCCCCAGCCCTAAGCCCCCTGTCTGTATGTCTTCATGTGCAGCTGACAGTCATCTTTCTTGTTTAATTCAGCTGTTTGCATCCCAACGTGTAGTAACTGTGATAAGCTGTCCCCCTCCCCAAATTTAGGAGCCCTCCTTCATTGACGGGTTGGACTTCAGAAATGCAGTCGGAGACGTTATGGGCGGTGGGGGGTGGAAGACAAAGGAAGAAGATAATGATCTTTTTTCTGTTCATTGCCCTGACATCGAGATAGTCCTATGGGTCAGGTCTTAGCTTTTCTCTGTGTTAACCTGGTAGCAGGAAAAATCACCTAAACCTTATTAACTTGCGGTAAATGGAGGGGAGAGTCTGAAATATACCATGTAGTCAAAGGAATGTAGTTTTCTTCTATTTTAAAGAGCACAGTAACTGGACCAACCCCGGGTAGTGGCCCTGCTGGGCCTGCTTTAGGGAAGGCGCAATTACCATATTGTTGCTATGCCAACACTAATAATTTCTTTGGGGAGCTTTTCTACACATATATAGGCATCGTGGCTGAGTTGATAGCGTAAACAGGGTAGCAGTGGCGTGGAGCGGCTTCACCTATTGCAGGGAAGGGACTGTTTTCAAGGACTTGAGCAGTGGCGGTTGGCAGGACCACACGGTGTAAATTACGCATTCATTAAAGCAGGCTCGGCAACGCCAGCCCTGGCACTGCCCAGATGTGCACAGCTTTTACATCCGAGGAGGAATCCTGACGAACGACGCGGCGCATATGCGCTGGAAGGCGGTGGTGCGAGCGGCGGGGCTCACGCGTTACTGGCAGTTTCAAAGCAACGCACACGACAGGTTTAGCTTGGGAGAAACTTGCTTGTGCCTCTGTGTCATCAGAGAATCCCCCGTTCGAGGGAGTGTGGCTGAATTTGGGCTTCTTAAGTAACCACTGGTCGCCAAGGCAGTGTGCCCGCGCGCGCGCGCGCGTGTGTGTGTGTGTGTGTGTGTGTGTGTGTGTGTTAGAGAGAGAGAGAGAGCGTGCAGGAGCAGGCAGTGCACTCAAGCCAGCAAGAGCCCACTTGGTCTGCGGGGATTTCTCACCAGCCCTCGGGCCCATGAAGGGTGACTACAGGTGCTTGGTCCTAGACCACATTCTAGTTGTCCTCATTGCCCTCTCAGGTCATTACCTTGAAGAATGGAGCAAATCAGGCTATTGTTTCCCTTAGCAGGTAAAGACTCTTATTTTAGGAAAAGCAGCCATCTAGTATGGGTGCATATTAAGATACAGTGCAGAGAGGCCCCTTTTAATAAGTAGGAAATGACAGGTGGGGGTGGGGATCCCCCAGCAGTGCCCGGTGTTGCAAGCGTTTCCCTGAGCTGCCTGGCATCCGGGTTTCCCTCCTTCCTCCTTCATCAAGTGTGACTTGGGCACCTGCTACGTGTCAGGCACTGAGCAGCGTGGGTGCAAAGGTGAACGAAACACAGAACCTGCCCTTGCAGGTGTCCCCTGAAGCCGCAGTCACCAACCCCTGGGCTGGGGACTGGTACCGGTCAGTGGCCTATTAGGAACTGGACCGCAGAGCAGGAGGTGAGCAACAGGGCAAGCGACCCTTCATTTGTATTCATCTTTATTTATAGCCGCTCCCCATCACCCACATCACCGCCTGGGCTCCACCTCCACACCCCCCACCCGACCCATCCATAGAAAAATTGTCTTCCATGAAACCGGTCCCTGGTGCCAAGAAGGTTGGGGACTGATGCCCTGAGGGACACGCACACACACACGTATAGCTCTAATGTGTGCTGAGAGGCACGAGAAGGGAGGAACACAGAGAGTAGCACTCGAGCTGGAATCCGAAAGTCAAGTATGCATTCCAAGCACGGGACGGGAGAGTCAAGAGCGTGGGCTTGGCAGTGTGAGCGTAGGTGGTTCATCTGGGGATGGGATGGGCCCCGCCTGGCTGTGTGAGCAGAGGTTAAGAGCCTGGGCTCTGCAGGCGGATGAGCCGGGCTTGGGTACTGCAGGACCCTCGCACTTTACCCTCTCTAGTCTGTTTTCTTTCTGTGAAGAGGGCATAACGATCCTACTTGTGGGGGGCTGTGATGATTAAGTAGATAATAGATGATGTGTGCAGAGCAGTGCCCAGCAGGCATTCAGCCTCAGATGCATCCTTCACCTTTCTCCTCCTCTGTTCTGCACCAGGCAGGGACTGGCCCCGACAGGCTGCAGCTCCCAGGTCCTGGCTGGGTCTGGCCAGCTGGGAAGGAGGCTGGAGGGTGGGAGCAAAGGAAAGGCCAGGCTAAGTGTCCTCACTTGGCTCGGTCTCCAGCAGAGTCCCTGACACCGGCTGCACCCCCTCCCTGGGTGCTGTCCTGTTGCAGCCACCACGGCATCAGATTATTCTAGGGGACCCCAGCCCCTGGGCTCTAGTAGCACCCTCTCCCTCTCCTTCTTTGGCCCACCAGCCCAAGGGTGCTAGAAGCTTCCTGCTATTGCTAAAATCTGGGTCACTTCATCATCCCGTTTGGCTTCTCAGCTATATAACCAATTCCCTTTGATAAATTCCTTCCGTGTAAATTATTGCAATGACCTTTATCTTCCTGGTTAGGATCTGATAGAATGTGTCATGGTTTCCTTCCGCATAAGCAGGAAAGAATAAACAGCAGGAAGTGTGTGTAAACTAAATAATCCCAGAATAAATAGAGTAGCAAGGACAGGAAGGATTGGTGAGCGCTGGAGGTCACACGTGAGATCCAGGCAGAAAGGGACCCGCAGCTGAACGGCATAGGTGGGCACAAGCAATATGCAAACAGCAAGAGGTGCAGCAGAATGCTCCCAGTGACAAATTACTCAAATGTCCTGAGGGGGAGAGCTCTCTCTGCAGATCCCATCCTTCCTCCGGTAGGAGATGAAATTTTTACATGGTCTTGTATTAATTAGAATAAAATTCTAATAAAGAATATGGAAGTTTTTAAATAATACTGTCAGGCCAGGTCAATACATCACAAATGGCAGAACAACGGGTCGGATGCTGTCAGCCAGGAGGCATTAACAGGCAGACTCAGTGCTGGGAAGGACTCAGAAAGCAGCGGTGATGTCAAGGTCACGTTCATCTCCCCTGGGCACACATCATCCTCTGGCCTGTCGCTGGGCAGATGCCAACTGCAAGCTCTGCAGTTCTGCCTGTGGCTGTCTCTGGCCACCGAGCCTGCAGCCCCTGGGGCAGCCCTCACCCACTAGCTGTAGGAATGATGAATTCCCTGAGGTGTTATTTCCTTTATTTCCCCTATTTCCGGGCAGGCCTGAGCCCTGGTCGCCTGCAGTGGTCACCTGCGTGCCACCCACTATGCTGATTCCTCCCCTCGCCTGTCTCACATCCCTGCTCCCTGCCAGGCGAATCCTAGAACTGCCCCCCAAAGGAACGACTTCCACTCACGTCCTGTCTCCGTGTCAGCTTCTGTGGGAGCCCAGCCTAATACACCATTTGAAAAAATAAACTCAGTTTGGCATCACTTTAGATTTACAGAAAAGTTGCAAAGGTGACACAGAGAGTTCTAGTACATCCCTCACCCGGTTTCTTCTAATGTTGACTTCTGACATGACCACGGTATATTTGTCAAAACTAAGAGATTAACACTGGTACATTACCATTGATGAAACTCCAAACTTTATTTAGATTTCATCTGTTTTTCTACTAATGGCTTTTTCCTCTTCCATGATCCCATCTAAGACACCATGCGGCATCCGATCACCGTGTCTCCTTAGTCTCGTCTGATGTGTGACGGCTTCGTAGCCTTTCCTCATTCTGCGTGTCCTTGACTGTTCGGAGGAGTCCTGACTGCTCAGGTATTTTGTGGGTCGTCCCTCAGTTTAGGTTTGTGTGACGTTTTCTCCTGGTTAGCATAGAGTGATGGATGTAGGGGAAGAAGACCTCACAGGCAAAGTGTCCTTCTTATTATATCATATTAGGGAAGACACAAAATTTTAAAACTTTAAAAAAATTCATAAAAAAAGACACATGCTTAAAATTCCCAAGCTAACACAAGCGAAACTTATAAAAAGGGACCCAGCCTGGAGACCTGGGACTCATGTTTGAATCACCTTACATTTTGCACCCAGGTCCCTGGTCCCAGCCAAGAGTCATCTGGCCAATAACCAAATTCTATGTCCTCAGCTTCTCTGACAACGTATTCTCTGTTTTTTGGGCCTGGCAAGACTAATGACCCCGCCACCCCAACGCACACACACTGGAAGGGATAAAATATCACTGAAGGCCTACGATGAAACAAAAATAATGTAATAAACAATAAGCAATAAATAAGTGTAGCAGTAACCCTGGGATGGTGGCTGCTTTAGGGTGAGCCTAAGTAATAAATCGTGTAAGCGCTGTGTTTCCGAATAGTTTGTCTGCCGTTTGAGGTATTTGAAGTATTCGAAAGTGCCAAATGCACTGTTTGTAATTGCATTTTAAATTGTTTGAGAACATTTAAATGTATCAAATTTGTAATTGAGAAAAATTGGCTTTCTGAGTTCCGTTAATTAGATCTGTGCAACAAATTCAGCATTAAGGAAAGTCCACACGATCGTGGAGGCTGTTTCCCCCCACAGGAAGCCCCTTGGGTGTTAAATCATCTGTTGGTGGGTTACAGCGGGACTAATAGCCCCACCAGCACACTCCTGCATGAGCCTCCGGGCCACTGAGGTAATATGGCGTCCCACGGATGCTGCAGCATTTGTAAATCTCATGTCTGCACAGGCACCTGGTGGTATCATCCTCACTGGAGAAACGGGGAAACTAAATGTATCATTTAGAATGCATTTGGCTGCAAGACAGGGAATACCTCTACTCAAGTGTGGCTATTTAAGTTTAAATTAATTTAAAGTAAGTAAAATTAAAAATTCAGTTCTATAGCCATTCTAGCCGCATTCAAGTGCTTACTTAATAGCCACGTGTGAGTAGCGGCTGTGGTGTTGGACAGGGCAGATACAGAACATCCCCATCATTGCAGGGTGGCAGCACTGCCAGTGGTTCTCAAACTCAAAATCTTCTGGAAGACACATTAAAACACCTCATGCTGGGGGCTTCACCCCCAGAGAGCCTGCCTCAGTAGATCTGGGGCAAAGTTGGAGAATTTTCATTTCTAACAATTTCCCAGGTGATGCTACGGCCACTGGGCCAGGGACCAGGCTTTGAGAACTGCTGCTGTTCACCCACCGCTAGGAGAGCCCGCTGAGAGCACTCCATGTGCTGACCCTGAGCTGCTGGTGGTAAGTTGTGTCCTGTGGACACAGCTCCCTCAGTTGAGCTTGGAGAAGGAGCCCAAGACCGGCTTTCTAAAAAGCGAACATGAGCAGCACAGTGGGGTGCTTGGACTTGTCCCCAAATCCCAAAACCCACCAAGACCCCAAAAACAAAAAACCCGCCAGAATAATCCTGCACCCCTACAGATAGCCGGGACTTCCTTTCCACTCGTCAGGAACTTCTGAGAAGGAGCGACGTTAGTTTCAGCCCCGACTACCGTTCTCCAATGAGGACTGCAAAATGAGAAGCATGTTCTAAGGTCACCTAAGATACTGGTCCTTGGTGGCAGTTTTCCTTCCCCCTTGAAGGTTCCAGGACCTTCTGATGGCCAGAACCTTCTCTCTTGGAAGAGCTACGTGGGGTGCAGGAGAAAGAGCGCTAGATTTGGAGTTATTAGATCTGGATTCGAGCTGCTGTGTGACCTTGGGCAGTGCCCCTCTGAGTTCAATTTCCATAGGGGTGATAACAGTCATATTATTTACTTAATAAAGCCACTTTATGCTCAAGCGATATCATACATGAATTTTTGTTTCTAAATCACAGAGTACTGTCCCAACCTTAGGTCCTGTAGCTTAGTGTGCAACTTTTATATAGCACAGGCTGTATCTCATCAGACTTATTGGTTTATATGCACATCTCTTGCCAGCCTAAGAGCTCTTTGAGGCAGGGCTTTGTCTTATCCATCTAGTAATTTCTGAGCCCCCTAGTGCTTGATCTGAGGTCCAGCAAATAGTTATAATAATATTGATTATCATACTAAAACATACAGCATTTATTGTGTGTCGAGCCCTGTTCTAATGTATTAAGCCATTTAATTCCCACTGCATCCGCACAAGATATATTACTATTATGAAATGACACCTAACAGGTGCCCAGTAAATATCCATGGAAGGGTCTAGCGCAGCACTTTTCCAACTTTAAGGAATCATCTGGGGATGCTGATCTTGTTAAAATATCTGTCATGGTTCAGCGGGCCTGAGCGGGGCCTGGGATCCTGTGCTTCCCGCAAGCTCCCCGGTGACGCTGCTGGTGGACAGACCTCGCTCAGCATCAAAGATCCGGATCCTTTAACATTTCATCAAATGGAGAACATCCAGTCCCTTGTGGAGTGGAGGCAGTGGTGAGAAACACACTGGAAAAAAATAACTCACTTCTTGCTTTGCCAGTGAGAGGATTACGGAGCCGCAGGACTGACCTTCTTTGAGGGGATGATGAAGTGAATCAACCAAAGGCAGCTTTTCAATTCTCACTGGAACAGTCTGTTCCCTCTGTCTCCGGGAGAGAAGCAGGGCAGACACTTGCCAACATCAGGAATGACGCTTCTGACTGCACCACATGTCTGGGCTTGATGGGGAGCCCAGCGACTGCTGCCGGATCACCTGGGGTCTCCATCCAGGAGGGCTCCGAAGGCAGCGCCACCTTCCTAAGGTGGCACAGGTGCAGGTGGTGTCACGGTTCAGTCCACGGCTGGACTTTGAAGTGTTGCCCCAGTTCTTGGGCTCCAAGCTCGGAGGAATCGCAAGCCTTGGCCCGCGTGACGGAGAGAGATGACAGACACTCAGCAAGTACGCGTGGAGAATTCGTTGTAAGGAAAGTTTAAGGCTGCAAAGTGAAAGGCGTTTTCTAGGGGAAACGAGTCTGTCTCCACGAGTGGAGAAGACACCATCTACTTCTACGTTTTTCCTTTACTGTGTTGGGTTTAGGTAAAGGTTAGTTATGACTATTCATAGCTATACGTCACTGTTTAGGGGACTGGATTCTTTCTATGTTTGGACATGACTTAAAGGTTATGTTCCAGTAATTGTTGGAGACTCTTGGAGACTTTTGGAGACGGAAATAACTGTTCCCTCTTTATATTTTTCTGCAGCCATTTCCTCCTTATTGTTTCTCTCTAACTGCTTTCTCCTTTCTGTTTTCTGATTTCCGTTACCTCTCACTTGTTTTTCTGTCCCTAACGGTGGAAGAGGGTGGATGGAGGTTCGAGGGCAGTGGAAGGAGGTGCGCAGATGAAACGTGCCTTGGAGTCAGACAGAGCTGGGTTCAAATCCAGCTTTGCCTCTTACTAGCTGGGTAACTTGTGGCAAGTTGCTTCTCCCTGTGTTTCTGTTTTCTCAGTACCAAACTCACGGGTTTGGCTAGGAGATGGAAACCTCCGGAGAGTTTCAAACAGAGCGACTTTAATGCAGGGAATTGGTCACACAGCTGATGGCAGAGCTTAGAAGCCAGGTGGGGGAAGGCGAGGCAACCTAGAGATTCGCAGGAAGACAAAGGCGGGCGGGCAGGGGGCCCCAGGAGGAGGTGGTGACTGAAGCCTGGGGGTCGGACCACCAGGTGGGGGCTGGAACCATGGGCAGCTGGTCCAGTGGTCACACATGGCCCTTGCCAGGGCCAATCTGAAGCAGAGAAGGAGGAGGATAAATGTCCCAGCTTCACCGTTTCCCTACTCTCCAATCTCCCGCCATTGCCGCCACTGGCTGAACCTAGCGGGAAGCTGGGAAATGCAGCCGGCGGGGTCAGCCCCGCTGCAGTCCAGGGCAGAGCAGGGGAGGGGGAGAAATGGCCTGAGGGTCCGTAGGCTCAAGACCCGCAGTGCGAACTCGAGGCCACAGTGGGAAGGCTCGCGCGAGGCGCCCGGAGCACATGGCTTGGCACATCGACAAAGTGGGTGCCCTTTCCTGTCCCCTGGAAACAGCCAGCCTCCCTGGGTTAACTGTGTCCTCGAGGATGATGTCCTGGTGGTCAGCGATGTCTCTCCCTACACCCCCCACCTCAGGGAGCTCCAGGCTCTAACTCAAGTTCTTCTCCATGGGCCTGTTGGGATCCTGGGACACACAGGGACGTGTTCCTCAGACCAAAGAAACACCGAGGCCAGGGGAAGTGGCTGAGGCTGTATGCAGGGACATTGGCAATGGGCGAGGGCCTGGACAGGCCTGTCTCTGTGTTGTTTGTTTCTTGGTTCATTCATTCATTCATTCATTCATCTCTTAACAAGCAGCTGTGGACCCAGAACCGTGGTGGCTGCCAGGACTGTAGACAAAGTCCCAGTCTGGTGGGTGAAACAGGCCTATAAGTCAACATTTCGGTCAGCGCTATCATGGTTGTAAGAAAGAGAAACTCATTCAAAACACTTAAGTGCAAAGGGGTTTTATTGAAAGGGACAGGGAATCAGATGGCCTCGAAGCTCAGAAAGTGCAGCTTGGCCTCCTGGGAACTGTTACCATCTTTCTCTCCACCCCTGAGGACCGCTCCCCTACCCTTTGCAACCCAGAGTGCACGTTGTTCCTGCTCCCCCATAACTGCTGGGTGATTTTCAACTTCCCAGACCTTGACTCCTCGAGCTTACGTAAGTCCAGTGCATTCTCACCAACTGGCTCAAATCGGTGGCCTCTGAGGCTAAATTATTGAGAGAACCTGACCCAGCCGGCTCACTTGAGTCACAGTCCTTGTCCTATCAGGGTGGGACACTCTCCCAGGGAATGGGGCCAGGGAAGGGCCCTGCAGGCTCCCTTTGGAGGAGCAGGTTCTGAGAAGCGAGCTGTAGGCAGGGCAGGCAATGAAACATTTCCTGCCAGAAATAATGCCAAATCTGCCCTAAAGGGAAAATCAGATGTGGAAAAGCATTCAAAATGGTAACAGTGACTATTTATCAAGACTTTATGTGTCAGACACCATATAAATGCTTTCTATACGTCCACCTCCTTTACTCCTCACAGCAACCCTCAGAAGTCGTCATTATTATTATCCGTTGTTGCCCATTTTACAGACGAGGAAACTGAGATGCAGCAGGTTCGATAAGCTGCCCCAGGACGGGTGGGTGGGGGGTGGCAACAGCAGGCTCAGTTGCTGTCTCTGAGCCACACGCCCGAGTCTAGGGCTTCGCAGCTTCCACCGAGAACAAAAGCTGTAGGCGAGGCCGTTTCCTTCCCACCACCTCCAGGGATGCTCTCCAGACAGAAGTTTTTCTTCCCTGTGGCTGCAGAGGTAACCAGCTGCCTCTGGATGGAGCGCTCCCTTCCCCTCCTTGTGTTCCAGGAGTTCAGGTGCACAGACGTAGGGGCTGATGTCCCCACTGTTATGGCTCACCGTTACCACCCATCTGGGCTCGAATCCTCTTTGAAGATTATCTTGATTGTGTCTTTCTCCTTGCCCAGACCCTAATCCCAGTCCCCTCCCCACTAGGCATCCACACCGGGGTAAACAACATAGGTTCTTCCGACTTGTCTCGCCACATGTCTAGTGGGCTTATGTCATCTTCGGACAGCGCATGTGTTGGGAGGTTTATTTTTCAGGGAGTGTTTATATTTAATTATTTTAGGTCATACATAACAGGGTTCATTTCCTTAATTTTTTTCTTTTAAAATAAACTTTATATTTTAGAATAGATTTGGAATTACAGAAATGTTGTAAAGCTAATACAGGGAGTTCCTATACACCTTGTTCCCATTTTCTCCTATTACTTACATACTAGTAGGGTATATTTGTCACAACTGGTGAACCAATATTGGTATATTATTGTTAGCTCAAGTCCATACTTCATTCAGATTTCCTTAGTTTTTACCTAATGTCCTTGTTCTTTCCCAGGGTCCCATTCTAGGAGATCACATTGCTTTTACTCCTCGTGTCTTTTTAGCTGCCTCTTAGCTGGGACAGTTTCTCAGACTTCGCTTGTTTTTGATGATCTTGACAGTTTTAAGGAGTACTGGTCAGTTGTTTTGTAGAATGTTTCTCAGCTGGGATTCGTCTGACGTTTTTTTCATGATTAGACTGGGATTATGGGTTTTGGGAGGAAGACCACAGAGGTAAGGTGCTGTTCTCATCACGTCATATCGGCCTGGGGCTGCATCACTCCTGTCTCTGCCTCTGTGGTCACATCCCCTCTCCTCTTCTCCCTGCCAAATCTCCCCTGTATCTCTCTTATAAGGACACTCACATTGGATTTAGGGACCACCCAGGTAATCCAGGATAATCTCACCTCAAGATCCTTAGTTCAACATTCTACAAAGACCCCTTTTCCAAATAAGACGACATTCACAGATTTCAGGAGCTTGGATGTGGACTTATCCTTTTGGAGGCCATCCTTCAGCCCACTGTATCAACTAACTTTTTCTTTCATGGATTGTGTATTTGGTATATCTAAAAACTCATCACTAAATTTAAGATCATACAGATTTTCTCCTAGGTTTTCTTCTAAAAGTTTTATAGTTTTGCATTTTACATTTAGCCTTATGACCCATTTTGAATATATTTTTGTGTAAGATGTAAGATCTGTATCTAGGTTCATTTTCTTCCCCCATATGGATGATCATTTGATCCAGCACTTTGTGTTGAAAAGACTATTCTTTCTCCATTGAATTGCCTTTGCACCTTTGCAAAAAATCAGTTGAATACATTCGATCTATTATTTGGGCTCTCTTTGATCTGTGTTTCTATTCTTTCACCAATACCATGCGCTCTTGATTGTCATAGCCTTATAGAAAGTCTTAAATCAGGTAGTGTGAGTCCTTTGTTGTTCTTCAGTGTTATGTTGTCTGTTCCAGGTTCTTTGCCTTTCCATATAAATTCAAGAGTCAGTTTGTTGATATCTGCAAAATAACTTGCTGAGATTTTGATGGGAATCTGTATCAAGTCAGAAAGAATTGACATCTGAACAATATCGAGTCTTCCAATTCATAAACATGGACTATCTCTTCGTTTATTTAGATCTTCTTTGACCTCTTCCATCAGTGTTTTGTACTTTTGCATATATGCATTCATTTTGTTAGATTTATGCCTACATAGTATGTCATTTTGAGGGTGCATTGTAATAGCATCTTTTTATTTCAAATTTCAATTGTTCATTGCTGGTGTATAGGCAAGCAATTGACACTTGCATATTGCTCTTGTGCCCCATGACATCGCAATACTCACTTATTAGTTCCGGGAATATTTTTATTTAGATTCTGTGGGGTTTTCAGCATAGCAATCATGTCATCTGTGAATAAAGACAATTTAACTTTCCTTTTCAACCTGTATTCCTTTTCTTTATTTTCGTGTTGTTATTGTACTAGGCAGGACTTCCAGCGTAATTTTCAACAGGAATGGCAAGATAAAACATCCTTGCCTTGTTCCATTTCTGATCTTAGGGAGAAGATGTTCAGTCTCTCACTATTAATAATGAGGTCAGCTGTAGGTTTTCGCAGATGCTCTTTATCAAGTTGAGAAGTTTTCCATTTCTTGTTTTCTGAGAGTTATAGTAAATAGTGTCATATTTTGTCAAATGCTTTTTCTGTGTCAGTTGATATGATCAATCATGTGATTTTTCTTCTTTAGCCTGTTGCTATGGTGGCAATTTGAAGTGGTTATTGATACAGTTGGATTAATATCTACCAGCTTTTAACTTTTTTCTGTGCATTTTCCTTGTTTCTTTTCCTCATTGTTTTCTTCTCTTTCCCATGGTTTCCCATTGTTTTTCTTCTCTTTCTGTATTGTGATAGAAAATACACAACATAAAATTTTACCATTTTAACCATTTTTAAGTGTACTGTGGCATTAAGTATTATACATTCACACTACTGTGCAGCGGTCACCACCATCCATCTTTAGAACATTTTCGTCTTCTCTAATGAAACTCTGCAACCATTAAACAATCGCCTTCTCTGGTTTTAGTTGAGCATTTTGTATGATTCCATCTTATCTCTTTTCTTAGCACATCAATTACATCTTTTAATTTGTTTTAGTGGATGCCCTAGAGTTTAAAAAATACATTTTTAATTCATGTAAGCCCACTTTCAGATAACATCATATCCCTTCACTTCTGAATTATATCATTTTCCTTCTGCTTGAAGAACTTTTAAAAACATTTCTTCTAGGACAGATTGCTGGCAATGGATTCCTTCAGTTTTTGTTTGAGAAAGTTTTTATTTCTCCTTCACTTTTAAAGGATAATTTTGCTGGCTATAGAATTCTAGGTTGGTGGGGTTTTTTTCCTTTCAACGCTTTAAACATTTCACTCCATTCTCTTCCTGCTTGCATAGTTTTTGTCAGGAAGTCTGCTGTAAGTCTCAACCTTGTTCCAGTATAAGTAAGGTGTTCCCTACATTCCTCCCCACCCCTGGTTTCTCTCAAGATTTTCTCTGTCTTTGCTTTTCTGTAGTTTGAATAGGATGTTCCCAGGTGTGTTTTGTTTTTGTTTATTTGTTTGTTTTGGTATTTATTCTTCTTGGTGTTCTCTAAGCTTCCTGGATCAGCAGTTTGGAAAGTTGTGGCCATTATTATTAATACTTCAAATCCATCTGCTCCACTGCTCCATTTTCTCTTTCTTCTCCTTCTGGCATGCTAATGATACATATGCTACACTTTTTTATATTGGTCCCACAGTTTTTGGATGCTCTGTTCTGTTTTTGTCATTCTTTTTTTCTCTTTGCATTTCAGTTGGGGAAATTTCCACTGACTCATCTTCAAACTCATTCATTCTTTCTTTGCCATTTTTAGTTTGCTCATGACCCCATCAAAGCCATTCTTCATTTCTGTTATAAGCATTTTGATTTCTAGGATTTCCTTTTGATTCTTTCTTAGAATTACAGTTCTATGTTTACATTATCCATATGTCCCCTACTTTTTTTTCCCCACTAGAGTCATTACATATTAGTCATATTTATTTTAAATTCCCTGTCTGATATCCAACATCTGTGTCATATCTGAGTCTGCTTCTGATGATTGATTTGTCTCTTCAGATTATATTTTTTCTTGCCTTTTGGCATGACTTACAATTTTTTGTTGAAAGCTAGACATGTTGTATTGGGTAATAGCAACTGAGGTAAATAGGTTTTTAGTGTGAGGATTTATGTTAATCTGTCTAGGACTTGGGTTGTGTTTAATGTTTAATGTAGCTGTGTGCTCCTCCTAAATTCCTCTAGTGTCCTTGTTCTCATTTCCTCTTGACTTTGGGCTTCCCTAGGTACTGCTCTTCAGAAAAAGTATGTTTCTTGAAGCTCTTTCAGATATAATCCACTGTTATTGTATTGGACTCTTGGTGTGGCAGCTTTGTTATTCATTAGCTTTGTGACTTTGGGCATGTTTCTTTACTGAGACTCTTTCTTTTTCTTTCTTTGTTTTTCTTTTTCCCTTTCTTTCTTCCTTTCTTTTGAGGAAGAGAAGAAGAAGAATTTATTTTCAGAGGGAGAAACAATCCTAGGTTGGGGAAACATGACCTTCAGGAAAATCTGAAAGTACATGCTCTTGAGTCTCTCTCTTAATCTATAAAATAAATAATATCTCCTTACAGGACTGTGCTGAGGATTAAATGGAGTACTAAACTAAAACACCATGCACTGTGCCTAGGTTGAATCAGTGGGTCTATTTGGCTTTAAATCACTAAATGCTACCTATTTAGTTGGATAGTGATCCAGAGTAATGTGTTGTCTCCCTCAACCACATGGTTAGACTCAGAGCTTATTCTTCCTCATCCCAGCGGCTCAGCCATATGGACATTGTTATAGGCAAAATTCTTTAAAAAAAAATGAAGGTGCCTTCCAAGTACCCCAGATGCTTTAAGCAGCACCTAATGACATAGTCAAGAGCAGGACCTGCCGGAACCACCTCCCTCTCTTGGGAAAAATAACCTCCCTAATTGCATACTGACCCAAGATACATGCTCCCAAGTAAATAATACACTGTTCAGAAGCATCCTAATTAGGTATTTACTGCAGAGATTGCAATGGCTTCACCCTACTCCGCAGGGAAGTATTAAGCATCATATCAGGGCCACTAGGACTGAAAAACAAACCAGCATCAAAAAAATAAATTGCGCCAATAATTTTCCACGAGAAGGTAGAGAGCTGGGACCCTGGGGAGGAGGAACAGTTGGCGAACCCTGCGCTACGTAGCCTCCCTGCATGCACCGAGGCAGCGCCTCTCAAGGACGGCCACGGGTCAGACTGACAGACAGGCCTCTGCCCACTTTGCTAAAATTAGGAGTCGAGGCTCTGCAGGGGATGCCTTTTGCTAATCACAGGTGGCTGAAACAGCAGCCGGTCTGGGATCTGGGGCTCCGACCATGAGGAATTGCTCACTTGGTGGTGGGGGTGGGGGCTGAAGGAGCTCTCTTGTGTCCTTCTCCCAGTTCTCATTGTCTCTGGGTCACCAGCAGTGCCTGGAGGGCAAGGGAGCCCCAGACAGCTTTGGCTGGAGATGCAAAAGTGACCTGTTCCCTTCCCGCTCTCTTTTTTTCTCCTCTCCCTCTGTCTCTTCTCTGTCTTCCGCTTCCTACTGTCTTGTTCTCCCTCCCTCTCCCCTTCTTCTCTCACTTATCTTCTTCCTCTTCTCCCTCAGTACTCGCCCCTCCTCTCCTATCTTCCCTTTCTCTCCTCCCTCTGCCTCCCTTCCTCCTCCAGGACCCTAGGGAGTCCACACCCGTTCTCACCACCCGCACAGCAAGTGTCCCCTGGTCTGGCAGGGGGACCAAATCCCTCGGTGCTGGTGAAGGTGTGAGGGTTTGGGAAAATCAACCCCAGCTTCTCACCAGGAACTGGCAGGAGATCTCGGTCCTCGAACTTTGTTCGTTTACTTCCAGGCACCATCCACTGAGCCTCAGCGTCAAAGTCCTAAAGCTCCTCGGGCCGAAGATCTCAGCAGATACACTGTGACATACACAGGGCTGCCCTTGCGATCTTCCTGCAGGTTTCACACGCAGAGGTGGAGGATGGTGAGATTCTTCTCAGCACACAGACAACAGTGCCACAGTCAGGGAAGGGGGCCTGGGAGCCCGCGGGTCTCCCTCTCATCGAGGCTTGTTCTGCAGTGGCCTATCGAGTACGCTCTTTTACCTTCATCCACAGAGCCCTTCTCATCCAGCACAGAAAGGTGTTGTCAGCATGGGAAGAGTCAAAGGTCTCTTAGAGGTTGTCTAGTTCTGGAGCTCTTGGCCTGGGGTCTACGGACTGGGCATTTGTATAGTCTACTAGGGTGGCCGTGAAAGAATACCACAGACTGGGTGGCTTAAACAACAGAAATTAATTGTCTCACAGTTATAGAGGCTGGAAGTCCAAGATCAAGGTGCCAGCAGGGTTGGTTTCTTCTGAGGCCTCTCTGTTTGGCTTGCACGCGGCTATCCTCTCCCTGTGTCCTCACGTGGTCACCCCTGTGTCCTAATCTCCTCTTCTGATAAGGACACCGGTCACATTGGACTAGGGCTCACCTGAATGACCTCCCTTTACCTTAATCACCTCTTTAAAGGCCCTGTCTCCAAATACAGTCCCATTCTGAGGTCCGGGGGGTTAGGACTTCAACATATGAGTTTTGGAGTGAGGGGGACCCAATTCAGCCCATGCATGGTTCATAGATAAAATTGGGGGGAAATGGAAAGGAAAAAATTACATTTTTATTTGCACTAACCTCTAAGTATAGCATTTCCTTCCTACATTACAGATGTAGACAATAACCCACAGTAGCACTAGCAGCACCTGTGACATTGTTGTCACTAGAAATCATAAATATTGTCACATCAAATTATGGTTTTCACAGATCTCTTGAAATATTTTGTATTCTCACAACTACTTTGAAATTACGGTTGTTATTGCTGGGTCTTGCTCTTTATTGCATTTATTAAGGAGCACATATATTATCATATAACAAATTTGTTTTTTCAATATGTTTATAATTGCATGACAATATAATGCTCCTCCTTGTAAGCCCTGTTTTATTCTATGCAGTTTAAAACATTGTTCTAAGAAGGGGTCCACGGCCTTACCAAACTGCCAAAGGGGTCTACGGCATACAAAAAAACACTGCACCTAGTTTAAACCTTTAATTTTTTTTTTTTTTTACAAGGGAGGAAAATGGGGCCCAGAGAGGGTAACTCACTTGTCCACAATCACAGAGCTGGTTTGGAAGGGCTAGGACGAGAGCTCAGGTCTTAGGACTCCTGGTCCACGGCTTGGTCCGCTCTCTCACATCTGCTAGCTGTCCTTCCACGATAAAGACTGTATAAAATTATTAGGCATGATATCAATTTTGAACATACCTTCGGATTCCTAGAATATCCCTTATGTCCTGCCGATGCCCAGCCTTCGGGGCTACCCTTCTGTTTAGCAGCCGACTAGCCTCATCCTCCCTCCGAGAGCTGGCGGGAAGGCCAGTGTCACTCCCACTCCCGACACGCCAGGGAAGATCTCAGAGGAATGGGTCCTGGTTTTCCCTCATCACCCCATCCAGGGGAGTGACCAGCTCTTCCTGGTTTGCCTGGGACTTTGCCAGTGTTGGCACTGAAAGTGCCTGAAAGTGCCTCAGTCCTGGGCAAACAGCGGTGGCCGGTCCCCTCCCAGTCAGCCTCTAGCCTGGATGGCTGCTCCACCCCTAGGGCCTCTCTCACCCTCGTCTTTGCCCGTCCTGCCCCTCTTGGCCACCCTGCGGGGTCCTCCAGAGCCCAGCTTCATCCAGGCTGCCTCTTGCTTCACCAGTTCTCTGAAGACGTGGGGGTGGTGCTGTGGGAAAGAGGACAGCATGATATCTGAGTGGGTCTCCAGGCCCCTGGCTGTCCGGGACCCTAGCCCACGGGCCGGGTCTCTCTCCTCGGCCCCCAGCTGCTGCTGTTGGCGTGGGGCGCTGTGTGGCCTGTGCTAAGGGTGCTCACCACCCCTCTGTCCCCACCACAGCGCCCCGACCACGCCCTCTGCCCTCTTGGTGCCCCGGTCACTAAGATCCTTCCTTCGTCTCAGTCAGCGTCCTGCTCTTGCTCAGAGGTGCCCGCTCCTCTGTAGGGCAGACGCTCCAATGCACCACAAGCTGCTAATTCTCAGGCTCCCAACCTGCCTGGACCTCAGCACAGCGAGGGGACTGATTGGAGAGGATTTCTCAAAATGATCAGCACTTCCTTCCCTCCAGCGGTGACTTCTGCGGCCATTCCTGCAGCCGGGCAATATTAACACTGCAGTTCACGCAGTTTGCCCCAGGGCAGTAGAACGTGTACTTGGTCACTGCTGCAGGCATTCCTGTGTCCATCGGGACACATTCATCAAGGCCTGCCCTGTGCCAGGCACTGACGCAGCGTGTGTGGATACAAAAGATGAGCACGATTGTCCCTGGCTCTCTAGTAGTTCTTTTCTGGGAAGAGCTAGACCATCAGCAGCAACTATCGCATGACACAGCAGGGTTAAACGGCACAATCTACGAGGTGTTGGGTGAACCGAGTGAGGATGTGGTCGTTTCTACCCTGTGACGGGGTGGAGGTGGGGGAAGCGCAGTGGTTCTCAAACGGTGGTCTGGACCAGCAGCAGCAGTGTCACCTGGGAACTTTTTGAGAAAGCAACATGTCAGCCCAGCCTAGACCCCCTGAGTCAGAATCTCTGGGACGGGTGCCAGTGGTCTGTGAGAGCCCTCCGCGCAGGGCACGCTGCTGGGGCCCTTCCCAATGCCCTTTACCCACCTCCCCCAGCTGTCGCAAGTGTCGGTCGCTGACCCCTCACAGCTGCCCCTTCTCTGGAGACTCTCCCTCTGCCATGAAGCTGCCTCACCCGGGAGGGCACCTTCCACCAGCACCTCCGCAGACCTCAGCCAGTGACACGCCTACAAAGAGCCACCCCCTTTGCCTAACCCTAGGAGAGGCTGGCTCCGGGTGCAGTGTATGATCCAAAGCTCCCCATGTGTTCAGACAGGGACATTTGTCCCCAGCTGAGTCCACATTCTTGCTAAGCATGTTCCCTCTCCCCTCCTGCTTTCCTCACATGCCTTCTCCTTAGACCACCCCAGTAAATCGCTTGAACAGGAAACCCTGTCTCAGGCTCTGCTTCCAGGGGCCAGAGTCAGAGGCCTCACCGAGGAGGGAAAGCTCAAACAGGGCTGGAGGGATGGACAGAAGCCTGCAAGCAGAGAGGCAGAGAAGGACATCCGGGCAGCGGGAACCGAATGTGCAAAGGCATGAGGCGTGAGCCCGCATGGCAGGGCAGGACACTGCTTGTTTTATATGGCTGGAATTCGGGGTGCCTGGGGAGAGTGTGGGGTGGGGCCAGAGCTGGAAAACTTCGTAAGCTATAAAAAGGACTTTATATCAGGCAGGTACAGGCTTACGCCTGGAGTCAGGTGGTTGACAGGCTGGAGGCACAGCGATGGCGCCTAGACATTGCACGGGGATAGCCCTTGGTGGGGCTATTCCTCAGAGGGGGTCCACAGGGAGAAACACAGGCTCCGAGAGCATTCTGGGTTGTGCATTGGACGTGTGGAGCAGGGGTGTCTGTGGATGGTGGAGACGTCCATTCAGTGTGGAGGCGGCGCTTGAGTTTCTGGGGGTAGAGTGAGAAGGAGGCCAAGTGAGAACCCTGGTGTCACCAAGACTTAAGCCACAGGTGGAGGCCAAGAGGGAGACGGGAAATAGCAACCTGAGTTCAAAGAGATCTGGGACAGCACATGTCATGGGAGTCAAGGATGCAGAGTAGAAAGTAGAGAGAGAACGGTTGTTGGAGTCACAGGCCCCGAGGAGTGCACACTGTCCACCGGGGATAGTCTTCAGCAGCGTGGTCATTTTTCAGTGGCATGGGAGCAAGGTGTGGGGGACGCCACACTGGCTGGGGAGTGAATGAAGGTCGAGGAAGTGTAGAAGGGAGTATGGAAGCAGTTCCATGGAGCTTGGCTGTGACGGGAAGGAGGCAGCCAGGCATCCCTCTGGTCCCCACGCTGCCTCCCAAGGTCCTCCTGGGGACCAGAAACATGTCACGGTCATGCAGGACAACAGGCCATAGCTGGCTTCTAGCTGCGCATCAACTGAAGCAGAACTACCTGGATGTAGGGAGATTCTAACCGCGACCTCTACCTCACTGCCCCAGCTTTAACCCCTGAGCTGCCTGCCAACACAGGGCGGCCACATGGAGAAGTCTGTACACAGACACGGCACATAACACATTCCTGAAATTCTCAGCCTCGTGCCTTGCTGGGTATCAGCAGCTCAATTTGTATGTACCTGGGCAGAAGGACAATAAGTTAATACGGCTGACATTATGTGAACACGCATTTTGCACTTACGGAGACGCAGGAACGCTCCCTGAGGGGGTTTTGGCGGTGCTCTGAAGGGATGGCCTCATCACTCACTGCCGATTCCCCGGCTGCTCATTGGAGCCATCCATCGTGATGAGCATCTCGGCGTCAATGGGAATGTCATTGGTACTTCTGCGGGATTCTCCCTGCAACTCAGCTTTCAAGATTATTATTTTTGACATGTTATTCATGCTGCGATTTTCCCTCCATCACTTCGTATTTGGGAGACCCTCACCTTGAAAGCACTTGTCCTTCTGGTTCGCAGAGGAGGGGCAACGTGTCTCGGATTTGGGAGATGGAGCTCAGCCACGATGCCTTCACACAGACTAAGTAAGGGTTGGGCTTCATTCATTACAGGTGCCCTAAAATTTTTGCAAAGCTGCAGAATGTCTCTCCTGATGTTGAATATTTATTTTCTTCCCCAGGCCAGAAGCGGCCATGGGCTTGGCTTCCCCAGGGATCTGATAGGTCGCTGGGGCTTCCGAGGAGTTTTAGGTAGGCATAGCACTGGTGGTCTGTGAGCCTCCTTAAATCATAAAGAGGATATAAAAACAGCACCAGCATTTAAGACGTTTACCTCCCAGAGGTTGTTCTCTTTGATCAAAAAAATCCGTGAATCAGAAGAGCAAGTGTATGTGTCCCCACCCAAGCCCTGAGTGACCATTCCCAGGGACTAGTGAGACTAAGGGGCTCAACAGACGGTGAGGGACGAGTGAGTGGCCGAATGAGTGGGTTGGGGCAGGAGGAGAAAGAGCAGGTGAGTACATGGGGACCCCAGCTAGCGTGCAGGACGGGGACCCGCAGCACGGCGGAGTCTGATTTCAGTCTCCAGCACCATCGTTTTGTCTTGTCAGCCTTGACTTTGACCTTGGGTTCAAAAACTCTTCCCTTTCTACCCTCCCTGTCGGCTTCCATATTGCCAGCCTGTCTGACCAGTCTGGGGATTACTGGGTCCCTGTGATGTTCCTCCTTTTGGCTCATCCCCCCAGGAAATGTCAGGAAAGAAGCAGGAGGAGGTGGAACCTGTAACGTGACAATGGTTTGGGGTGACAGTATCTGCCAGGTTTCCCTCCTCCCATCCTCTCCACACCTCCAAGGGAAGCCTCCTGGAATCACCTTCTCTGGCCCGGGTTCCTGAGCCCTGCGTTCACACCTCTAGCAGCACTGCCTTCGCGAAGTCTTCCTGACCCCTCACCCCGTCGTTTAGCCCAAACCACACCAAGCAGAGTTTCTCAAAAGGATGTCCAGGGACAACCTGCATCAGAGCCACCTGAGCTGGTTGCCAGAAATACAGATTCCCAGGCTCTGCCTCACATTTACCCAGATCTCGGGGCTGGAGCCCAGGGGTCACCCGAGCCAGGCGCACTGACATCCGTGAATCACAGCACTGGGCTTTCGGCTTAGTCGACTGCTGCCATAGCTGTCTCCTGCCCCAGTCCTCCCCACCCCCAGACTGGAACAGATCAGTCTAACAAACATCTATCCAGTGTCCACTGTGTGCCAGGAGCCACGGGAGGTTCTGGAATACAGCCTGGGGACAGTAGAGCAGGATGGAGAGCAGGAGACCAGGGGGCAAGGAAGAAGTAACAAGGCCGGGGGAGGTGAGGCCAGGTCTCGAAGTGCCTGGCTCTGAGGTCACAGCAGAGTATGGCCCCCGAAGGGTCTGCGGAAGGGGTTACGATGTAAGTGCTCCATGTCCAGGGTTGGGGGACAGGGTGTCCTCCCGAGTGTGTGGCACACCACAGGTACTAGGTAGGAGTCACATGAACTTACTGCACTACTTAAGGTTCACCTGGGACTGGAGGGTAGGACAGAAGTCCCAGGAGTTCCCTCAGGCCAGCCTCTCTTTTGCTTATTTCATGTCCACTGAGGCCACCCAAGGCCACCAGGAGTTAGGGTGGCTCAGCAGAGTCTGACAGGCCTGGATTCTAGTTCAAGACCTGCCCCATTCTAGCAGTATGACCTTGAACTTGCCACATCACCTCGTTAAACCCCAGACGTCTTTGTAATGCCCAGCTTGGAAGGTGTCTGCGAGGATCAGCTGTGCCTGGCACAGGACCGGCTCTCAGTCAATAGCCACGTCCTTCTCTCCCTGCCGAGGTGGTGGGATGAGACGCCAGGTGATCATGTATAGGCTACTTCCTCTGCCTAAGGGCCCAGCATTGCTTCTCTTACCTTTACCTTTAAAATGCCCCTCTCCCCACTTGAGGGATAACACAATGAGACAGCATCACTCGCTGTTGTAGACTACGTGTTTGAGTTCCCTTCCACGACCCTAATTCATCTGATGAAATCCTAGGCCCCAAAGTGATGTGGTTAGGAGGTACAGCATTTGGGAGGGAAGTAGGTCATGGGGTGGAGCTCCCATCATGGGATTAGTGCCCTTGGAAGAAGAGGCCCAAGACGGTGCTTCTTCCCCGATCCCCTCCTGCCCGGTGATGATGCAGCTAGACAACAGCCGTCTGTAAACTAGGAAGTGAGCCCTCACCAGATACCGGATCTGCTGGTACCTTGGTCTCGTACATTCTGGCCTCCAGAACTCTGAGAAATAAATGCTTGCTGTTTAAGACACCCAGTCCAAATGGACGCAGACACCCACCCACACCTTAGTGCCAAGTGCTGTGTCCTGGTCATTCCCTCCAGGAGACCTGTTGGCAGAGGGGAGAGAGGGAAAGGGATTGTGCGCATCCCGGAAGCAGAAATGAGTCCTGCCATCTCGCTGGGATTGACAGGCGGTTTTTGGAGCACAGGCCTGGGTGAACGGCTCAGAGACTGCCCTGAGACCCTGAGTGCCTAGGACCAGCTCCAGCAAGGACAGGAAGGTGGAAAAGCGCTGACCAAATTTGACCTGGTGTTCTGTCCCGTCTGGGAGGGTCTTGCCCCTTGGGCTGTGTCCCAGCCCCCACCCTGTGGCCAGCTATCACATTTCCTGAGCCCGGCCTTTGTTTCCGTTGCCCTCCCTCATGGTCTCCTCCCTGGCTGGGGGCTCCTGAAGGGCCGTGTCTGGGTCTGATTCCTGTCTGCACGCCCAGCCAGGGCGAGCACAGAGCTCGGAAAGGGCAGGGCAGAGGACTGTTGCTTGGCTGGCAGCTCTTCCCTCTCTCAAGGTCACTGGCTCCCACACTCCAGGGCCAGGGGACATTGGTGCAGCTCTACAAGAGGGTGGGGGCCAGACCAGAGGAGGCAGGCGGACCCCTCAACCCAGTCAGGTCAAGAAAGATGGTCCCCAGCCTGGGAAAGGCAGGGACAGGATAGCAGAGTTCAGTGACCTGGGGGCAGTCACAGGAGAGAAGGATCAGCTTTCATGCATGCAGTGCCAGATCCCAGCTTGTTGTTCCAGGTTACAGGGAGACACACTTCCATGTTGCTTAAGAATTAATTTTTAGGCTGGGCGTGGTGGCTCACGCCTGTAATCCTAGCACTTTGAGAAGCCAAGGCAGGAGGATCGCTTGAGGGCAGTAGATTGTGACCGGCCTGAGCAAGAGCGAGACCCCGTCTCTACTAAAAATAGAGAAAAAATTAGCTGGGCGTGGTGGTGCACACCTATAGTCCCAGCTACTTGGGAGGCTGAGGCAGGAGGATCGCTTGAACCCAGGAGTTTGTGGTTGCTGTGAGCTATGATGATGCCACTACACTCTAGCTGCAGCAACAGAGCAAGACCCTATATCAAAAAAAAAAAAAAGAATTTTTAAACAAGACTTACGTAAGGATGGAATAAATATAGGAAAATGGTATGTTTTTCCATTTTGTCTAACAAACGCATAATGCTTACTCTGTGGCTGGCACTACTCCAAGCACTTTACAAATATTTATTCATTTAACCCTCATAAAAGCCCTGTGAGGTAGGCACTATTATTATCCCACGACATGGAGGAAATGCATTAATACTGAAAGTATTTACGAATGTATTCACGAATTCTCTCACTTGTTCCCTCGTTCATGATTTATTCTTTCGTTCGACATGAATTCCTCGCTGTCACTGGGATGTAGGAGCCAGCCAGGCTCTTGCCGTCAAGGCTCCTGGGCAGAGTCTACAGTGAAGGGCATCAGGACCACATGGTGGGGACATTTGGGAGGGGACTTGGGCACTGGTGAGGTGTTGGACTGGAAGATGCGTGCGGGGGCTGCTGGGCCCGAGGTTGTACCACTGAGGATCTGAGGTGCATGGTGGGATACCCCAGAGACAGAGGGGGCTGGAGGAGAGCCTGGTGCCCCTGCAGAGCAAGCCCCTGGGGTGGCGGATGACAAGCTGCTCTGTTTTCCCCAGGGTCCACCACTAAGACCACTTGCTTCTTCAGTGACAGCTGAAACCAGGGATTTGCTCCTTCCTTCCAGAGCAAACCACCCTGAGCAAAGCCTAGAAGTGGCTGATGCCTTTTTAACCCGAAGTATAAGAAGACATGACTTGCTGTGTGACCCTGGGCAAGCCCTTTGCCTTCTCTGACTGCAGTTACCTCACCTGAAAATAAGGACAACAGACCACAGGTCCCTCCAGCTCTGACGCTCAGGGCTGTGTGAAATCACAGGCTGCCGAGGGTTTGTGGGGGCCACCCTGGGACCACCCAGGTGAGGGGTCTGGGGTCCTCTCCTTTCTGCCGTCTGATGCCAGACCAATGTCCTATGGGGTGGACTCCCTCACATCCCAAGTCCTCTGCTAGTCCCAAGGCTGTCCATGGCTCCACTGACCTGCCGACACACTTGCAGGCCACCCATGGTGGCCCCTTTGCTCTGCCCGTACTAACCAGGCTTCTCTGGAGAAACAGGACAAACAGGATATACATACAGATACATAAGAGGAGATTTATTATGGGACTTGGCTCATGTGATTATGGAGGACAAGAAGTTCCATGCTCTGCTGTTGGCAAGCTGAAGACCCGGGAAAACCAGTGGTGTGATTCGGACCAAGTCCAAAGGCCTGAGAACCTGGGAGGCTGATGGTGCGACTCCCGGTTAGAGCTGAAGACCTAAGAACTGGAGTTGCGGGGAGGACCATTGTGTAAGTCCCAAAGTCCAAAGTCACGAGAATCAGGAGCTTCAGTGTCCCAGGGCAGGGTAAGATGAATGTCCCAGCTCAAGGAGAGAGAGCACAGCCACCTTTCCGCTACCTTCTTGTTCTATTCGGGCCCTCAGTGGATTGCATAACGCCTGCCCACGCGGGTGAGGGCAGATCTTCCTCACTCTGTCCACTGGTTCAAAGGCCAATCTCTTCTGGAAACACCCTCACAGACACACCCAGAAACAATCTTTGACCAGCTATCTGGGCATCCCTTAGCTCGGTTAAGCTGACACATAATATTGGTCTTCACACTGTCCCAAGCCTGGCATACAGCAGGTGCCCAATGAGTGTTTCTTGGGTGAGTAAATGAAGGAATGAATGCAGTTTAACTACACCTCCCTCATTCTCCCCATTGGACCTTTACTCTCCTCCCTGGCCTGGAACGGCCTCCGCACGCCCTGTTTTCAGGCTCCTCCTTCGCCATCTTTGGAGGTTCAGCTCATTGTTGCTTGTTCATGTCTCTCTCCTGAGATTTCTGAGAGGCAAATATGATCTTGTTCCCTCTGTTTTACACCTTTAACTGCCTTACCGACCCACTCAACAAGTGCTTATGAATTCCTTCTTGTGCAACGGCTGCAATGTGCCTCCCAGTGCCTGGGACTGACCCTGCTGCCAGGCGAGACTGCAGACAACGTCTGTCTCTGCATGGAGCTTCCATTCCAGCAGAGGAGAAAGTCACCGGCCACGTAGGAAGAAACCAGAACATCCCAGACAGTAGCCCCTGGGACACGTGGTCTTGGAGTGGCCAAGAGAAGGCCCGCACCAAGTACTTCTTCATAGACTGTACTCTCGCCCCATCCACTTCTGCTGCCTCTGTTTCCCTCTCTGAATCTCTTTCTCTCCCACACACAGCTCCAGGTTTTTCAGAAGGTCACGGGAAGCTAGAAGAAGCATCCGAGTTAGCAGTTTACGCCTCATGAAGTGAACTCCGAGGGGAAGTGTTGGTTGAGGGGTGAGGATGGCCTTGATCGCATGTCCTCAGGAGGGGAACACTCGTCCAGGGCCCACTGAAGAAAGGCAGCTGGGCCCAGGGCCCCTCCCAGGGGCTGCCCACCCATTCTCCAGCCTCTTCCCCTCCACGTCTTTTAGATCAGAGTCTGTGCGGAGATGGCACAGTGAGCCCTGGAGAATAGTTTTTCAGTCCTAGGACCCCTTGAGCTGCATTCTAGTCCTACACCTGCCCAGGCAACATCAGGAACACCTCTTTGCAGGCCCCAGTTTCCTCATCCCTGAGATGACAGGGTTATGTGAACAACGCCCAAGGCCCCTTCCACCTCAGGCTGGACCAGGCATCTTACCTGCTCTGAAGTTTGGTGAGTCCTTCAGCATCTCCTCAGGAGCAGGTCTGGGATGAATGGTAGTTTTTGGACTTGAAAAATATAGGGGGGTGGGAACATTCATTCAACTGAAACTTTCCAATGATCTGTGGCATCTTGCAATACCTGCCCTCTCCATCTGTTTTCTGCTACTGGTCATTAAGAGGAGGGTGGAATTCCCAGATAAGGAATGGATAGGCAGAACAAAGCGGCAGGTCCCTGCTGTGGTGGCCATTAGTGCGAATGCCAGATCTGCCCAACTCTCTGCCTTCTGGGTCAGCGGTAGCGCTGCAATTTTTCACCCCCACGTGCTTGGATGGAGCCACGTGATGACAGTGGAAACCCTTCAGAGCTCTTGACAATGTTCGAGGAGGAATCTGCTCAGTCATTCGGGTCTCTGAGTGATTGTATTAAGCAGAGCCTCCAGTTGACCCTGGACAGACACGAAACATCACAGAGAAATACCCTTTGTTATTTTAGGTCACTGCGATTTGGGGGTAGTTTGTTACTACAGCATAACCCAGTGTGTCCTGACGACAAACCTAGATTCTGAGCTCAGTGGAGAGCAAGCTTACTTTCCTTCGAGCAACTTTCATTCATTCTTCATTGGCAAGAGCAATAAACAAAAGATGCCTACTAGGAAGCTTAACTGGTGGTTTCTTTCTCATCTTCTCGTGCGCAATGCCAAGGATAAAGAGGTCTGGGAAGTACACTCTGTGCAGATCTTTGCAAATCCCGGCTGCACGGTTCAGATCCTTAGGATGCGGGCCCTGTGTGCACTCTGCCTCATCCCTCTCCCCTGTCCTGCCCCGTACCCAGCACGAGGAGCTCCCTTCCCCTGGTAAGCACTTTCTGAGTCAGATGGATGAAAAAGCAGCTGGGAAAGAAAAAAAAAGTCAGCTCCGTCTTTCAGGATTGATTGAATTTAAAGACTTTCCTCCACTTATTATTTTACCTGCCACGAAAAAAAAAAAAGAAAATATTCATTAGGAAATTATCTTTAAGAGCCCTGCTATGGTTTGAAAGTTTGAATTGCCAATGTCACGATATTGGGCGGCAGGGCCTTGAAGAGGCTATTAGGCCGTGAGGACTGCACCCTCAGGGGTAGGGTTGAAAAAGGGCTTTCAGGAATGGGGTGTCTCTCTCTCTCTCTCTCTCTCCCTCTCTCCCCGCCCCCACTCTCTCTCCTTCCACCTTCTGCCACGTCACGTGCAGCAAAGGGCCCTTGCCAGATACCAGCACCTTGATATTGGACTTTGCAGCCTCCAGAACTGTGAGCCAATAAATTTCTGGTTCATGACAAATTACCGAGTCTGGTATTCTGTTATAGCAGCACAAACAGACTAAGACAAGCCACATATGAGGGACGAGAAGGACGTTTCTCACTGTTTGCAGTAATATTGGTAGATGACATCAGTTATCATCCATGATACCAAGAGGGATTATTATTGCACTCCAACCCACCCTTCCGCCGTTTCCCTCAGATTTTTATTACGAGGAAATGCTGGTTACCTGCACAAGAATTTTCATGCTCAACCAAGACCCCATAGTGGATGATTTCAGAAAAGCAGTTGTATGGATTTAGGAAGAAATTTAGCAGAAAATTTTCTTTTAAGAAAACTCGACAAGTATAAATCTCCTAAATTCTCATCTTGGCTCATTATCCCTAAAGCTGAATCTGGGGCATGTCCAGTATAGAGCCAGCTGGTACTTCACTTGGCAAGAGGCTGAACTAAAGAACCAGTTCAATCTGGTTCAACTTTGTCAGTAACAAAATGTAACAAAATAAGTTGTTTTTCAGCTATGACGGACCCCCAAGTTGCAAGTCATGTAACCTGAGCATGCCCAGACGAACCAAGCATGCCCGATTGGTGATCCCAGAGCCAGCCAAAATGAAAAAGTCAACCACAGGCACAACCTAAGTGCTCCAATGGAGGAACAGGGACCAAATTAAGAAGAGGGGGTGCCTGCCCTGTTTTGTCGCAGTATAGATTTCAGAGCCAAGGACTTGGCATCACCTCTTTGCATGACCCAATCAGATCATCTCACTGCATTTTCCTGTGTCTCCCATAGTTACTCTCTGCCTATAAGACCTGCCCCAGATCCCAGCTTGGGGAGACAGATTGGCGCGTTGCCTCCTGTCTTCTTGCCAGTTGACTTACAACAAAGCTTTTCCTTCGCTCCAAAGCTCGTGCCGTAGTATCGGCTTCTATGCTCGTCAAGCCACGAGCCCATTGCGTAGTAACAAGGTGTCTGTGCAGTTATAATATCAATGATAAAATTTATGTAAATCCCCTGGAGATCCCCCTTTGGCACTAGTGTCCCTGGCTGGCTCCCAGGTTTAGAGTTCGAAGGCTTAGCTTCAAGACCCACCTCAGCTACTTACCTATGAAACCTTCAACAAGTCACATCATTTCTCTGAGATGCGATTTCCTCATCAACAAAATGGAGATAAATTGACCTACTTCCTGAGGAGGTGATGGGGCCACACTGCTTCCGAGGCACAGTTCTGGTCCCGTTCTTCCGCTTTAAGACTTTCATTGGCTCCTCAGTGCCTTGCTGTGCTGCCCAGTGCCACAGCCACTAGCCACGTGTGGCTACTTCAATTTCAATTTATATTAATGAAAATTAAATAACATTAAAAATTCAATTTCTCAGTCACATTGGCCATAATTCAAGGACTCAACAGCCACATGTGGCTAGTGGCTACTGTAGTGGACGGCGCGGGTAGACCACAGAAAGTTCTACTGGCCAGCACTGGGTAGCACAAGTTTTCAAGTTCGTTGTTAAAATTAAATCTTGTGGGAGGGTCCTCTATGTAAAACAGATCAGAGGAGAAGTTCTGACTGTAACTGGCTGGGGAGCTCAGGGTCCTCCCTGTCCTCACCTGCCCTGGCAGCCCGGCAGGAGGCTGTTAGAAACATGGAGGCCTTCAGAGCAGTGTTGAAACCGCTCGTTCACAGAATAAAGACCAGACAGCTTTGTGTGCAGCCCTGTGTAAGCCAGTTCGGCCTATCTGTAGCGCTCTCTTGCCCCTGTATTTCTGCCCCACCTCCCAGCACAATGAGAAAATGCCCTTTACCCCACTCTGCTCACACAAATTCATGTTCCAGGACCTGGTTCCAATGCCGTGAAGCAAGCCCACTCGGCAAGTGTGGTTGGGCACGCTCTGTGTGTCTTTTGCTAGAGCAATAATCACCTCGCAACGAGCCTTCTCCCCAACTAGACCGTGGCTGCTGGAGGGCAGGGACCGTGTCTTGTCATCTCCGTGTGCTGGGCACAGGGGCAGGACCCGGGAAACGCTGGTGGAATGCGTGAACAGGAGTTGGGTGGGGCTGGGTGCTGTCCTGTTCTCAAGACAGACAGCAAATTCCTATCAATCCCCTGCAGACGCACAGTCCAGTCCCTGCTACTGCCCGGATTCCCTGTCCCCCGTGCCCATGGGAAGGGACACCATGGCTGAGCAGGGCCTGGAGCTCAGCAGCTCCTCTTTCCTGTCCACAAACATTTGTTAGCCGCCTACTGTGTGCTGTACACTGTTTTAGTTAGTACTGGGTGGAGACAGAGCCCAACAAGGCATCGCAATCCCTTGCCCTCACAGAATTTGCATGCTAAGTAAAAGAGCAACAGTATGTAAATAAGTAAAATCTATATTTTGTCAGATGGTGCCACAGGGAAAATTAAGTCTGGAAGAGGAAGAGGGAAAGTGGAGATGGTGTCAAGGAGCCGTGACCAAGGGGTCATGATTTTAGGTAGGTCTCATGAGACTATCTAGCAGGAGTCAGCCATGGGGGAACAAGGACCCTGAACTTGCCGGTGGTCTTGGCTCCACGGTGGCAGGGTTGGAGGGGAGGGTTGGCTCTGGGGTCAGCAAAGCTGGTGGTCAAGGAGCCCACCCTGAGGCCAGTCCCTGAACTGTGCATGTGTTTGGGACGATTCATCTGTGGGGTGTGGGCGTGAAGGCAGCTGGGACATGTGGGGGCTCAGGTTGCTTTGCTAGAGGACCCCTTTGTCTAAGCATAAAACAGAAGGCGTTTTTACTTGGGAAGCTCAGGGCGGCCTCAGCACAGTGGGTGCAAGATGGTGGGGCCGGAGCCCATATAGCTGGGAGTGGGCCCTGGAGGCAGCCGTGGGTTACACGTGGGGAGTCTGGCCAACTCGGTGCACCTGGTTTTCTACTGTACCCTCAGGACAAGCAAGATGTGAGGACAAAAATATAGTGTCCAGACATGAATCAGCAAACCTGGTGAGTCCAAGAACCCCAGGCAATGACTAAGTTTCCCTTTGGTCCAGCAGACGGGGCCTCAACACAGAGATCTGGGTAATTAACGTAATTCGGGTAATTAATTGGCCTGATCTGGTCTCTGGCTAACGTTTGAGATACAATTAGGGGTTGTCACATGTTCCCTATTGACCTGGCTTGTGGGAGATGCTTTGGGTGTACCTGGTGGGTGCGAATTACTTCATCCGGCTGAGGGGGTGAGACGCAGCGTCTGTGTTCCAGCTCTGCGGTGTGTGGGGAACGGCAGACGGGGCTGCAACATGGGCTTCCCGCAATCCCAAGGCAAACTAGACAGTCTGGCCAGACCATCTTCCAAATTCCATCTGGATTAGTTTGTTAGGGCCGCCACAACAAGAAACCACAGAAAGGGCAGTTTAAACAACAAATATCTATTTTCTTATAATTCTTATAATTCTGGAGGCAAGAAGTCCGGGATCAAGGTGTCCGCAGGATTGGTTTCTTCCGAGGTCTATCTCCTTGGCTTGTGGACAGCGTCTTCTCCCTGTGTCTCGCGTGATCTTCCTTCTGTGTGTCTGTGTCCTATTCCCTTCTTCTTACAAGGACATCACTCACATTGCATTAGGACCTCCACTGTGACCTCATGTGACCGTAATTACCTCTTTTAAAGGCCCTATATCCAAATACAGTCACATTGTGAGGTTCTGCCAATCGGGACTTCAGCATATGAATTTTGGGGGGACATAATTCAGCCCCTAACATCACCCAGTCCCAAGATTCAGAGATTCTGGGTCCCCTCTCTGCTGCTAACTGGGCCTCAATTTTGTCATCTGCTCTTTCTCCCGCAATCGGGAGGCTCAATCCGTTAATGTACAAGAAAGGGCTTTGTAAACCCCCCAGCAGTGGTCCTCACAGGGACAGCACCACCCCCAGGGGACGTTTTGGAAATCTGTGGGTGCTGCCTTGAGTTGTCACGATAGTGGGGGGACCTGACAGCATTCAGTGGGCAGGAGCCAGGGCGAGGTTGTGCAGTGTGAGGGACGGTCTCACCTGATGAAATGTCCCATGTCCTTGTGTCAAGACTTTCTAATATCTCCTATACATTCATGTAAATAAAAAGATCATAGGGTCCTAGCCCCTAAAGCTATTTTTACATATAAACACAAAGTATTTCTTTTTGCAAAGTTAAAATGCACACTTGTTACAAGAAATCACAGCCAACCAAATCGAGTGAAGGTTGTGCCTTATTTTATTCAGAACTTTACCGAAAATTATTCACCAGTTTAGCAAACACACGTTTTCTAAAGCATGCATTGAAAAAATGTGTCTCTAACGGCAACGCTGCTTGGTGCTCGAGTCACGATCCAGCATCTCCGCGCTGCTTGCATGTGTAGCTTTCTCATCCACGGTAGCTCTGCGTCAACTGCCTTCCTCCGTATGTCTTCTAGCAGAGCTGTGAAATAGACGATCACAATTTACTTTCCTAATATCCGTTCTATTACAGTGTCAGCATTATGTATTTTCTTGAAATTATGAGTTGGATAGTTATATTACCCATAAATTTCATTTAAAGATAGTAAGGGTAATAGATAGTAAGGGTAAAGATAGTAAGGCTAAATAGATTTTTAATTGGGGCTATAAGGGGTAGGGAAATCCTGCTCTAAGGCACCACCCTAGGGCCATCTTTTGCTGGGCTGGTCAACAGTGGCTCTCTGGGGACTTGGCATTGTTTCGGCTTCCTGCCCAGCTGCACCCGACACAGCCCTCTAACACCAGCGAGGTGCTGGCATCTGCGCTGGCCACTGATCATGACTTTAGACGACCAGGCTGGTCTCTGCAGAGGCCTCTGGACTTCTGTCACCCTGCTCGCTGGCACAGGAGAGGGTGGGTGAGGGGCATGGCTGAAGGAACAACTCCTCCGAGCCCCCCATTGCCTGGACTGAGCAGCTGGCAACAGCCTGAGCAGCCGGGTCACCTGGAGGTCCAGGCTGGGGCGGAACCGCAGGGATTGATGTTGTCATGGGCAACGTCACTGGGTGGGGGCAGGGTGTCTGCACCAGGGACGGGCCGGCTTGCCCCCCTCAACACTTGTTTGTGTTCCAGCTTCACTCCAAGCCTCAGTGCCAGGCCTGCCCTGCCTTGGGACTTCAGGCTCAATTAGTGGCACAATACGTACGTGAGGTCTGGCTCCCTCGGGACGGCCACCCTCCCTTGGGCGCTGCCGCTGAACAGGCGGATCCTGCCCCAACCTCTCTCCCTGGCCCAGGTCACTTTTCCTGGGATCATTGCTCCAGGTGACGTGGAAAGTCCACCAGAGAGAGGCCTCCTTGGTATCGTGCCAGGACCCGCCCTACGTGTGTCCCTCCGAGGGCCTGCACCTGCTATTTGGAAACACCACGATGCTCTTTCTCCACTCCCGCCTCCAGGCCTCCAGCTGAGAAGCTCCAAACACAAAGCCATGTTCCTTCCTTGACCACACACCCCTGTCTCCCCCTCAGCAGTTCCCCAGCTCTTACAGAGAGCTCCCTCCCTCACCTGCAGTGGTGCTGGTCAAAATGCAGATTTCTGGGTCTTACCCTAGACCTACAGAATCACAATTTCTGGCGGTACAGCTCTGGAATCAGCATTTTGATATAAGCTCCCCAGATGATTCCATGTCCTTTAAATTTGGGAGCTTCTGGCTACAGAAAAAAGTCCAAAGTCTCCATGGCACCTGCAACCTTCACAGTCGGGCTCTGGCCTACCCGTCCAGCGCCCTTTATCACAACTGGACTCACATTGAACGTGTCATTGTTCCCCAACACCATGGGCCCTGCCCTTTCCCAGTTCCTCTACGCATGCTCTTCCTTTTGCTTGGAAGCACTACCCCTCCTTTTCCCCTTTTGCAAACTCCTACTTATCTTTTAGGACAAGGTCAAACAGCAGCTCCTCTGGAAGCCTCCCCTGCCCCTCTCCTGGTGAGCATTTGTTCCTGCAGCAATATGTTACACCATGACTACAGCACTGTCACCTGCTCTGTCCTCTTCCCTTTACCCCCACAGCAATCCCCTTCCCCAGCATCAGCCCCTGGAGGGCAAGGGGAGCATCTCATTTATCTGTAAAACCCAGCAACGAACACCATTCCTGGCACATAGTGAGTACTCGGTAAATATTTATGTAAGTTTAAGGGGCCTCTTGGTCCCTCATTTCCCATTTCTTCTTAATTGGGGCTCTGCCTTAGGCTGCCTGGCTTCATTTAAACCCCGGTCATTAAAAAGCAGTTCCTTTGTTTTCCTCTGCGTGGTTCATATTTAGCCAAAGAGATTTATTTTTCCAATAAACCCCACTCTCCAGACAGCCACGCTCATCTGCCCCTCCTGCTGAGAAAGGAGAGGGAGTCGCAGGCTGCACCTAGCACTCCTGTGCTGGAGAAAGCAGACGAAAGGACCAGGGAGATTCGCTGAAATCTCATTGCTGGCTGTTGATCAAGGTTGCTTCCCTGGCATTCGTCTCCTGTGTTTGCAGGGTTAAATGAGATTCTTGGAGAGCTAGGGGTGGAGGAACAGGTCAGAATTCTTTTCTTTGCTCTTATTGACTGCTTTAATTTTTAATATGAAAAATGGCAATCTCAGGTTTGTATTGCAGAAGTGTAACTAACCTGCCAGGGAACGCAGAGATGATAAGCATGGTTGTTAGTAAACCCATAACTCCATCGGGGGGACCAAGTTGGTCCAAGAGGCTCCAAGCTACAGAAATGCAGGCTGGGGGGTTTCCACAGTTCCTGTGACCCAAGAATGCTGGAAATTTTCTGCCTGACATTGGGAATTAAGGTACAAATTCAGTCTGAAGAAGTGGGTATAGTTGAAACCCATCTGATTTTTTCAGGACAAATCTCTTCCTTTCTGTTTTTCCTAGTCGAGAATTTTGTATCTCTAAGGATCCTGGCGGCTAAACTATTTTCATAGATTCAAACCAACTGATCTGGTAGAGAGGCTGCTGTATTCTCTGCCAACTGTTTTACCATGGAATTACGGGCTTCAGGGAAGGGAAGCATGGCAAACAATAGATGGACTGGCTGTGTGCTGAGTTGGACACCGTCTTGCAGTCTTGCTCCTAGAATTCTGAAACTTCAGAGTGCAAAAGGAACTTTGAAGGTCACCTTGTCCAACCCCTCCATTCCATGCTTGAATTCCCTTTGTGACATTCCCAATAAATGATGATGATCTAGCCCTTGTACAATCGCCTCCAGTGCCAGAGAACTCATTACCTTCTTAGGCAGCCCGTTCCATTTTCAGATTGCTCTATCAGCCAGCTGTTTCATATGTTAAGCTGATGTCTGCTTCTCTGTAACTTCTAGGGGATGGTCTTCCTTGTGCCTGTTTGTGTCATGTAGAGAAAGTCTTCAAAGATACGAAGTTCTCTCTTGTCTAGGCTAATGATCCCTGGTTCCCATACACTACCCATTTATCTTTTTTCCACATGACAGAGGTATCTGAAAAGGAGCCATTTGGGGAGAGCTCCCCGGTGGCATGGTTCACTAACTTCTCCGCAGGATGGGCACGCAACCACCATCCACAGCCATCCACACCATAATGGTGGCTGCCACCACTTCAGTACTTGGCACAGGGCTAGGCACACAGGGGTACTCAAATATTTATTGGATGGATACAAAAATGGATGGATGAATTGTGAGATGGTTGGATGATGGAAGAATCTATGGAATCTCCTCTATACCAATATTGTGCTGGGTAGGGAAAGAAATGCTGGAGAAAAAAAGAGATATCTACAAAGAAATATAGATATAACCTTTGTCCTAAAGCTGGAAACAAGCTAGAACCAAACATGTGAGAACAGCTTCCTCTCTCTCAATATCTGATGTTTATTGACATCTGTCACATAATAAGTTACCAGTAGCATAAGCGATTTGAGATTGAAAGAAGTTAGAGCTAGAAGAGACACTATTGATCCACGGGGACACCCTCTATGTTACAGTGACGAGCTGGAGATGGAAGTGACTTACCCAAAGTCACACAGGACATTAGTGCCAGAGCCAACTCTGGAATGCCTGTCCCTTGGCTCCCAGTCTAGCATCTCTTTCCAGTGTACTTTCTTTGCTCAGAGATTATTTTGTTTTAATCCAAAATTCTTGTATATTTTCTCTAAAAGTCTACATTGCATTGACCTTAGAGACCTGGCTTTGGAGTCCATAGACATCATTTATTCATTTACTCACTCATTCTCCATCCAGCTATGGGGGGTATCTATTATGTATCAAGCCTTGTGCTAGGCTTTGGGGATAAATGAATGAGATATGGCCACTTCCATGGAACAATTTCGTGGGGGAGAAAGGCCCATAAACAAGCAAAGGCAATGTACTCAAGCTATAAAAGGGGTGTAAGTGCCCAGAGGAGGGAAAAACTATCTCTGCTTGGGGGACACAGAGAGGACCCTCAAGGCTTGATAACTACTAAAGGGGTCTTGAAGGATCAATAGGAGTTTGCTGGTAGATAAGTAGGGGAAGGCCTTTGAAGCAGAGGAAAGGCATTTGCTAAGGCAAGAAGCTTGAAAAGACCAGCATCACCTACAGCCCAGAGTAAGGAAGATGTGTGGAATGTAACACATGTGGACCAGGGCCACACTCTAGAAGGGTCCTCCAAGCCCTCCAAGGAGGGGTGTAGGATGGCTTTCAACATTCCACAATTACTGTTCTTGTATCCTGATGATATTTTAGACAGTGAGAGCCTGAAAAATGAGTCCATTTGAGGGAGAACTTTTTCAGAAACTTCATTATAACTAGGAGTTAAAGAGTGAACTACAAGTCATTACTAATTGTGGGAAGTTCAATGTTTTGCAGAAATCATTTAGATTTTTTTAGCTTTCACTTTGATCATTCCTATCAAGGATAAACAATACTCCATGTGTGTACATTATAAATAACTTTGAAGTTTAGTCTCCTTGGGCTTTTATGTAAGGTTCACAACAACCTCTCTACAGAAGCCAGCATACAGCTGAAGGCTTCACATGAGTAAAATCTAAAGATGGGTCAGATATGACCTGTGATCAATTTGCCGTGGTTGTTGTGCACTTGGGTTGCAGAGACATTAAGGAAAGCTTGTAAACTACCTAACAGAGCACTTAAAAATCTAATAAATAAGAAATACAATGCCACTGTCAGAAGCCTTGATGGAGGTCGGAGGGAGCCGGAGAAGTAATTTGTGCAATAAATCCTGTGAATTCCCATTACTTTTTTTTTTTTTTCCTTCAGACGGGCTAAAAATAGAAGCCCCGAATAAATATATATCAGAGGTAGAAAAGAGAAGACGGTGATTTGGAATGAATTGCTGCTTGATGGCATAAACCAACTGTATAGAAATGAGAAGCAGGGATTGCAAGCATGGGGACGCCGCCATGTTTTCTAGGGAGACATGGTCCCTAGACATTTGAACAAAACTTCTAAAGGGTAGTTGGAGGAAAAAAATGTTACCATGTCACCTGGAAACAAATCAAAGTGAATAAGGTAAATACCCAAAGAAGTAGGAATTTAGTCCCTACTTGGCCGATGTCTCCTGGAAGACGTTCCATGATCTGAGTTCTTCTTTACGGTCATTTGTGACCATGACTGAAGGTGTCTGAGTTCTGAAGTCTAAAACCACCTGGCTTCCCCTGCCATCATGCAGATACTCTCCCCAAGACCAACAATGACCTCCTTGTTGATGAGGCCAATAGACAATTGTCTTATTTTCTCCCCTTCTACAAGTCGTTGACCCCTCCCTCCTTGAAACGTGCCTCTCTTAGCTTGCAAGATACCCGTAGCTCATGCTCTTCGTCCTACTTCTTGTCCGCACGGTCTCAGTCTCCTCTGCTGCTCTTTCTTCCACTTGCACTGGAATGTTGATGGCCTTCGAGGGCTGTCCTTTGCCCTCTTCTCTTCTCACCCCATACACTCTGAGCACCTTTGAGACTCCCAGATTTCTGTCTCCACCCAATATATGTCTTGGCTCCATGCTTTCACATTCCTTCTAGACCTGTGCTGCTCAATATCGTTGCCACCAGCCCCATGTGACTATTAAAATTCAAATTCTTAAATTAAATAAATTAAATTAAACATTCAGTTCTTCATTCACATAAGCCACATGTTAAGGGCTTGATAGCTGCATGTGGCTATGGTGTTGGACAGTGCAGCTATAGAACATTTCTACCATCACAGAAAGTTCTGTTGGACAGCACTGTACTGCTTATTGCCACCTGAGTATTCCACGAGCACCTCAAACTCATCATGCCTCAGACATTAGCAACAGAATGTTGGTGTGTATAGAAAACAGTGGCATTGGGAAATGAGGGAGTGGGGAAAAGATCCTTTCCCTTGTAAATCATATAAAACTCATCTCAAACAGGCTTCAATAATAAAGGGAATTTATTGAGCCATGCAACTAAATGGTCCAAAGGAAGGGTGGCTTTTGCAGGAGGCTGGATCCAGCAGCTCGGCAATGTTACCAAGGACCATTCCTCTCTTCACCCATGGTGTTGACTTCCCCCAAAGGCTAGCACAGCTTGTGGATACAAAGTGGCTGCCAGCAGCTCCCAAAGTAACAATATCCCTCACTTGTGTCCAATCGAGGATAGAGGAGTTTTGTCTTATCATTTGCAAACAAAGTCTTAGGTCCTTTCTGATTGGATCAGCCCGGGCCACACCCCCTCGCCTGAGTCAATCTCCGTGGCCAGGGCCAGGGCCATGGAGAGCTTTGAGTGGCCTTGTCCCATGTTCCATCCCTGGATCAGGAGTCATTTGGAATAAGCTTTTCCCGACTCACAAGGATCCTCGGACAGAAAGTGGGAGCTGCTGGGGAGAGAGAGGAGTCCCATGGGTCCTGGGGAGGGGCCACAGATGTCTAACAGAGCGAGGGAAGGGATGGTTTTTAAAGGAGATAGAAATGTGCTCATGTTGAATCTCCTTTCTTTTCTCATTTTAGAATCAGGACTTAGGTACTTTGGGTTGGAAGAAAGCCAAGCAGCTGAGACCCAGGCTTCTTTCACAGAACCCACTATTGGCTGTGGGTGGGGCCAGGTTCCTCCCATCTTGTGTGTTTCTAAGGAAAACTTTTGCTTCTCAGCTGCAGAAATGATGCCGTCCGGGGGGGTCTAGAGGACAAGCCTATGGGGTGTTTCTTTCAAAGCTCAAAATAGAATGAGTGGAGAGCATGTGTATTGAACATGTACTGTGATATGTTTTTTTCTCAAAATGGGAAAGAAATACAAAGAATCAAGGGAGGAAAGAAAAGCAGAAAGAGATCACCTAAGTGGACACAGTACCACATAGCTCTAGTTTAGACTGGCAAAAAGCAAAACTGCTTCGATAATGGCACAAGAAATTATGATGTGTGCCAAAATTACAACAGATAGCTTTTCTATAATTTTTACACTGCTTTATTTTATTTGTTTGCCCATAATTCATACCACCTATAATTTAAGCACCATCTTCCTGAAAGTTCTGGCAGAAATGCACTTCAGTTCATGGGGCAGAGATCAGTAAAGCTATATCTTTTCAGAAAGTGTGAACTAAGACAAGTGTTAAAATGCATCAGACTAAGACAAGTGTTAAAATGCATCAGACCAAAGCTGCTTTCTTTCATAACTACATATAATGAGCATCTTAAGTGTGGGGCGAGAGCAGCCTCCATGAACCAATGGTTACTCAGAGAGCCTTATAAACCCCATTAGCTTTAAGCAGATTGTCATATCTGATGGGTCCCCAGTGGAGGGGCTTCAATTTTCTCATAAGAAATGTGCTGGGAAGAAGTCGCTAGAGAATATTGAAATTCCCTTCTTGTACAAATGCAGAAAAATGATTTTTCTTTGAAGATCTTAAGACTTTTTTTTTTTTTTTTGACAGAGTCTTGTTCTGTTGCACTGGCTAGAGTGCTGTGGCATCAGCCTAGCTCACAGCAACCTCAAACTCCTGGGCTCAAGCAATCCTCCTGCCTCAGCCTCCCGAGTAGCTGGGACTACAGGCGTGTGCCACCATGCCCGGCTAATTTTTTTTAATATATATATATTTTTAGTTGTCCAGATCATTTCTTTCTATGTTTTAGTAGACATGGGATCTTGCTCTTGCTCAGGCTGGTCTCGAACTCCTGACCTGGAGCGATCCACCCGCCTCGGCCTCCCAGAGTGCTAGGATTGCAGGCGTGAGCCACCACGCCCGGCCAAGATTATTTTTTTTAAAGCCAAAGCATTTGAAATGTTACCATCGTGGACAGCCTTCCTGACAATTGTTTATGAACCTCTGAGAAGGGGTAGAATAGGGGTACAGCCACTATTGGGGGGGAAATTGTGCTCCTTGAAAAGATATGTTGAAGCCTGGACCCCCGTCACCTGTGCACGTGACCTTACTTGGAAATAAGATCTTTGCGGATGTAATGAAGCAAGGACGAAGTCATACCAAATTGAGGTGGGCCCTAATCCAGCGACTGGTGTCTTATTAGAAGAGATCATCTGGACGCAGAGAACTGGACATGGAGAGAAGAACAGCATGTGACGCAGAGTCAGAGACTGGAGGGGTGCAGCCTCCAGCCAATGAACACCAAGTGTGCCTGCAACTACCAGCAGCTGAGACGAGGCAAGATAGACCTTTCAGATGGCGCATGGCCCTGCCAACACCTTGATCTTGGACTTTCAGCCTCCACAACTATGAGGGAATACATTTCTGTTTTTTTAAGACATTTGTTATGGCAGCCCTAGGAAACTAATACGGCCACCATAGACCTGAAGGTCTTCATTCAGACAGAGCAAGACCTAGGTCTCACCCCTCCCTGGCTCTTCAGAGACACATGTTCTCAACCTCCCAGACTGACTCAAAGCGACCTCACAAATATCTCACTCTTTTGCTAAGGGCACCTGCCTAAGTCATTCTGTCACTTTTCTGACTTCCAGCCTTGAAGAACCCCCAATCTTTTGAGTTAACTCTTACCAACTGGACAACACAGTTCAGTTAGAAAGGAGAGATTCAGATATAGAAACAATACAGGACTTTGTTTTCTGGGTATGAATTAACTCCTGAACCCAAGAAAATGTTCATGTTCTGGTAGAAGGGCAACCACCATAAGACCTGCTTCTGCCGCTTGCTTGCCGGGGGCTTTGGATAAGACACTTGAGCTCTGGGAGCCTCAGGCTGCTCCTCTGTAAAATGGATCCGTAATTCCTGCCTGGCCAATGTTTTAGAGCTGTTTGGGGGAACAAATGAGAGAGAAGATGAGTGAACTAGGTTGAAATGGAAATTGCACACAAATCTAAGGCATTGATTTTATCAAGGTGGCCACAAAACCCAGTTTCTTAGTGAGGGAGGAAGAAAATGCGAGAGGAAAAGGCTACTAGGATTGAATAGCAGTCCGTTTCTCGGGAAGAGTTCAGAACCAAGAAATTTATTTGTTTGAGGTCAACCGGCACAGCCAGAGAAGACCTACAACTAGAATTTGGGTCTCTAACGTTATACACCTGCCCCATTTCAGCCTCCTCACTGACCCACTCCAACCTGCCCTACCTATTAAATATTTTCTTTTCTAAATTATTTTTATCCCTGAGGGAGTTTGTGCCCTTCCTTTCTCCCTCTATCTGCCTTTCCCTGTCCCTCGTCCTCTTTCTTACCCTCTCAAACCCCACCTTTCCTTTGAAAAGCTTCAAGTAGAATGAGTTCAGTGTTCTCAGCATAAAGAACTCACTATGCACTTCCACAGAAATTATCTCCTTTGGAGAATCCCTACTTTAATCTCCTCCAAGACAGATTTTTGTGATGTTAGAACAAAATGACACAATACTCTTCAAACTAAAAGACTTATTAAGTAGCATTCAGGAAACCTTGCAACTTTCTCGCAATTGGAGGCTTCATTAATTGGATGGGTTTAAATGATTTTTTAAATAGCATTGGGTTACTAGGGCTAATCAAATATTCCAGGATAAGTGACTCAACTTTTTTGGGTGGGGGGCAATTACCATCTCTAATACAGTTGTCATTAAAAAGATACACGTTGGCTGAGTTAAAACCGTGTTCTATATAATGCACGTCCCAGTAGGGTTGGAACCAACGTACACTTGAGCCGATGGCTTCATGGCAGATTCGGTCACACCAGGTGATCTCAGCCCAGGAGAGCATCTCTTTCATCAAGGTCTCTTCTGAGGCAATGAAAGGCTTGATTGTTCCCGGGGACCTGTTTCAAGACCTGATTACAGGTGTGGGCGAGAGACAGTTGGATGATGTATCATCTCGCCGTGGAGATAATAACCACTATCCAGGCTGGAAACCCCTCCATCCCTTAATAACCGTGGGACTTCAGCACAGTGTGGGGGCCACTGGGTTCTCAGCAGGGTAAGCGAGGATAAGGATTCCTGCACTTACCTGCCTCGCCCATGTGAGACAATGAGCGTGAACATCTTGAAATCAAATTGCAAAACCCCGTGCACAGGGAAGGACTATTCCCAGTGCAGTAATTGATCTTAGAGAGACCCGAATGAGGCTGGGGCAAGTCCCATGTCCTAGTACTTTCTGTGACTTGAACTCCAAATGAGCCCCCAACTAGTGCCTTCTCAGGCCTTAACATTCCCACCCAAATGGGACACTTGGTCCTCCTGCCCTGCCTTCCCTTGTTGAATTTGCACCAAAGAAAGTGCTGAGGGTCCCCCTCCTCGAACCTACCGTACCCATACTTGTCTCCGCACCCCCGGGACTCTGCTCTCCCGTGGCCACACAGGTCTGGCTCCCTGCAGGCGGATCCTGAGAGGACCAGAGAGGGGTAGACGGCCCTGACCCCCAGCGCCAGGAGCATCTAGAGTACTCTGCTGCCGCTGCAACCGCCAGTGCAAACTCACCTGCTATCCAGCCCCCACCCACATTGTGATTTCTTAGGGATAGCAGAGACCACTCTTTGCATTTCTTCCTTTGACCAGAAAGGTCAGAACAAAACAAAACTTGTCCCCAGGCCACACACCTGATTCCTGTCAAATCTCTCCTCCTTTCTAAGAGCTGAGGAAATGGGGGTAGGGGGCGCTGTGCCCAGCCCTGGGAGGGAGAGGCCCTTAGGTCCCAGAACATCCGTCCCAGCAGGCGAGAGGTCCCTGCTTTGGGGGTCTGTCATAACCTTCCCCTGCAGGGGCCAGAGGACCATTTCTCAAAGGTACTTTTGCGGTGGGCTGGCGAGAGCATTCATCTCCCTGCATTGATGCCCTGCTCTGTGGAGCTGGTAAGGGAGAGGCAGCAAGGACATGGGGGCCCAGGAAGACCTGGGGACTATTCCGCAGGCAGCCCTGCACAGGGACACCCGGCATCTTCACTCTGCCAGCTCCTACATCCACCTGTGCCCCTTGGCGCAAACTTCCAGCAGAAGAAAACCTCTTCCCCTCTATGAGCAGCTCTGGGCCGGCCTCCTAGGGCACATGAAAGTCGTCTGTGGCCACCCCTTCTCCCGTGCGGGCCTAGACTGTGGGTTCCATTAGGAAATTCATACAATCAAGAACAGGAACATCAGTCACACTGCAGCCTGTTCAAGGGGCAAAAACCGGACCTGGGATTAAGAATCCAGGAAACATAAGATTTCCTGGGAGCTCTTCAGTCAGAACACATAGCGGGTTCTTCCGGGTTCCCAAAACACAAGCTGGGGAGCCATCCCAATTCCTCCTTCTTCTCCCGCTGCCCTGGGCTCTCTCACGATCAGTCCATCTCCTGAATTTCCTCCGAGTCTGTGCCCTGATGTCTGGCCCCAGTGCCAGGCCTTAATCCCCACCTGGAGTCCTTCATCTGATCTGCCCCCCGCAATTCGCCTCTTTCTCCCATCGTCCTTCCACACCGGTTGAAGAATGGTCTCTTGAAAAGTGGAATCCCCGGGGAGCCTCTCTTACCCCCAAACTCTGCCCCGGCCCCTAGTAGGGTGTCTCCCGGAGCCCTTCCCACCTCACCCTTCTCTTGTTACTGTACTTCCTCAATTCAGAGGTGCATTTTATTTTTTCTATACTGTAACATTTCTGAAATCCAGATGTGTTTGAAAATGGACATATACACTTAGTATTTCAGTGTCCTGCCCTCCCTCACTCCCCCAGAAGTGGTTAAGAAATCAATATAGCCGTGAGTGTATTGGAAAAGCTGGCGTGACTATCAGTTTGGCGAGTGAGGCTGTGTTCTGGAATTTGGACTTCGACTACTGGAGCCCCCAAAGGAGAATGGGGAGGGTCAAATTTGTCAATTTTTTCAGCAAGATCTGTCTGAAATCCTATGAAGAATGGGTTGAAAAATAACAAGAATGGAAAGAAGACAGGAGAGAGAAACAGAAATCCCTAGAAGACACTTTGTAGATGGGCATTAAAGCAATGGCCTATCCCGGTACAGTTAGTGCAGAGCACGGATGGGTAAAACTTTTTCTGTGAAGGGCCAGATGGTAAATATTTTAGGCTCTCTCTGTCACAACGACATGCCTCTGATGGTGTAGTAGCTCGAAAGTAGCCATAGACAATCTGCCAATGAATAGGTATGGCTGTGTTCCAATAAAACTTTATTTATAAAAGTAAGTAGTGGGCCAGCCATGGCCCGTGGGTCATAGCTTGCTGACCCCCAGCTTAGAGTGATACCCAGCATTTTCTTGACCAGAATTCTGGATTAACTGGAGTCTAGGAATCATGCAATATAGCAGGGTATCACTCAAGGTCCTCAACTGAAAGTTTGAAGGTAAAGGGCCTACTAAGAAAGATATAAGGGAAATGACAGGGACTGAGGCCCCCAGGACCCATGACAGCAGGAAGCTGTCACCACCCCTCAGCCTGAAGGAGCAGGGAGAGGGAGTGGTGGCCTTGGGAGAGGAGCCACCTGTCAGAAGCAGTGGCTGTGGTAGGATGTAGCCGCCATAAAGACTGTGGCCCAGCCAGGAAGAGAGGAAGGACAGGGACAAATACCCTGACCCCCTCTCTGCTGTGGACCACCCTCACCTCCATTGCACTTGCGCGTCATCATCCTGCCCCCAAGCCCTATGTCTCTCAAACTAGCCATGTCTTTACGATGTTCCCGCACGGCTGTTCCAGGATCCTGCACCAGTCACCAAGCACAGACCTTCCTTCCCAACGAGCACTTCCCCTCGCCCTAAACCTCACATCTAACTGGTATTCATAGCCTCTTGCCCTAGCACTCATGCATGCCAGGCACAGTTTTAGGTACTGTGGATCATCTGAAGGTAATTAAGACTCAAGGAACTCAAATTCTAGTAGAGGAGAGAGATCTGCACCCCAACCAGAGTAGGGATTCAAACACACAACAGGAACAGCACAGACCAAGAGCCAAGTGCACGCAGAGGTGCAGGGCTCAATTCTGACTGGTCCAAGGGAAGGCTTTTTAGAAGGGGTGGCATTTAAACTCGACCTTGAAGGATGGAGTAGGGTTTTTCCAGGCAGAGGAGACAGCTTGAGCAGAGGCACAGGGTTGAAAGGGATGGATGTGTCCTGGTAGCGCCGGGGTCTGGGGGAAGAGCTGGGCAGGCGGGACTGAGTGCAGTGCGGCGTGGAGAGCAGCCCAGGCCAGACAGGAGAAGCCAGCAGGAGCTGGATGTGAAGGGCTTTGAATTCCCTGCCAAGAGGATCCGGCCTGACTCTGGCGGGCATGGCCGCCCGAACACAGACAAATAACAACTGAGCCCATACCTTGAATTCTAAACTCTCATATTAAAATTATAAAAACATTCTCTCTAAAACTCTATCCTCTCTGCTCTGCCTTTTACCTCAGCTTCAGCTACGTCTCAGACACAGATCCTGTCCTCACTCGCCCCCTGTTCTGTTCCAACTATTTTTTCAACTAAAACTGTTCCTCCAAACAGTTAAATGTGAATTTTGGATTTCATTTATCTATTTCTACATATTACCAACTGTGGTCGGAAGATTTGCATGATGAAAAGTGGGAAGACGAAATTGTCTTCTCCTTGGAGAAATAATTTGTGCACCTGCCATTTGGAAATTATTTCAAGTTCATGCTTTGTGAGAAAAATTACAAATTCCTCCCTGGAATGGAGCTAATGTACCCATCCACAGGTGACCTCACCTTTGTTGGGGGTGCATTATTAGCTGGAACACCCCATCGGTGTGACCTTGGGGAAAGGAATGAAGAGTCGTGGATCAAGGTCACTATTAGAGCATTCACTCATTGACTTATTAAATATTTATTAACAGCTGATTAAGTGCCCAGTGCCAGGCAAGATGTACTAGGGTGTACACTCACGTGCATCAGAAAACACAAGTCTTCCCCTGCTGGGACGCATGCTCCATGGAGCAGGGACTTTGTCCGACTCACTGCTGTACTGCCTGACCCTAGACTGTACCCGGCACACAGCAATTACGGGCCCAATCAGTATTTATCAGTTGGGTGACTGAATGAAAGAAAGCTGGGAAGTTGCCATGGGAAGAATACAGGAAACCTGGGCTCGAATCTAGAATCTGATGATGAGCAAGCCAGTCTCCTTACCTATAACGACGACTTGCTTCATTATTAAAAGTTAAAGGTTTGATCCTAATACTATCGAATGCCACAGCTCCAGATCAAGTCCCTTCTATCTTTAATTTTCTGAATGGGAGAAACCCATTTAACAAAATAGTCTAAAATTATGGTTTCCAACCCATTACCGTATGCTCTGTGGGCCCCAGATAATACCAGTTGAAACCAAGAATCTAACAGAATTGAGACAGTAAAATGCAGAATGAGTAACTGCTTTTTCTTCCTCTCTGTCAGCATGACTATCAAGAGGCGGAGGGGGACAGAAACACCACCGGTGCTCGCTCTGCCACGGTTGCACGGCGCCAGTGGATGGAATTTTCTCTAGCCCCCTAGTTACACAATCAGCAAAGTGACGTGGTCAGCAGAGAGCCCAGCCCGCCACCCCCACTCCCCTCTGCCTTTTGGTCAAATGAGTCCTCACAATGGTCAGTGGCCTGCTCTCCCCGGTGGCTACACAGTTCAGATAATAGCCCCACAGACGTCAGCCCTGCATTCATCCCCTCGACAATGGCTCCGTTCTGCACTGCGGCATTATGCAAAGCCCACTCTGAAACACACGCACCTTGAAACACATACAAATGTGGCCCCCGCCACCCCACCCCTGCTGGGAACTTTGAAAGATACCTCAGCAAAAGCCAGCTGGGCTGTAATGAGAAGGGGGTTTTCCTGAGCACGGGCCAGAGGCCGGCAGAATCTCAATCGATAGCCTCAAATGCCAGGTGAGTTTTATATTCAGGGGCCGAGTCTGGACGCCACGTCCGGCCCGGCTTGCAGACTTCCAGCTAATGTGGCTTCTGTCAGACTTGTCATAAACGCAGGCAGAGGAGGTGGTGTCGCCTGAGATGTTTCACAATTTCCTATTTAGATAAAAATATCGCCCTCCTTGCCCCGCCAATCTTCCTTCACGCCTGGTGTCCAACCTCATGCCGCTCTTTGAGGTTATTGGAACCACTCCATCCCTAAAACTCCCCTGTAAATAGGAGAAGTAGAGAAGTACCTGTCATTGTCATTGTCACCGTCATCATCATCATCTGAGCTTTTGACCAGGATTTTCAGTTAAAGGGGCTTTTGCCATTTTGTCATTTGACCCTTGCAATACCCCTATGGAGGTACACGAGGCAGGGACTCCCACATGAGTAGACAAGAGACTGAGACTCAAAGGGGTTGAATGACTTGTTTGGGTCACCAGCAAATACACGTTAGAACCAAAGTCTCCTACGGTTGGGATTGACTCAGGTCTCATGTAGTCCGAGTCATCTCTTCCGCAATCTTCCAGCCAGGTAGTCTCCTAACTTCTGCTTGGATGCTTCCAGCAACAAGAAACTTACTTCCTCACAAGACGACTGCTCCATCCCACTGTTGGCTAAACCTCAGCATTAGTTCTCCTTTATGTTACAGAACCCGAGTCTCTCTTCTTATATCCCCCATCAGGTTATCTTAGTGCCATCCTCACTGGCTGCCTGGAACAAGCCAGGCTCTTCTCTCTGACAACCTTTTACATGTTTGAGGATAATACTCTTGCCTTCCACTCCCAGGTCTTTCTGTTTAAGCCAAAGAATTCCCCAAAGGTTCGAGTTACCCTCACTATCACTGTCTCCCTATTTTAAATGCATTCTAAGTTATCAACATTCCTTTAAACATAGGACCGTCAGAACATGATATTCTACCCGTAGCCTGAGAAACAGAACACAACTGTTGCGCCATCGCCTCTCTGGCGTAGGATCCTGTGCTTCTGCGAATGCCACCAAAGCCTGCACACGTCATTTTTACCTAGGTTTCACGTGGAATGGTGGGATAGAGGAGGCAGGATTTAGGAGGAGGAAATCAAGAAAGCATGAAATGTCACAGGGGAGAGGTGACCCTGGGGACACTAGGGTGGGGGCCTCAGGAGCGCTGGGGGCTGCAGAGTCAGACACTAAGAGGAGAAGCCCTCGGTGAGCCCCTCCCGCCATGTGCCCACTTTCCGCGCCCTCCCCTGTTCCCTGCAGCTGCATCTGCCACTGCCCCAACTTCAGGAGCCTCATTTGCTGACTAAGCTGCTTCGAGCGCCCACGTTGTGATTGCCAGGGTGACCAGAGGACACGTGCAGCAGAAATTGCTAGTGGCCCAACAGAATCTGTTCTCTCCTTCCATTATCTATAGAGTGTGGCCACCTAACATTTTCCAGTCTTCCTGTGGGTGAGTGTGGCCATGTGACTAGTTCTCAGTGGAACGTGAGCCAATTCCTGGACTGGGTGTTAAAAAATTGGGCAGGGTCATTCATGTTCTCTTCCTCACCCACCAGCTGGACCAAAGATGATGACACCCTAGGGCAGTGCTTCTCAACTGTGAGCTCATCAGAGACACCCAGAGGGTTTCTGGGGTAGGGCCTAAGAATTGCATTTCTGACAAGTTCCCCGGTGATGCTAACGCTGCTGGTCTGTGAACACACCTTGAGAACTTCTGCCTCAAGGGATGGGGAAGCTGGAGGGTGAAACTGGGTCCCTGAATGACTTTGTGGAGCTGGGCTATCTACTAGTCCAGACCAGTCAGAGTCTCAAGTAACAGAGAAATAAACCTGTGTCTTAGGGTTGCCAAATTTAGCAAATTAAAATGTGAGATGCCTAGATAAATTTGAATTTCAGAAAAACGACCAATAATTCCAAATACTGCATAGGGGCATACTTATGCTAAAAAATTGTTATTTATCTAAAATTCAGATGTAACTGAGTATCTGCATTTTATCTGGCAACCCAATTCTTCGTTCTTCAGGCCAGCAGATTTGGGGATCTATTTGTCACAGCAGATTAACCTTCCTCATCACTAATATGACATGAAGACCCGGGCTGAGTACTCTCAGGCCCTGAGCATCTCACCTGCTCTGGCGTCCCCATAGTGACCATGGGGATACCACCTGCTCCTGGACCTAGTTCTCTTAACCAGTCTTGCACTTTCATCTCTGTACCAAAATCTTGCTCTGGTAACTTCCTGGAAGCTCAGTCTCTGGTAGAACTGGAGTCATTACTGTCCCCCAGCACCATTCCTTTGGTGTTGGGCTCCTCGTCCAAGCCCCAGCTCTCTTTCCGTGTTATTACTTCTACCTGGGTTTCCCTTCTTAGACTGTGAACATCCTGAGTCTATTTAGTCTCTGTCTCTGCAGGGGCCAGCACAGGGCCTACAACAGAATACATCACCAATGCCTGTTTGTTAAGTAAACAAACGCCACCCTGTGCCCAGCTGGTCTCCAGCTGGCATGCTGGGAGTTCCAGGCTTACCAGGACAGTTGGCTCAGGGCTTGCACTCGGGCTCCGTGGGCGCGTGACATTGCATGTCCCTGTCCCTGACGCACTCACTGGTATGCTGGGCTTCGAGGTTGCTGGGGAAGAACTGAGCAAGGAGCAGAGGAGCCTCCTTTGAGGAAAACGGCCAAGACCCCAGCCCCTCCCCTTGGGGGGGGACTTTGATCAGGTGGCAGGAAACAGCAGTGTAGCTCCCGCAATAGAATTCTCCAGGAGGGTGAGTGGAGACGGTATTGAAGGGTTGACTCTCGGCAAGGAACAGAGATCAAAGAGTAATAGAAGTTGAAGTTCTGGGATAACTGTCCCAGTCAAGTGGTAGAGGGTTCATGCCCCAGGAAAGTGGTTGGAGAAGTGGCTTTAAAGGGCCCAAATGCCCGGGCTGGTTCTGTGCAGAATTCTGTAGGCAGGAGTGTCCTGCCTTCCTCCCTGAGGAGCCACAGTGGGCTGGGCAGGAGCCAGCCAGGCAGCAGGACCCAGAGCCGCCTGTGTCTCCAGCGACATTTATGGCCTCTGCCTGCCCTGAGGGGCTGCCCAGGTGTATGGACACAAGGCGAAGACAGACAGAACTGGACCTCAGACCTGGGTCCACAGAGGCACCTCTGAGGGATTCCTGAGCCTATCACGCTGGGGCTCCTCGTAAGTCACCACGGAGAAGTGTAAGCTGAGCTCTGGCCCCTGCATGATGCTGTTCGTACCCTTGAGCCCGCAGAGCAAGACTTGCCAATGACTCTGGATTTTGTTTCTTTCAATTCTCTAATGCTGGACTCTGCTCCCCTGATGGGAGTCTCCCCTTGGACTTGGGGTGCCAGCCACCCCTGACCTGCGAGGGGAGCTGCTGTCCCTCTGTCCACCCTGCAGAACCTCAGCTGTCAGCCCCTGCTCTGTCCAACTGGGGTGTCCAGGGCTTGTCTGGCCGGGAGCCACCGTGCGGGCTTTGCCGGGAGGACCTGCCAGGACCAGCAGAGAGCAGGGCCCGACACCCCCCGAATGCCTTCCCTGCCCAGGGCGGCGTGCCAGGCACTCCGTGTACTTCTCACATTTTGATCCATTCACTTACTGTATTCATGTAGTTCTATCTGGACTTGTCTCAAAAGGATTTTAAGGTAAATTTGTTTTTCAACCTCCACAAAACCCTGAGAGGTAAGGATTATGATTTCCTTTCTGAAGACCATGAACTGCTGCTTAGAGAGAGGAAGGAACACAGCTAGTGGGCACAGCTAATGGCAGAACTGGAACTTGAACACTGGTCACTTTGCTTTCAAATCGTAGTCTCTTTTTTACCTGAATAGACTTAAAAAAAAAAAACCCAAATTATGAAGCATTTGATGGCTATAAAAGAACATAGTAATGTATATGTAAGTCATAAAGCACGACAACAGAACACCTCCCTGGTGAACCTGGCCCCCTCGGGTGTTCGGTGGGTCATGCTGCTTTTGGGGACCTGCCAAGAATGGAGTTGGGCCACATGCTCTGGCCTGTGACCCTCACGGCTCCCTCCCTGGGAGACGGGCTTCCATCCTCAGCACATAGAGGGAGAAATTGAGGGGCGAAGCCTCTCCCGCCCAGGCCCAGGTGCCAGGCAGAGAATGCGGTGCGCCGAAGCCAAGTCCTGGTCTATCTGACCTGCAGGAACCAGGGCTTCCACATCCGGGACATACTTGAAAATGTAGATCCTTCAGCTCTGTGCCTGACCTTGCAGATCAGAATTTCCGGAGCAGTGGCCTAGGAAGGTATTGTTTTCAATCTCCCCAGGCGACTGAGTCCGCTGGCCCGCAGACGGTGTGGGGAGTGAACGTTCTCAGCAGCAGGCCGCACTGAGTGGCCTCGAGAGGTGAGGATGGAACAGGTGGCCTTGGGACCCTCCCGGCAGACACACGAAAACACTCCCCCCAGGCAAAAGGTGTGCCGCCCTAAATGCTGTCCTTGTCACACTTGACCAAGGTCACTCAATGAACGAGTATGGAGGTTTCTAACATTCAGTGTTTATAAAGTAGCATGAGCCGATCACCAGAGTTGACTGAGGACTCTAACTGGCATTCTACGAAGACGTCTGGCTGCCACCCAGCTCCCAGCAGCAGAGAAGGCTGGGAACCCTGCAGTCTGGGGGAAGGATGCGCATTGCTAGCGCCTCATTGGTGCTATGGCGGTTGGCTGCTCTTTTCAATTGTTATTCTTCTTAGTGTTTGGCTATAGGCTATTGCTAACTCAGCTTCACTCACATCTGTGCGGTTTGTGGTGGGTTGTTTGGTTGACCCTGCTGTGAGTCACGATGCCTATTTCGCACCAACCATTTGGGGAGTCTATAATTTTCCAGTAGCTAGACTCTAACGTCATAGATACTATGATTTGCATGTGACCCATCCACATGCTGGCTGCAAAAGCAGATGTGTGCATGCACCTCCGGCTTCCCCAAATTTGCTTTATGGCAGCATTACATATTATCACATGGCACCTTTTCCACTGGAAATTGGGACCGAATGGGACAGTGGACCATGGGATCCTTTGACTTGCTCACATGGATCACCAGTCAACAAAGTTTGAGAGCCAAGGGCCTAGAGGCATCAGCTCTTAGAGCTGGGAGGGGCCTTGGGACCCACAGCCAGTGAGCCTCAGAATGTGCCATGGTTTCTTTAACCAGCTAGACCCAAGAGGTAGTTTCTTCCAATTTTTTAAGACTAAGGCGAGGCACATGGACAGTGGCTGCCTGCCCAACAGTGTGATATTTCATTTACAGCAGCCCAAGAGCGTAGCTTGTGCGTGTTAATATCGGATTATTTCTCTTCGTAGTTAGCTGCCTCCTCACTTCACTGTTTCCATGGCAACACTTCTCAAACACCACTTCCTACTCTGGATACACAATGTAAACAATCTGCAGTTGAACATTTCCCAATTTAGGGGTTTGGAGCCAGAGCCGGCGGGCCTGCCGTTAGGAAGCTGCCGAGAAGCGGGGTCCTGGGGGGACTCCCAGCCAGGGACCCTCGTGGCTGGGCTAGGGGTCAAAATGTCACTCACTGAGCACTCTGTTCTTCCTTTGGGGGGCATTTAGTACAGGCATTTAGCTCAGGGTGACTTACAGATCTGGCAGGGATGCCCCCATCAAGCTCCAAGAAGTGACATGACTTTCCTGCTGTCACGGTTTGTGATGGAACTGAGACCAGAACGAGGGCTTGTCCAAGAACTGCAAATGCTCCCCTGGTGTGTGTTCCTCAGCACCGCCGCCCCCTGCACTCCTGGGCATTCTTTCCCGGGCGCCCAGACGCCGAATCACACTTCTCAATTTCGGCACGACGTCTGTCAGCCCAGATGGACGCCGCTGACCGGCACTGTGCGCCTCCGAAGGTCCGTATGCGGCAGCCCCACAGGCGTCTTCTCTGCTAAGGAAAGCAGGGACTCAGCCTGCTGTCCTGGGAACGGCTCAGGACCCCCCCCCAAAGGCATTCTTATTTTTTTTCATCAAAGGAGCTATTTTTATTTCCAGTCTCTGCCCACACATAGTAATACACGCAGTTTCCACATGACTATAAGCAAGACAAGGAGATGGTTGCTTTGTTTTTTTAAAATAGGAAAACCTCAGACCATTTCCTTTCAACTTCTTAGCAACCCTTAGCATCCTTTGACTTCTGAGCAAAAGATCAAGTGATTGCTGTGTTGTTAGCAATGAGCCAAGGGATACTCATGACCTTGGGAAGTTAAAGAGAGACTCAGATAGAAATGCCACCAGCAGGCGCCTGATAGGGATGGGCTGCTGCTGGGAGGTGCTAGGGACAAGGTCCCCATTTGGCTGCTAACCAAGCTTTGGAGTGGTGGGAGGATGGAGTCCAGCATTTGAAGATTTTAAACGGAAGGCGAGTTTGCTGCAACCCTAATACTATTGGCGCGTGGCTTCTACCTCTCAGCCCGTACCCCGGGGACCCAGAGCGTGCTCCGTTCTCACCCATCAGAGCCCTTGCTGCTCCCTTTCATTTGGTTTCACCTGATCACAGTGCGCCTGCTGTCTGCACTCCCAAGCATAGCCCACTGGGCCTCCCCAGGGATGCCAGGGGGGTCGCCAGATCTGTAAGAGTGTCCCTGAGAGCCAGGCCTGGCCTCTATCCCCTGGTCTGTAACCCATCCTGGACTGGTAGTGCTGGGGCCCCCAGCACATTACCCCTGGGACAAAATCCACACGCACCTCAGGGCTCTGGGCTGGGATGACCCGAGGAGGGTGTTGAGGATTAAACCTGGCCACCGACAGTGGCCCCTGCCCTAAGTGTCTCAGACATAGCTATTTCTGCCTTCTGTTCTCCATTTCCTCTCAGAAGAAAGCGGGGGCTGGGAAGAGTAACCCCCACCTGAGAAAAGACCCCTTTACGAAGGCAGTTTGCCAGAGACAAAGGGCTGTGATCCAGGAGACCAAGCTTTGAGGCCAGGCTCCACCACACACTCACAAGACCCTGTCCCTGCTCTGGGCCTCAGTTTCCCCATCTGTAAATTGCAGGGATTAGGCCATGTCAGTATTCCACAAAACACCAGTTTTATGGGGCTCTTAAATGGCAATAGGAGCAAAAAGGACTCTAGGGCAAAGTAAATTAGGGAAATGCTGAATTCCACAAAATAAAACATGTTCTCTTGCTGTGGATCTTCTCAGAGCCATCAATATACCTTGCAGATCTCCAAAAGGGGATTATAGCACACAGTATTTCCAGAATGTATTTAACCGTAGAACCTCTAAGCTCTTTCAGTATTGGCGTTAGAATGCTCTTTCTTTCCTCGGAGAGGCAAGAAATTGATCTTTACTTCTTTAAGTGTCTAATGCTGTTCGGTCTTTTAGTTTATTTCTAAAATACAAACTGTCCTTGGTGAGGTCTTAGGGGTGGGGTGAGGACCCACCATCAACTGTGGGTTCCTGAAAGTCCTTAGGATATGGGGTTTGGGGGAAGAGTCCACTCCTCCAGAAATTGTATCCAAAGTCTGGTGTGTATAATTTGTACACCTTCTTGGGGAACAGTGTCTATAGGATTCACTGGGTTGTCAAAGACATCTGTGTCCCAGAGATGGTGGACTACAGTGCAGTGGTGCTTAAAGTCTTACCAGCTAATACCTCAGTGGAAATGAAGTTCGATTTCATAGGAATTTGAATGGGAAAACATACGAGATGAGACTCTGGTCTCTTGATAGGTGGTAGGGGAGTGGGAAACAGAAAGACAGAAAGGAGGACAGAAGATGGGAACCTGAGAGGGACCAGCTGCAGCTCCATCTTGGGCAGGCCATGCATCTCCAATTTCTTCCTTGGTCCCAGCATGAATGTTTCTAAAAATCATCACGTGGGGCCGGGCGCGGTGGCTCAATCCTAGCACTCTGGGAGGCCGAGGCGGGCAGATTGTTTGAGCTCAGGAGCTCGAGACCAGCCTGAGCAAGAGTGAGACCCCGTCTCTACTAAAATTAGAAAGAAATTAATTGGACAACTAAAAATATACAGAAAAAATTAGCCAGGCATGGTGGCGCACCCCTGTAGTCCCAGCTACTCGGGAGGCTGAGGCAGGAGGATCGCTTGAGCCCAGGAGTTTGAGGTTGCTGTGAGCTAGGCTAACACCACAGCACTCACTCTAGCCAGGGCAACAGAGTGAGACTCTGTCTCAAAAAAAAAAAAAAAAAAATCATCACGTGGGGCTTCGTTATGGAACTCAGCTCCTGAATATTAATGCTTTGTGGCAGGGAGAAAATTCCTGCTGTATCAGAAAGGCTCTGTCTCTTCCAGGTCACCGGGGCTCCATTTACTAAGTTGTTGCTGAAGGGCACAAATGTCCTGAAAGTACGTGTCTTGCCCAAAGACTCCAGAGAGCCCCCACCATGGGCTCCTTCCGAGCAAACCAGAGAGCGATGTTGAGAAGCTGGGACATGGTTGTAGGAACATCCCTCTCCCATCGTTACGGAGCGCAGCCTGCACCTACAGACGTGTCCCGAGGCAGTGGGGGCATTTGCGAGGTAACCAAGAGAAGGTTCCTGTGGAACCAAGAATGAAACACAGGAAGCCCAGACCCACAGGGGGACGTTATGAAGTGTGAATTCAAAGGCAGGGTTCTAAAGTTCATCTGTCACAAGAAATTCTTTACAGAAAAAAATTTTTTTTAATAATAAAAAAAAAAAGAATTCTAAAGTTCACCATTCTGGCCGTCTGCTGTCTTTTGATAGCTGGCCTTTGAAACAGAATACTAATCATAAGTTTATACACTATTATTCACCAGCGGCCCAAGGGATTAGAATTCTCTCTGCTGGCCCGGCCCTGTGACTGCTCACACGCATGACCCAGAGGAGAACAGGTTTAGCCCTTGGCAGAGGGAAGAACATAACTGTATGGTCTTTTTTTGTTTTTGTTTTTGTTTCTGAGAAAGAGTCTCACTCTGTTGCCTGGGCTAGAATGCCGTGGTGTCAGCCTAGCTCACAGCAACCTCAAACTGCTGGGCTCAAGCAATCCTCCTGCCTCAGCCTCTGGAGTAGCTGGGACTACAGGCATGCGCCACCATGCCCGGCTAATTTTTCTATTTTTAGTAGAGACAGGGGTGGGGCTATGTGTCTCGCTCTTGCTCAGGCTGGTCTCGAACTCCTGACCTCAAGCAGTCCTCCTGCCTCCACGGTGCTAGGATTACGGGTGTGAGCCACTGGCCCCAGCAGCAACTGTATGTTTTGATGACAAAAGAGCTCTTTCCTTTCTCTCTTGACATTTTCTGAAGTACCTGCATTTTACTACCTGAAATATCTCCATGCTACAGGTAAGAATTTGCTAGAGTTTGCTTTCAGAACCTGGTTAAAAAGGGGCGGGGTGTGGGGTGGAGGGTGAGGGTGGTGGGGAGAGAGGCTCCCAAAACTAACCAGTGACACTCATCAGAAATCCTTTAAATTCATTTGAAATGATGAGTCATACGGACCCATCAACATTGCATAACAGCCATTAAAGTATTAGTATTACTTTGGGGGCCACTTTATTATGCAACCCAGAGGCGAATCTCCTCTGGGCATTTTTTTTTTTTAATTCCCAAAAAGAGTTTCAGTTCGCTAATTTGTTTCTCAATGGACTAAGTCTGTGTTCATCCCAGCCTCCTATTCAGCCTTTTGCCTCAGTGCTGGGATGGTGGCCACACAAAAGTTGGTATCTAGCATTAAAGAGGTGCTTGATATTTTAAAGCATTTGATCATGTGCAAAGGCAGAACGGTCTCATTCATTCATGTAGCAAGTGCTTACTGTTTACGGACAGCTTCTGCGGGCAGGAGAGCTCACTCTGAACCTAGGAGAGCTCTGAGCTTCAGCCTGGCTTTGTCTTTCTGGGTCCCAGTCCCCCCATCTATAAAAGGAGAGCTTGGACAGGATGCTGGTTCTTGAGGCAAGGATGTGTAAGAGCAGGGATCCTGGACCCAGACTGCCTGGCTTGGAATCCCAGCTTTGTCACTTACCAGCTGTGTGATTTGGGGCCAGTACTTAAGTATTTCAGAGCCGTGGGCTCCTGCAGTTGTAAACTGATGATTATAATGTAGTTACCTCATTAGATGAGTTAGGAGGATTAAATGGGTTGATAGATACAAAGTGCTTTGAACACTGCCTGGCCTGGAGCAAGGACAGAAAAGTATCATCTATTATTACGGCTACTCTTGCCGAGGCCCTGGCAAGACGACAGCTCCTGCATGGCAGCGTCTACTTGCCAAGTCATTCTTTCTCCTCCTAGACGGCATTTCCCTGCTCCCCTGACAGCCATCGCCTTGTAGCTGAGTTCTAACCCATGGAATGTGGGTGCGAAGTCACCACGTCCAGGTCTGACTCTTAAAAACCTTCCACACAAGATTCTCCATGTCTTTCCCCCTCTGCTGTTTCAGCGCAGATGAGCTTGGCACCCCGAGAAGCCTCATGTTGAAGATGACACAGCCCTGAGATGGAAGGGACCAGGATCTCTGGATGACCATTTGGAGAAGAGCCACCTACTAATACACCCATTTTTGGATTGCATGTGAGTGAGAAAATAAACTTCAAAGGTGCTCAGCCCATGAGATTTGGGGGCAGCTAGAGTTATTACAGCAAAGCACTGGGCTAGGTACTGACTCTAATGTTAGTACCTAGGACATCTAGGACATCTTCTGAGAGGGGCTGAACCTGGTTGCAAGCATCCAGTTGCTTGACTCCAAGTTTCTGATGTTATCTGGGTAACAACCCAAGGACGCCCAGTTCTTTAGCTGGGGACAAGATCCTGTATGTCTAGCAAGTGCTGGCCTGGTCCCTGGCAAGCTCCCTGCAGACAGCTGCCCAAGCTGGCCTCCTGGGCTTACTGCCCCCGCATTCTGGACAATGGCGCAGCAGTTCTGCCCAGATGCCACAGGGAGCTACTCAGGTTACCCGGGCAGTAGTCCATGTTCAAAATATATCATTTCAGTCCTCGGGGCTTTGTCCTCCCCTGTCTTCCCAGCCTCGGCCAGCCCTTGAGTGGGAATTAGCAGAAATGTTTGTACAGGAGCCTCCAAAGTGGGCAAAGTGAAACTTTTCTCATTGAAATGCAAAACCAAACACACTTACTGACAAAGTACATGAGTAGAAAGATGCTCATGACGTGGCGTTGGCTTCTGGTGGGGACTGATTTGGCGACGGTGCACCTGAGTTGGAGACCAGTCTGTTGCAGCAGTCCCAGCTGCCTTTAGTAACTCCCCTTGTGGCAGATTCTCCCTCTTTTTGGTGAAAATCTCCTCCAACACTCTATCCATCCTTCTTTCCTAGCATTTATTCTTCTCCTGGCATGATTATCATCTCTACCCATGTAGTAAGGCTCTTTCAGAGATGCAGAAAGGCCAGAGCTTTTGGGGCCAGAGCCACTAGAAAGAAATGAAGAAATGTGAAAGCAAAATAGAGCACAGTCACAGAAAAACAAAAACCCAAGCTGCTCTAGCCTTTGGCTGTGCAGTGCAGCGATCACAAAGGAAAATCTGGCTTTTGTGCAATGTCACGGTTCATACTGAGCAAGGAGAGGCCAATCCAACAGCAGATAATTAGCAAAAGTCTAAATCAGAGGCCCCTTTTGAGCCAAGTTCTGTGCTCAAGGCCAAAGACTCCTTCCCATTGTCCCTTGTGGTTGGCCCTACCTGCCTTCTCCTCACTATCAGACTGACAGGTGAGCAGAGGGCAGGAGTGGAGGGCACTCTGGGCTCTGCACCTGGGGGCAGAGGCTTGGATTTGTGACTTATTCCCCAGGGGATCTCGGACAAGTCACTTAATCACAATTTCATGACTCTGGTGGAGGCCGATAGTTGTCCACCAAAGTCCCTTCTCTGCTTCCACAGCAGCAGAATTCTACCTGGGCACGTGCTGCTCAGCTGGACATTCCCAGCCTTCTTTGATTAGGTGTGATCATGTGGCTAGGTTTCCACCAGTGGAATATGAGGAGGAATGACACGGGCCACTTCTGGGTTTACGACTTATGGCATTGCGCACTCCGCCTCCTTCCCCTTGACTGCATCCCTGGTGTGGTGGTGAAACAGCGTGGACCACATGGATGACAACAATGCCCTAGGGGATGGCAGAGCCACAAGGTGGAAGGAACCTGGGTCCCTGAGTGACATGAGGAGCAGAGCTACCTTACACCCCTGGACCACTCTGTGGGCACTATTGCATAAAAGAAATGAACTGGCTGTTCTTTAAGTCACTCTAGAGCTAGATTTCTTTGACACTGCTTGTTAGTCTCCTGATACATTCTGCATAGGTTTATGGTGTGGTAAGATACATCAGGGTAAGGTGCTGTACAGTTAGGTGCTCAATAAATGTTTTCTGAATGAATGGTGAGCAAAGAGACTGGTTATTTCTGTGTTTAAATCCCAAGAATCTGAGAAGCAGGCTTACACGGTGTGTAGCAGCTACATGAGTTGATTTCAGGGAATCCCAGGCCCAGTTTCCTACTGTCAGGTGAGCAGCTGTGGCATGGGGTAGTGGGTGGGGGGTATTCAAAGGGCAGGACACTGGGTCCAAATCCTGGCTGTCCCTTGACTCCTCATGCAAACTTGAGTGGGCCACTTAATTGTGAGGGCTCTCAGCTTCTTGAGCATCCATAAAATGGGGATGCTAATTCCGGTTCTTTCTACTCCCTAGGGCTATTGTGACGCTCAAGAGGACACAACAATGGTGAAAACACTGCATCTGGCAGATGTCAATAAGAGAAACATGATGGGTCAGGTCATGTTTGCTGTGTGTGGGCTGGGTGTGCTTGACCCTTCCTTCCATGAATTTTTACTGAGCACCTACTAAGCCAAGATAGTTAGCATGGTAGTTCCTGTCCTCACAGAGCTTACAGTCTGATGGAAACCACATACAAGGAAATAGGCAATTACAATACAGCACGATGAATTATTTGATAGAAATACAAGGCATCATAAATACCCAGAAGAGGCCAGGTGCAGTGGCTCACACCTGTAGTCCCAGCTACTTGGGAGACTGAGGCAGGAGGATCGCCTGAACCCAGGAGTTTGAGGTTGCTGTGGGCTAGGCTGATGCCACTGCCGTCTAGCCCAGCGACAGAGTGAGACTCTGTCTCAGAAAAAAGAAATACCCAGAAGAGGGGCTCTTAACTCAGAGTTCAGTGGTCCTGGAACACTTCTCAGAGGAAACTATCTTTCCTCTAAGACTGGAAACAGAAGGAGGAATTGGCTAGGTAAAGGGGGCTTTGAATGGGAAAAACGTTCCAGGCAAAATGTGACAAAGGTCACCCCTGACGCACAACAAAGAGTCTAAAAGAGGCTCTGAATGGCTGGAGCTTGGAGTTGGAGGAGGGGAATGATGACAGACGGGCTGGAGGGGAGACAGGGTCTGGGGAGCAGTGACTCTCCACTCTGGCTGCAGCTTGGAGAAAACATGCCCAGGTCCCACCCCCACCCCCAAGTGCTTGAAAAGCTCCCCAGGTGTTCGAATGTGCAGCTGATGTTGGAAGTACTGACTAGATCATGCAGGATCTTAAAAGCCACGGTAAAGAGCTGGAAGTTTATCCTGAGAGCAACGGGGAGCCTCTGGGGGTTTTATGGAAGGAAGGGACGTGATGGGATTGTTCTTTCTCCAGAAAGATGACCCTAGCTGCTGGGTGGAGAAGGGAAGGTGACAGAAAGGTGGGGGTTGGAAGGAGACTGGGTAAGAAGGCTGCTGCAGTGGTCCAGGTGAGAAATGGAGCCAGTGGTGACAATGGGGATGGCAGCAAGTGCAGAGATCTGAGGCCTGGTCCGGGGTGGGCTGGAGGGGAGGACAGGGGAAAGGTGGGGAGGCAAAGATCGTCCCCTGAATACACAGGTCAGAATTACTGACACATTTCCAGCTACAGATGCAGACCCGTGAGTCGGCGGCAGAGAGACATGACACGCTCTCCCAGGAAGAGCGTGAAGAACAGAACCCCAGAGGATGGGGAGAGGGGTGCCCCAGTACGACTGAGAAGAGCTGGTCAGAGAAGGAAGAGAAAAAGCACACGCGTGCATTGTCAAGAACGTTAAGAATATGACTATTATAAGCGTCAATACGTATGAGAGCGACAAATTTTGTGAGACGTATTCACGGGTTACTGGTGACCTTGATGGCGCAGGTGAGGTCAGTGCCTGGGGTGGGGCTGACATGATGATGAGAGCAAACACCATCCAACGGGCAACTATTCATCTTCTCCGCGGTAGGCAAAAATGTGCTTATTTATTCATTCCTTAAATACTTTATTTATGCAGCACCTAATGGGCAGGGCACTGTGTTCCACGTTCTGGACAAGTCCTGAGCTTCACTCGCTGAGAGAGATAGACAATCTTGTCCATGCACAAAGCGATGTGATAGAAATGCTAGAACGGAGATGCACGCAGGGGGCTTTGGAGCACAGTGGAGTCAACTCTACTGGGGCAGAGGAAGGGGCAGGCAGGAAGGGTCTTAGAAAGCAAGGAAGAGGGGCAAGGTTTGCACTGATGGGGTCTTTGCTGGGGCTGCTCACTGCAAGCGTGCAGATCTCAGCCCGAAGTGGAAAAATAGCACTTCCAGATCTCCTCGTGGTTTTAGTGGGGCCACATGCCCAGCCTTGGCCAATGAGTGGTAAGTAGAGGTGAGCAGGTCACCTCCAGGCCAGAGCATTCAGTGGCTAGCACAGGAGGCTCCAGAGGCCTCTTGTCTCTTGGGTATGGCAAACAGCAATGCTGGGACCATGGCTGCTCCTAGGCACCGAGTGACCCCTCCTCAAGGGTAACGTATTCCTCTTGACAGACCAGAAGCACCAGCCAGAAACAAACTTCCGTTGTTTCATTGCTAGTTGTTGCTTCTGCCACGCTGTATCCTCGCCCAGTGGTTCTCAAAGTGCGGCCCCTGGCCCAGCAGTAGCAGCTTCACTCGGGAACTTGTTCGAAATGCACATTCTTGGGCCCTATCCCGAATTTACGGAAGCAGAAACGCTGGGGGGAGACTCAGCAACCTGAGTTGTAACAAACTCCAGGGGATTCTGAGGCGCGCTGAAGTTTGGGGACCGCTGCCTCGTGGTGCTTACTGAGACGGTCATCTTTAAGGCAGGTGGGACTCAGAAGGCGTGAAGGTCATTCTAGCCAAGTAAACTTTAAAAAAAATGGAGTAAGATGCTAATTAAATGGTGAGGCTCAATGTATCATTGGAAAGGATTTTTGAGTAGAAACGTCATTGCACCCACCTCCCACAGATAGAGCCTTTCTGAAAAGGTGGCCATGTAGACAGTTTCCTACCGTGTCCAATCGGAAAACACCGTTGCAGAGAAGATGCTCCGAATCCAGCACCCAGGCTGAGCCCAGGAGTGCATTTTCCATTTAGTCCTGGCCTTGCTGATGTAGAAAATGCTCCTGAATGCTTTGAATCTGAAAGGTACATAAAACCCAATTCTCTCCGCTTCAGAGTGAGTCATTAGAGCAGGAGCTGAGGCTATTTGGTAATGGGCACTATTTAAATAAAGCAAAAAGTACAATTTCAAACGAATTGCTTTTTAAACTGTCAAATAAAAAGAATCCATTTGTGCATGTGAAATTATTCCAAGGGTTCTAACTATTAACTGAAAGCAGGTGAAAAATGTCAAAGAAAAGAAATGATCTATTAAACTGCCGGTTAAATGTTTAAAGACAGACACCTAATGACTCCTTTGGCCTGTTTTGGATTCAAAAATATGTATTTTCACCAGCCCTAGGTGAGCTCCATGGACAACTGTTTTAAGAAAATATTAAATCCTAGTAACAAAATACCGTTTTGTTCATTGGCATTGCTTTAACCAAAGTGACCCCCACGCTGTTTTACGGTCAGGACAAGAGCATAGCATCACCTTAACTTTTTCTTTTGGCTTAAATTTGATGCCGAGGGTCCTTGGCTAGCTCTCCAAGCGTCATATTTAATGATGTTTTATGGGCTGTTTGCTATTAATGAATGCATCCTCGTCAGTCTAGTCAATGAGAAGAAAATTCTGCTAATGTATGAAAAAGTGACTTTTCAACTGCCGGTGGGCATGCTTGGTAGCGGTCATCACGTATGGAGGCAGAGCCTCCGTGTTAAGGCATCTCTACAGACAGAAACAGAACCCTGGCCTTTCCCTTTTCATTCCCTCCAGGGGTTTCCACTGCAATCAATTTTGCCTTCATGCCTTCAGTATCTTTCTCGGTATTGAAACGAAACTGCCGAAAATAATCAGTGAAACTTCTCCCTCCCCAGCCCACTGGCACCTCTCACCTGTGTCCTTGTGCCAGGCTAACACAAGCAAAATGGTCCCTGCTTACTGAGTCCCAAGGGAACCAGGTGGGTGATAACCAGCCAGAGGAATTGGGGACCGGTTGAAAAGGGGATGCTTCTCACACTTGAACGTGCACACAAATTTCCAGGGGATCTTGTAAAAAATAAATGTACACTCAGTAGGTCTGAGATGGAAGCAGAGTCTGCATGTCTCCCAGGCTCCCAGGCAGCGTCCATGCTGCTGTGGACCACACCGGAGGGCAGCGAGCAGTGAAGGGACATACACATTCTGCACCACCGTGACTTTCGGGACCCTGCTTCACCGGCAGTCAGATAAGGGTCTGGCTCCCTTTTGATTTAGGGTTTCTTGAAAGCAGAGACTGGGTCTTATACATTTTTGTTGTTATCATTTTGTTCCCTGGCTGGCACCTGGCACAGGGCCTGCGCCCGGTGCGTACGTATTTATTTAATAAAGCAGAGTTGGCCTTACTCCAAAAAGGATTTTAAGTGGATTTACCCCCTAGTAGGCCCTAGACAGGTGCATGATGAATCGGCCAGCGAAGGAAGTCAGTCCTAGGGGTAGTCACAAACCCTCTGGACTGGGGTCACCTCCACGTGCCTGCACCTGTATGACACCTCAGCTGCTGTTCTGAAATTTTCCCTCCTGCCCCATTTTTGGAGCAGTTTTCACTAGAGAGCTGATCAGAAAGGAGGAGGAAAAACAAAACAAAACCAGAAAGCCCTGCGAAGCAGCAAGGTTTTCTGGAGCATCAAAAGCTCAACTGGGCCGTGGGGCCACAGAACTCTCAGGTTTCTTTTCCTCCGGGTCTCCAGCCTTTCGCAGGTCGGTGTCGCATCCCTGCAACACAGGTCCCCCGCCTGCCCCGAGAGCCCTGCAGGAGCTGGTCCCAGCGGGCACAGGCGCCCGTTGGCTTGGTGCAAATCTGTTTGTTAGCTCTGCACGAGCAATTAATCTTTCTGTGCCTCTCCCGTCCCAGGGGCGCGGTGGGGGCTTCGGGTCGCCTCAAGGGGTCTTAGGGAGCCCGGACAGGAGTGACCCATCTGCAGAAACCCTTATTCCGAGAGTCCCCCAGGGTGCCATAACCTGGTCCTCTCTGCAGCAACCTTAGAGGGTAAAGGAAGGGCTCGTTTTGACTTCACAGGGAAGGAGGGAGAGAAAAGGGGAGAAGGAAGGGAATTATATTGGTCAGCAGTTGGGCCTCACTGGGGAAGGGAGGAGCGCACAGGGGAGCGCGCCCTAGGGGAGGAGTACACGTGCTGGGGAGGGGGAGGTGAGAGGCGGGCAGGAAGGGAGGAGAGAACAGCGGGCGGGAGGCGCCACGGCCTTGCAGACGCAGGCGCCTGCAGACGAGGAGCCGGAGAGAAAGTTCCCGGGGAGAGCGGGCCCCGGGGAGGGCCAGCGTCGAGGCCGCTAGCCGGGAGGGTCGCAGGTCCCGAGCGTCCAGCCCGTCTTCCCTCTGCGCGCACTCGTCCGCCCGGGCTCCGCTGGCAGGGAGCAGGCGAGCATCGCCGGCGGGCAGCCGGGGCGGCCGCAGCCAAACTTGGAGGAGGAGGATGCTGCAAGTGGGCGCGGCGGCGCGGGACACGGGGGCGCACTGAGTGTTCCCCCTGGGATCTCCCGGGAGTTGCTGCCAGGGCTGCGGCCGGGCGAGCGGGCCGAGGCAGAGCGGGCAGGTAGCAGCTCCAGCGCCAGGACTGCGCCAGCCCTGCGAGCCCGGGCCGCCAGCGCCACCGTGCCGGCGTTGCCTCCTGGCTACGGAGCCATGGTGCGCGCAGCGCGCACGCCGGGCGCGGGACTCTGAGCTTCGGCCGCGCCGCGCGCCCGCACCTGCCCTGTCCCCTCGGGGCTTCCCCGCCGACCTAGCCCGCCGGCCATGAGGCTTTGGCCCGGAGCCCCCTAGTCTCTGAGCCGCGCATCGCCCGCGCCGCTGGGCCACTGATAGAACTCGGGCCGCTGAAGCTCCCCACCCTCTCCCGGGGACGGCACCCAGGAGCTCCGAGATGGCGCGGCGCGGGACCCCCCGGCCGCGCAAAGTTCGCAGGAGGCGAGAGATGCTGCCACAGCAAGTTGGCTTCGTGTGCGCGGTGCTGGCCCTGGTGTGCTGTGCGTCCGGCCTCTTCGGCAGCTTGGGTAGGTGCCGGGACCGGCCCCCTCGGCCCGGGGAGTTTGGGGGCTTTGGCTGAGGAGCCTCGGGGCAGCTGAGATGTCTTCCCCTCCTTCCGTGTCAGGGTGGTCCCAAGGGTCCATCCAGTACCCTCCCCGCCAGGCAGGTAGAGCGCGCCCAGGAGGGCTGATGGACGCTCTGAGCTTTGCCGCCGGTCCCCTTGAGCTGCGCGCGGCCCCTGGGGGCTCGGGACGCGGCTGCAGGTGTGTGTTACTAAGACAAGAGCCTGAACCGCCTCTGTCCCTGGAGTGCGTGGGAAATGCGCAGCGCAGCGGCGGGGGCCAGGCGTGGATGCTCTGGGTCTGGGGTGGACGAAACTGAGTGGTCCGCTTTCCTATTCTGCAGAGCGGCTAGGCTTGAGCTGCGCGTCCCTCAAAACCCCAGATTCAGAGGCTGGGAACTGCCACTGCCTCTGGCCCCTGCCTTGGGCGTCCTGACACGTCCTCCCCGGACCCTAAAAGCGCTGGGACAGTCTGCCCCGCGGGGGATTGCTGCCACGTTTCAGCACCGCTTCTTTCAATTCCTCTTAATCCCCACGGGAGGAGAGGGCTGGTATGTGGAGCCGCAACCCACACTCCCTCCTCCAAGAAGAGGGATTTGGAAGTCGCTGAGGATATGCAAATTTCAGACGGAGTGAGGAGAGAGGAGGAACTTACAAAAAGAACCTGTTCGGGGGCATGTGAGCCTATGTGTAACCTTAAGAAGACATCCACCTTCCTAATATTCTCATTTTGAGTTGGATGCTGATGTAATTTTTTTTTAAGTGTGCAAACAAAAGAAATGCTGATGATTTAGCAGCCAAGACAGGGAGGTAAATTGGGTGGTAAATTCTTGAGCAGTTAGAAAGGCCAAATGCATCTAGAGAAAATTGAGAGAGGTTTGTAGTAGTAGGTAAAAATCAGGTGGAACTTAATTAAACTTTTTAAAAATGCCGTCTTTCAAAACCCAAACTTTGTGATTCCAGGATAGAGGGTTAAAAAAAATAGCTCTTTCCAGTGAAATTCAGGAAGGTTATTAATGCCTGGAGCTTTGCAATTGGACAAGTAAGTGTTTTTTTCCCCTCAATTACACACCAGAAATAACAGAATACCTAGAGGCTCTTAGATGTCAGCATTATAGAAGAGGTATGATTACCCAGCTGAAGCACTGTGCCCATCCGGAGAGGTAAATGAATACTTTAAAGATCTTAAAATGAGAATCGTTTTTATTTGCTGGATCAGGAATTACCTCTGGGAGTTTGTGAGTTTGGTCCCGGGCACCCACCAGTTCTTCCTCGTTCCGTATGGCCCTTGGACCCGCGGAATCAGCGTCACCTGAGGCTTGTTAGTGCAGAAGCCCAGGTACCAGCCCAGGTGTACTGAGTCAGAATCTGCATTTTAACAAGACCCCCAGGTGATTTGTGTGCACATTCAAGTGTGAGAAGCACCGGGACAGACCCCAGCAGCCATCTCTGCCTGCATGCTGACTCGGTTTCCTTTGTAGTTCCTCCAGAGTGGGGGCTGCCTAGGTATGTTTACTGGAGGAGAACTTAATGGTCACGTGTATTACGGGCTGAGACCAGTGCGGTCCTGGCCAAGGTCAGATCACATGCTGACCCATCTGGGACTGGAAACAATGAACTGGATCCAGAAAACAGACTACCGTATGTGAGCAGGTGATACCATACTTCTCATCATCGCATCACTCCCTGAAGGTGGCTCTAAATAGAGCTGTTGCTGACATAGCACATATGTAAGGTCGTTTTGGGACTACAGCCATCACATTGACATAATGGTGTCTGTGACTTATTTTCCAATCCAGGGCACAAAACAGCTTCTGCTAGCAGACGAGTCCTGCCAGACACGTGGCGAAATAGAAAGTTGATGGCACCAGTGAATGGGACTCAGACGGCCAAGAACTGCACAGATCCCGGTAAGAAGTGGATTCTCCTCCGCCCTGCCCACCGAGACACTGGGGCTGAACGGGCGCTGGCGCTCCTGTGGGCAGTCACAGCCAGAGCTGGGAAAGGCGGTTTCTGCGCCTGAGTGGGAAGGGGTGGCTGTGTTAGGTGTTGAAAGGTAACATGCAGACATTCATCCGTTGTGCTGCTAAGCAACTCAAGTGCTTTCTTTATCCAGCAACTGAAAAGGTCACATTCAAGAGTTTAAAAATTTTATTTTCTGCTCTCACAATACTCCTGAAGGCTGAGCATTCTCCCTCACGCTCCTGATTTCATTTGCCCAGGTGTTTGCGTTTACTTTCCCCTTCTGCTCACTATAGCCATTTGCTGGCACCCTAGGGGCAGCACGTGCAGCGGCTCTGGCGGATGGCGCTTCGGGATGAGCCTCCAGGGCTGGGGCAGCTGCAGAGGTGGATGCTCTGTGGTGCTCGGGCCCTTGCTGTGGAATGGGAGTCCCCAGGCTGTCATTCAGCCCCAAAGACCGATTCTGCTTGCCCCGGGAAGCAGTTTGAATGTTCTTCACACTTCTCCTGGGGTTCAGAGGCAGTGGGGACCCAGAGGCAGGCAGGCTTTGCTCGCGCGAGGGAAGATGCTTCTCGGGAGAAGAGGTGCACTGGCAAAGCGGCCAGGCTCCGGCCACTGCCCAGGCCTTGCACAGGGCAGTTCTGGGCTTTAGCTCTGGCGCCAGCTCTTGGGGCCTTTGTGAGGAGGGTCCGGTGGGATGATCTCTTCCAAAGCCCTTAGGGAACTGAGGTTTTATCATAGATGCCTTTTCCGTCCAGTTGCTGGGTGAATCACATAATCTTTTTGAATCTCTGTTTTCTCACCTGTGAAATGGGGGGAATGGTACTTGCCTGCTCCAGGGTGGTTGGAAGAATTGGGTGAGGCTGTGCCTGGGACTGTGTAGAGAGGAGGTGGCTCTCCGGGCAGAGGAGCAGGGTTGGTGTCAGTCTCTGTGTGTTTACCGTCACACTCTGGGAGGCAGGTTTCACCTCCATTTTGCAGGTCCGGAAAGACCTAGGGAGGAGACACACATTGCTCAGAGTCACAGAACCTGTGAGCAGTGAATCTGGCTTTGGAACCTAGGCCTGTGGGACTGAAACGTTCGATTGGGTCCACGTGCTCAGGAAGGCGAGGCCTCCCCTCAGTGGTCACACTGTTCTCCGCGCCATCAGCGTCTCTCCCTCAGGTGCCCCGAGGAAGTACACAGGGACATGGGGGATGGACAAGCACGGGCGTGCAGAGAAGCCCTGGGATTCCCTCTGCACCTGGACATCGTTCCTGAGCGATCCATCTGTCCCGGTGACCCAGCAGGTAGTGGTGGCCATCCTGTCATCCCCATCCATTCCAGGGACCTGAAATGCTAGAACTGGCACCATCCACATGGGGAACACTGTGCTACTCTGGATAAAGAATCGGAGGGAGTTTTTAACTGGTTTCTGGGTCGCTGGCGTTGGGCTGGCTATGCCCCTCTCCGGTGACTTCTGTCATGTATAGTCTGGGCATGTCGGCTTAGATGGGGCCCCATTTCTTACAGAGTTCTGTGCCTCACTGTGGCCCCTGTATTTTCAGCATCTGATACTGTCTGATCAAAATTATATTTTAATTTTTATAAAGCATCCGTTGTATTTGACAGGAAGACCTTACCCTGTCCCTCTTATGGGGAGGGACAGGGAAGGAAATTGACAGTGTCTTCAGCAATGGTTCACATTTGCATTATACTTTGTACCGACTGTTTCTGGAATAGAGCCTAGCACACTGAAGGGACTCAGTAAATATTGGTCAAGTGATGGAATGAAAGTGTGTTTTGATGTATTATGCATTTTAATTCTTACTGTGCTTTTGCCAAGATGAGAAACACAAAGCTCAGAAGTTTAGTGGCTTCCCAAGATCTCTCTGCTGGCAGAGCATCCCTGGGTCACCTGGCTCCAGACGCCACGCCTCCCCCACTGCACTGCATCAGCCCTCGGCTCTCCTCTCATGCCAGGTGGGGGCTGGGACCTGCCTTCCCTGCCAGCCTCCTCCTACCTGGCCCGGGAGAGTCTCCACCCCCTCTCCGTTTGGCAGGTCTGCAGCAAGCACCTGCTGTTGTGTGCCCAGCCCTGTTGTGGACGCTTAACAGGGAGTGGGGAGTATAAGCAAGTATAAGATGCATCCCTGTTACCAAGTAGCTTCTAATGGAATAGAAGACAAGATCTCGACCCAGGGAGTACTTGGGGACCATGAAGGACTGCAGAGGCCCCACCGAGCAGTCCTGCAGGAGGCCCTTCAGGCGTCCAGAGGGATGAGCTGGCCTGGTACAGTTCCGTGTAGTCTCAGGGGCTAAATGAGCCAGGTCCCCATTGCAATGACAGAAAGCCTCCCCAAATGGGATTTAGCAAAAGGAATTTAGTGGCTCAGTAACTGGAAGTGTGGAATCAAAGTGGAGAGGTGTCTATGATTCCGTTTCTCTCTGTCTGGACTCAGTTGTGTTCTAGCGTGGGAAGGTGGTTACCACAGGTCCAACTGTATGTCCTCCCAGACTCAAAAATGCTAGGAAAGAGCGAACCGGTGGCTGAGCCACTTCTGCAGAAACTGGGAGGTTCTACTGGTTTGCGTTGGCTTGGGCCACATGACCACCCCAGCCAGTTGCTCCGGCCAAGGCAGTGCAGGACCCCAGACTGGCTTAGGCTCCGTCACAGGTTCCGTGTGCGGAGGGAGGGGACTAAAGCTGCCTCGCCCAACAGTTGGACCCCACCTGGGAGCTGGAGACTTGGGCACCTGCGGGAGCAGACATTCAATTTGTTACACCTGTTCACCACGGGCTCCCAGCCTGGGGCTGCCACTGTGACAGGGGCGGGCCAGAGCTCCAAGTTAGAGTTTCGGAGTGTGACAGATGGTGTTATCCGATGGCTGCCTTCTTTCTACACAGTTGGCGGAGGTTTTCCCCATAAGAATTGCAGGGGGTCTTCATCTTCTCGAGGCTTCTGCTTTGTGCCCATCTCCACCAATTAGAGGCCCCTCGTCTGGCTCTGCCAGTTGAGGTCTTTTAGGGATGCAGGGAAACGGAGCTTCAAGAGTTTCCTCCTGTGCCAAAGCACCACCCACGGTCGGTGTTCAGCAGACGTTAATTCGTGTCTTCATAGGATCCTCCAGGGAAGGAGCTGTGTCTTAGTTCCTGTACCTTCTTACGCTCCTCTTTGCGAGTGTGAGGAGAAACTTTTTTTCCTAAAAACGTGAATGGGACCCCGCTCTAGTCTTTCTTCCCTGAAGACTCTGGAAAATGCCGAGCTCTTCGTTCTTCCTGGATCATTTCCCCAGATCTTCGTGGCGGTCTTTTGAAGATCATTGCTTGTGTTTCAGTGTAAGTGCCCCCATCACGACCCCCTCAGTTCTGTCACCCCTTATCATAGTACCCTATATTGTTCTTATGACTTCTGTCACCATCTAAAATAACTTATTCCATTGTTGTCTGTCTGCCCTCAAGGGCTGCCTGTTCTGTGGCCAGAAGAGGGGTTCTCAATCCTGGCCACACATTCGGAGCACCTCAAGAGCTTTATAGATATATTTTTAAATGCCCAGCACCCCCCTTCCCCCCTGGAGTGTCTGATTTCATTGGTTCGGGTACGGCCTAGGAATCCGTGAAGACAATGAGGATGAAAGATCTTTATGATGATCCACTGCCACTTAATGAATAGTAAATATATTTGCTCTTCCTTTTGATTTTCTTAACTTTTTTTTCTCTAGCTAACTTACTGTAAAAATGCAGTATATAATACATGTACAAAATATGTGTTAATGAACTTTGTGAGTAAGGATTCTGGTTAACAGGAGGCTGTTAGTAGTTAAGTTTTTGAAGAGTCCAAAGTCACACGCAGATTTTCAGCTGCACGAGGGATTGGTCTGTTTAACCCCTGTGTTGTTCAAGGGTCAACCCACCTCATAGGGTTGTTACAATTAATTCAGTACCCATCAGAACTTAAAGTGGCGTTTGGCACATAATTCATGCTCAGACACTGGCTTCTGTTTTCATCGTCATTTCCTGTCCACTCACCCCAGAGATGACACGATGCCTGTGTAGAGTAGGTACTGAGAAACTACTTGTTAATTGAGTTTTCTGAGAACAAGTTAACAGCTTGCTAAACATTTATTTTCTCTTCTGGAAATAAGTTCGTTTTGTTTATCTTTGGAGGATGTAGGATCCTGGAGGATAGCACACCTTGTAGAACTTGCTTCTAGATAGAAAAACTTTTCTTGTGTTTTGACAGGTGCTATTTTACATATTGGCTATTTAACTGGGTGGGCACAGTTTCCTCTGTTTTTATGCTGCCGTTTCCCCTGCATTTGAGATTGAATAAGTGGTTCATCTTCCACCATGTCACCCCTGTTGGTTTGGGTTTCCAACATCCTACGCCCCATGTTAAAAAAGAGGGGGAGACTAAGAGAGCTTGGTTTTCCCTCTCGTTGTGGGAGGGATTTAAATCCTCCTCTAGGGTTTGCGTTATCAGGCTTGGTTTTCCTCCTTCCACGTATGTCTTCTGAGATGCCTGGTGGCCGTGTGTCCCTGGCAAGGCTGGAGGACAGTCTACAGATGAGGGAGCTCCGTAGCCTTTCAAGGGAGCAGTGGAGAAAGATGCAGGCTTTCTCCTGATGGAGGATCTTTTGTGGTCCACTTGTGATCTGCCCTTTTTGTTTTATATCGGACTGATGCAAAGGCAGCTGTGGGAGGAGAGAGGGTGGCAGAGGCTGGTGGTGTGACGCTGGGCTGGGAGATGAGGTCATCCGGCAGGTACCCCCAGCAGTGGGTCTCCGCAGGCTCGCCTGTGCAGGGAGCAGAGATGCAGAAAGCTCAAGAAATCAAGAGTAGGAGGAGGGACCTAGAGCTGCGAAAAGAACGTCAGGACAAGTGGGTGAGGCGGTGCAGTGGTACTGGCAGCGAGAGGAAGAAGCGTCTGGATTCCGAACAAGCGTCTGTTAGCATGCTGCTCCAGCGGGCTTGGGAGGCAGTCGCATAGCTGAAGTTTAGAAGTTGTTACGTAAAAGCAAATCCTGAGTTAGAAGAGCAAGAATTGATCTTACTACTTCCCGGCAGGCAGGGAGATCACAGTTCGGTTTCTGTCCCAGACCGCAGGGGTGGGAGTTCCAGCCTGGCTTGCCTGGGCAGGGCAACCTCCAGAGAGCCAGGCGGCTTCTTGGGGGAAGTTGTCACCAACCATGTTGGAAAGCTGTGGCTGGCAGAGCCACCAATCTGATCATGAATGGAGGCTGAGCAAGACAGCAGCCTGTCACCAGTGTGCCTACTCTTTCCTGTTTTGGGGGGTGGGTGGGATGTTACATAGTTGATCAGCGGCTTGGATGCTGAAGGTCTGAGTTCTAGTATTGGCTTTTGCTGGATAAGTACAAAGATTTTCAGCAGCCAGAAAAGGCTCCCGTCTGTCTCTCTTGGAGATGATAGTTTGATGTGGCAAAGGCAGACCGGTGGGTTTGAGTCCCAGCTCACCCCTTACTGGCCATGTGACCTTAGACAAGTTACATAATCTCTCTAAGCTTCAGGATTCTCTCTTGTAAAACAAGGATAGCAGCTCTTCCTACCTGCCTTAAGTCAGGGCTGCTTCCAGACTTAAACCACAGTGACCTACACGAGTATTTAAGCCATATGGAGCACATGGTAGCTGTTGTCGTCATCATCATCATCATCGTTGTTGTCATCATCATCATGGCTAATACCAGGGTCCTATGTGCTGGGCACTATTCCAAGCACTTTCCGTGTATTAATAAACTTGCTTCTCATAACAGCCCTTTGGGTGGGTTTTGGCATCGTCCTTACTTTGCAGATAAGGGAAAGGAAACCCAAAGAGATCAAGTAACCAGTCCAAGGTCACCCAGCCAACGAAAAACAGAACCAGTTGTGTGTGCGTATGGGTTTAATTAATAGGCTTTATTTTTTAGAGCAGCTTTAGGTTTACAGAGAAACTGAGCAGAAAACACAGGGAATGCCTTAATCTGGCCTCACCCTCCCCACGGTTTCCTGTGTCATTGACATCTTGTGTTCCTGTGGTATGTTTGTTACCTTGGGTGAGCCAATGTCGATACATTGTTATTAACTAAAGTCCACTGTTTGCCTCAGGGCTTGCTCTGTGTTGGGCATCCCCTGGGTTCTGATAGATGTGAAATGACACGTATCCACCGTGACGTACAGAATAGTTTCACTTCCCTAAAAATCCTCCGTGGAGCCCGATTTTTAATTTGGGTGGTCTGAATAGTGAGCCTATATCCTTATTCATAATTATTAATAGATGAGGTAGAAAAAGACAAACTAGAGATGAGAACTTCCACAGCAAATTCCACCCTGTCACTGTCTGGGTGCCTCTCTGAGAAATGGGGGGGGGGGTGCCTGTCCATTGCACCAGCGAACGGGTGTGGGTCCTGATTCTGGGTACGTTTCTAATACCGATTTGTTTGCAATCAAAAGTTTTTTTGCCTGATCTAAACTATCGGGGCCATCTGCTAGCAATCTTTTCTCCTTGCCGGGCCATCTGCTACCCCCTGACTTGCAGATTCTCCGCTCTTGTTGCTGCGTGGCCTCCTGCAATCCAGAGAGCGCCCACTCGGCTTCCTCTTGAACTCTGAGAAACGTTCCTCCCTGAGTTAAAAATGGAAATCATTAAGCATTGCCATGTGTTGCCTTGGGTGAAAGAGATCCAGCCGTTCGACACAACAAAAAGCTGAATGCCTGAAAAGGGATTTTTGAAATTTAACATTTTCCACCATCGAAGAGGCCATTGGAGCATAGCAGTTTACTAAAAAGGAAGAAAAATAAATGTGCCGGAATAATTTACTGTTTCTTCTGAAAAAGCAGTGGATGTCCCCTTGGGAAAGGAAAGAAGGTCACCATGTGGCTGAGAGGTGAAGGCATTCTCTGCCCAGTGGGTCTTTCCTTTGCAGTGGGACTGCATGGCCACTTGGTTTCTGGTCCTCCAGGTCCCTTTGCCAGTTCCGCACAGTGCACGGACGGCTCCGGCCCTGGGTCTCACAGTAATTGCTTGAGAAATTAAATGCAATGCATGTTTCTTAAATGTCTACGTGCCCTGAAGCTGAAAAGGACCCAGTCCCTGCCATCAGGGAGCTCGGGGGAGATAGGCTGGGGCTCATGTAACAGACCAAGCTGCCAGCGGCAGATGCCATGGTGGGGGATCTCCTTAGGGAGGGGCTGTGGTTCAGGGCAGGGGTGCCCCTCCCACCCCATCCTGGGAGGAGATGACATCTGAGCCTGGCCTCGAAGGGTAACCGGTGGAGGCTGTGGAAGTACATCCAAGCAAACAGCACTGGGCATCTGCAAGGTGCTCCCCGAGAAGTCGCAGCATCATCTCCTGTACCCGGAGGAACGCTTACTAGCAACCGCTGCACCTTGCTCATTGGCTGTCCAAGGGGAAAGAGAAAACAAACACATCCTAAGATTACCAGGTGCAATAGTAAGTAATTAGGCTTTGGGGATTTGTCAGAGAGTCAGTGTTCAACTAGGGATAGGGCTGAATCGGGTTACTTTGATATTTTTTTTAATGGGGGGAAGGGGTGGTGGTGGTGCCTGGGAGATGGCCCAGGATGAAGCTGGCAAACTGGTTCCAGTGGCCCTGCTAAGCCACAGTTAGGGAAGTCACCCCAGTTCACAAGTTGTGCTTGGCTCGGTAATGGCTCATGGCAGATTATAATTAGAGTAATGTAGGCATTTGCCATTCTTTCTCCTCTTGCCTTTGTGTTCCATGAGGCTGGAGTCAGACATAGACTCCCTTTACAGCAAATGGTGACTAGATGGAAGGCCCCTCATTCTACCCATCAGGGAGCTGTGCCCCACAGAAGCAGCCGCTGTCTCCCTGGCTGTCCTGCCAAGCCTGGTGATGCCTTGGGGAAGGTCAGGGTACCCAGGAGGAGTTAAGGGTCAGAGCTTGGGTGAAGAACATCGACTCTGGAGCCAAACCGCCTGGTTTCTAATCCTGCTTCTGCCCTTATTAGTTATGTGACCTTGAAGTAGTGACTTTACCTTCTAAGAGAAGGGGCAGAGTTTGTTTTATTCACTGATGTATCTATCCCAAACTCTAGAATTGTGACAGTAAAAGCGTGTGCACACGTGTGCTTACATGTACATGTGTACTCGAGGAGGTCACATAGTACCTTTGTCGCAGGGTTGTGAGCACTTCATGTGTTAATCTATGTAAAGTGCTTCTAAGAGTGCCTGGCACAGAGTGAGTGCTGTACAAGTTTTTTGTTGCTGAAATTACCTCTGACAGATCATTTAAATTGAACTGTAACTTTATAGGATGAATTCTGGGAACTGGCCTCTGATGAAGGCTGGAGGATGAATTTTATAAATGCAGCACTTGCTTTATGTTGAGTAAAAATTAAAAGTCAATTTCTGGAGCTTATATTTACATATTATTAATTATTTGAGGACAAGATGCTGTTGACTTTTTGCATGGCTGGCACCAAGAGACTGCCCAGACTGTAGGGCGCAGTGGTCCTCAGTGTTTGGTGATGTGGGACCCGATGAACGAGGAATGAAATATGGAATTTGGAGACCAGAGTTTGCATTCCGGCCCTGATGTAGCCTGTGCAATTTTGTGCAAGTCACTTTGGATCTTGGAGCCTTAGTTTCCTGTCCGTGAAATGGGCATGATGATGATGCAGTTTATCCCACAGGCTTTTAAGTGCTAAGTGCTGTGTGAACATGGTTACTACTGTCTGCATGATTGCAGCAGATGCTTAACCCTTTGAAGAACATCCCTCCCTTGTGAAATAGAGAAAATCAGTTGTCTGGGGCTTTCAGAATTGATGCATAAAACGACAACTGGGATTTGGTGAAAGCATCGTGCTTGGCTCACGTGGGGCAAAGACCCTGTTTGTGGAGTGTGTGGCTAGCGTAGAAAGATGAAACAGATAATTTAGACCATCCCCCCGACATACCAACTCTCATGACCCCACCGCTGGTTTATCTCATCTCACACTGCGTATGTCTGGCTTTTGATTTCATTGTACATGCCAAGTTCAGGGATAGCTGGGCAGATCCCACAGCAGCTTGTTCAGCTCTGTACCTAAGATATGTGTTTATTTAAATAACTGCCTACCGCAGGTGGTTTCTCTGGGCTCAGGCAGGAAGCCATCCTTGGGCTTACTGTGTGGTTGCTGGATGCATGGTGATTGAGTAGCCCTGTCTGCTGGCCCCGTGGGAGAATTGAAATGGTCCTAGATGTGGGTGCTGCCTCCAGGGAGCTTCCATTCAAGTCGGAAGGATAAAAATCTACGAAAAAATAATCTGTAGTTAGATATGTGGGAGGGTACAAAGTGCCACAATCCTGGTGGTAAGTACAGAGGTGAGACAGCTAAATCCCCAACGTCAAGATCAGAGAGGGTATCACGTCAAAGGTGGTGGTGAAGATGGGAAAGTGTGGCTCCTGAAGGCTAGTGAGGGAGCAGACGTGTAGTTAGCAGCATGCTAAGTGCTTTGCATGCATCGCTGCCCCGATCCCTGTAACCGCCCTGTGGGGGCAGGTGGTGGTGGAATGCCGTCATCTCCATTTTACAGAAGATGTGAGTAAGGCACAGGGCGATTAAGTAACTTGCTCCAGGTCTCCTAGCTTGGAATTGGCAGAGCAGGGATTTGAACTTGGGCAGCCTGACTGCAGAGCCTGTACTTTTTAGGAAAGGAAGGTGAGGGAACAGTAGGTGCTGGGTAAGCTTGGGGGGTGAGGCGTGTGGGTAGGTGTGGTTAGTGACTCATCCTGTAATGTATGTTGGAACCAAAAGCCTTAAACACCCAAAGGCCTTTGTGCTCTTGCAGGTGGTGGGAGCCAGTGATGTTTCCTGAGCATCTCTGTGTTTTAGGAGGATAGCTCCGCTGGCAACGTGGAGAATAACTTAAATTGAGATAATATGTGAAAGTTCTTAGCATTATGCTTAATAAGTTTTTTAGGACAAAAGAAAGTAAAGTTAGATTAATTAGGAGCTATTGCAGAGATTTAGGCAAAAGTAGCAGTCTTGTGTGGGATGTCAAGGAATAGGTTGAGAGGCAGAATCTGTATATTTGAGATGCTGGGTGTGCAAGATGGTAGGTAGGAGTCATCAACTCTGGTCACAGATGCAGAGAAATGGTCCATGGCACCCCTGTTTTCCAAGATGGGAGCAGGGGAAGCATTCCTTCCTTCCTTCCTTCCTTCCTTAGGACCCCTCTAGAGCTGTGGTCCCCAGTCCCCAGGCCATGGACCAGTATCAGTTTGTGGCCTGTTAGGAACCAGGCCACACAGCAGGAGGTGAGCAGCAGGTGGGCAAGCGAAGCTTCATCTGTATTTACTGCCTGCTCCCCATCGCTCGCATCACCGCATAAGCTCCGCCTCCTGTCAGATCAGCGCAGCACTAGATTCTCATAGGAACTTGAACCCTACTGTGAACCGTGCATGCGAGGGATCTAGGTTGCATTCTCCTTATGAGAATCTAATGCCTGATGATCTGAGGTAGAGCTGAGGGGGTGATGCTAGTGCTGAGGAGTGGCTGCAAATACAGGTTATCATTAGCAGAGAGGTTTGACTGCACAATAAATGCAATGCACTGGAATCATCCGGAAACCATCCCTCATCCCCCGCCCCCCAAGTCCGTGGAAAAATTGTCTTCCATGAAACCAGTCCCTGATGCCAAAAAGGTTGGAAGCCACTGCTCTAGAGGATCCTACCCCAAGAAGAGCCTTATACCGATACAGTGGCTGGATTACATTCTACATTCTGTATTCCAAAGTATGCATCCAACAGATGCTCATTGGGCACTCATGGGTGGGCACCAGTGGGTGCTTGGGACTAGGGAGAGCAATGTCTGTCCTCAGTGAGCCTGCAGGTTGGAAGGACAAGGTAGATTGGAATCTCCACATGTGACCTGGAGTGACACACGCTCATGCCCAGCATGGATGGAAGGCTTCACAAAGCGTGCAGCATTTGAGCTCTGCTTTGACAGAGCTCAAGTGGGTATTTGCTGGACAGATGGGGAGGGTGGGATGTATCTGGCGGTATATACAGTGATTGCAGAAATAGGGTGGTAAGAGAGAACCTGGCAAGATCACGGACAAGGGAGATATTTTCAGCTGGCCTTGGGTTTGGGTCCATGGACGTGGTGGTCCCTGAGGTTGGAGCAAGCCCAGTGTGCACTGCTCCAGAGGCTGGGCTCTCGTCTGGCTTGTGTGAGGTTTTAAGAGTAGGAGAGATGACTCTTGCCGGCCTAGGAACTGCTTACCTACCACCTCTGGGCACCTGGTGGGTGGGGAGCTGTAGGGATGGCAAGGTGCCATTCACACCCTCAGGAAGCACCGCTGAGAGAGGGAGCAGATCTCTCTAATCCTCATGTTCCTTCCACACATTGCCTCGCATATCGGCACATCTGGTTTATGGCGCTTTGTATAGCAGCAGGGCTTAATCCCAGCAGGAGCTCACCGAGGCCCCAATGCAGATGCATTTGCTGTAAGCAACGTTGGAGGCATTTAGACATAATGATAGGGAAGAGTTTATGAAATGTAGGGCACTGTACAGGGCATACAAAGGGGAGGAATCTGTGGCCCTTGCTCTGGGGGACAGCGGTGCTCAAAGTCATCCTGATTTCCCTCTCTGTCTCCCTCCACCCCCTCTGTATATGTGAGGGGCCGTCGGGTGCTTGTCCTGAGAGGGGGTGCATCACACCACATGGGCAGCAGGCACGGTGGCAGCAGCCTGGCCTCCTTTGGTGGCCTGTGTGTCTTACCTTATTTGGAGAAGAACTCCTGGGGCGGAGGGGCCATTGGTATGTTATGTGACATGCCCTCTGGTTGCTGAACAAGCTTTCGTCATGAAGCTTGCTGCCCTTGCCTGACTGTGGGGGTATGAACAGCCCGCTGGGCCAGGTGCTGGGGTAACCAGGACCCGCTGATGCGCAGGCCGTGGGTGAGAGCCACACGTGAAAGGCCTTCGGCCTGGAGAAGCCTGGTCCCAGAGCGAGGTGGAAACTCTCCGGAGACCCATCAGGGTGTTGACAAAGGCGATTAATAGAGTAGATAGAATGACTTAGGAGCAGAGATTAGAGAAGCTAAGTAGCTCCGGCTTATGGGCTGAGGCTGTGTGAAGAAGGGGCACTTGAGATGGTGTGCGGGGCTTGCCTGGCTGCACGGGGCGGCACCCAGGGAGTTGTCAGGCCGGGCAGCTCTCCTCCCCTAAAGTGTCTCTTAAAGGAAGCCTGTGCCTCAGACAGCCTCCGCAGCGGGAAATCCGTCACCCGGGGTGTTCTGATCAGGCCGGGCGGCGTGCTGGCGGGTTGGTTAGAGAGCGATCCTGTGCTGGCGGCAGAGCACACTCACGGCCTTGTGTCTTTTCACTCACTAATTCCTGGGTAATTCTGTGGGCCTCAGGGGACAAGCCCTTGAAAGAATTGCTTTGAAATCCCTTTGATCATTTCAACCTTGCTTGTTTTTCCCTTAGCAAAAAATCCCGATGTAGCGTGGTGTGAAAGCGGCTAAATGACCCGCCCACGGCAGGCGACCCCACATGCATCAGGAGGAAGAAAGGAAAGGCGAGGCATGCTGGCACCTAATTTGCAGACCACGTGCACTGGGAGGATGTTGCTGTTGCTTCCACACCCCGAGCCCCAAGCTCACCACGAATACTTAGAATCACGTACTTAGAATCACACGACAAAGGGAGAAGGGATCCAAGAGATCACGGAGGAAGGCAGCGTGTGTTGTAGCTCAGAGAAGTGCTGCTCCATCCTTATGTGCACATGGTCGCCTGGGGACCTCGTTGAAATGCAGGTGCAGAAGGTCTGAGGGTTGCATTTCTAACAAGCTCCCAGGTTCTAACAGTGCTGCTCGTCTGCGGACCACACTTTGGATAGTGAGAATGTAGAGTCTGCCTGACCTGGGGTTAGGGTCCCTGCTCTCCCAGTGAGCTATGTGTGACCTTGGGCAAGTTACGTGGCCTCCCTAAGCCTCAGATTCTCCATCGGTGAAATGGGGTCATGGTGCTTACCCGGCAGAGGTCCTGGCAGAATTAAATGAGATTGTGCCTGGCAGCTGCTTAGCGCTGTGACCACTGCATAGCTGGGCCAGAGGAAGCTTGTGCTGTTGGAGATTGATCCAGCATTCCCCAAGCTGCTTTGGGGAGCACTGTGCCCACAAGGCACAGGCCTGCTGCCTCCACCCCCTGCTGAAAAAGCTTCAGTGATCAACTAGCTTTGGGGAAGGCTCTAACTCTGCCTCTCGTGGAGACGGATTAGTGTATTCAAGGTTCTGAGACATTCTGCAGTCGAGAAACCTTTAAACTTTAAAATAGATTTTTTTTTATTGCGGTTAAATAGACATAACATGAAATTTACCATTTTAACTATTCTTAAGTGCACAGTTCCGTGGCATTAAGTACATTCACCTCATTGTGCAGCCAGCGCCATCATCCATCTCCGGAACTTTTTCATCTTCCCCAACTCAACTTCTGTGCCCATTAAACACTGACTCCCCTACTCCCTCCAGCCCCCGCCACTGTCGTTCTACTTTCTTAGAATTTGGCTACTCTAGGCACCTCATATGAGTGGAATCATGCAGCATTGGTGCTTTTGTGCCTGGTGTGTTTCAATTAGCCTAGTGTCCCGAAGGTTCCATCCATGTTGTGGCTTGTGTCAGAATATCTTTCCTTTTCGGGGCTGAATAATATTCCACTGTCTGTATATACCGCTTTCATCCACTCATCCATTGATGGGCACTCGGTTGTTTTCACCTTTTGTGAATAATGCTGCTATGAACATGAATGTGCAAGTATCTGTTTGAGCTTTAAACCATTTGAAACTCAGTATTTCCCAGATTTGGGGAAGGCTGGAGGGGGAGAAATGCTGAGCCCTTCAACCCACTACCCCCACCCTCTCTGTCACAGTGGCAGGGGTGGGGCACTGAGGTCCTTAGTCGAGGTTCTCAACCCTGGCTGTGCTAGAATCTCCTGGGGAGTTTTTTAAAAAATACCTATGCCCAGGTCC
>NW_012151019.1:870040-920794 GCF_000956105.1 Propithecus coquereli
AAATGACAACAGAGATGCTGGTTTTGATTCTTGAACACATCTCCCCATTCAAGAGTTTTGATGGCTCTTCCTGCCCTTGGTCTCCATCCACTGTGCGGGCAGAGGACAAAGCCCGTCTCTCCCTCTGTGGGTATCAGGCTCTGCCACGCGCATCGTCTTGCACGTGTTCCACTGAATTGGGTGTAAGAAAGATCGAACCATGAAGCAGGAGTACCTGCCAGTCTGGATCTGAGAGCATCTGTCCGCGTCTCCTATGGGCGAACTGGTCTCTGGCTTGTGTTGAGCCACAGGCACTGGGGATTGATCTCCGCTGGCTGTTGTACAGTCACACCTGTCCCTGCTCAGCTTGCGCCTTTTGCCGTGTAGCTGCCTGTCCAGGACAGCTGCCTGTCTTGGAACCCTGCGGTTTCCTGTCCCACTCCATCCCTGTGTTTGCATAAGACAGTGTCAATATAGCAACCAGTGACAGACGCAGCCCTGAACCGACACAGCAGACTCCATCCCTCGTCTGCTTGATGTGGTTTTGTTACGGCTCATCTGTTCGTTCATCCACTTTTCCTCTTCTGTAATCATATCGTAAGTGTCGCCTTTTGGATGCAACTTGTGTCATAAAACTGTGGTACCTGATGTCTCTTTTCAGGAGTGGTTGGCAGGCAGAGTAAGAAGCAGTTTGCAGACTAACCAGAAATTCCCATCACTCTCCACGTGATTGAATAATGGCTCCTTTTGAGTTGAGCTAATCCTTAGAGCCAGATTTTCCCAGCCAGCGTCTCCCTGCCTCCCAGACTGATTGGGTTCTCCGCTCATCCCTCTTCGGCCACCTCTGGGGTTGAAGTCTGCTCAGGCAATCTGCTCACTCATTTATTTACTCATTTTTTTTTAATCCAAGAAATCCAAGAGCCTCTGATGTGGGAAACACTTTGCCAAGCGTAGATGCGTTGAACAGGGCTCACCCTAAGGAGCACGCGGTGCGGAGGGAAGAGGAAACGTGAGTCTAAGTGTTAGTGGATGGTGCTGAGCGAAGTAACTCTGCTCTGACGTGAGGCGCCCGCACACGCACGCGCTCTCTAAAGCCAGGTGGAAATCTGGTTCTCTACTCCACAGAGTCGCTCGCTCACTCAGTCAGCCTCGCTCAGATGTCTACTATGTGCAGATGCCATGGGGAGGAAGATTGACTCCACCTTCAGGGATCCCAAGTTATAATCTGACAGGAAAGGTGAACTGTGAAGTGACAATAGCTCAAATCTGCTCTAGGGAAGAGGGGCAGGTGAACCACATCATGGTTTAGAGGAGCAAGAGATTTTCCAATATGGGCCTTTTGGAGGGATTGGCCTTGAAGGTGTGGATAACCTTTGACCCTATGGATGGAGGGAACGGCATAGACCTAGGCCCTGAGGCAGGACTTTTTGTGATGGCTTTATATTATTATTTGCATTTACTTATTTCCAGATCTACCTGTATAGGTAGGGATGCGACTTGCATAACAGGGTATTCAATCCATTGACATTTTGACATGTGACTTGCTTTGGCCAGTGGATGAGCAGACCTGATTTAGACCGTGTCTGAGCAGAAGCCTTAAAAGCCCACGTGTATTTCTGCCAGCACTTGCTCTTTCCCCTTTCCCATGAGGATGGCGTATCCTAGATGGCCCTTATTTTCTGCCTGGATTCTAGAATAGGAAGACAGGAGAAGCCATCCCTTCATTGCCAATTCATGATGCAAATGAGAAATAAATATGTGTTGTGTGCCACTGATATTTGGGGGATTGTTTGTTACTGCAGCATAGCTTGGCGAAAGCTGACTGATACAGTCCCTCAGTAGCGGATTCGTGTGGTTTGCTCATGTGTAGTGTTAAAGGAAGGGGATATTTGGAGAAGAGAGGTCATCTTGAATCAGATGACAGCAGGCTTCTAGCGTCCAGATAAGGAATTTGGATTTCTTATTGAGGCAGTCGGAGTTGGAGAAGGCTTCTGAGCCAGGGGTTGATATGCTGAGGAATGTGCCTTGGGGAATGACTCCAGCCTCAAGACAGAGGATGACTGGTCCTGGGGAGGAGTTGGAAGCTGTTCGGGGCATCCAGGCACGAGGAGAGGAGGGCAGAGACAGTGGGAGTGGAGAGAGGATCTGATTTCAGGGACTGGGTCCCGATCAGGTTGATGTAGACGTGGCAGCTGCCTGAAGGTGAGTAAGGGAGGCCCAGTCTGTTGCCAGGGAGGGCGCTTTGTCCTGTCGGGTCCTCCACAAACGGGAGAACAGGGTGGGCCCCTGTCCTCCATGTGGCTGGCTTGCCAAGCATCCAGGCACTGCCTGTTTCCCAAATGCTGCATTTTGCCGTGTAGAAATGAGATGTCTGGAAGACATGCGGGTGTTGGGTGAACTTCAAGTTCTGTCCCTGCTTTGAAACCTCCTGCAGTTCTGCTGCACAAATTGATGAGGGGGGAGGCGTGAAGGGCCTGAGGAGACAGATGGAAAGCGGGGGGGTGGAGGGCCCGGTTAGGGTGCACTGCACCCAGAGCGAAATTCAAGGCCACCCCAGGAGGCATTGAGGTTCTTTAGTTGGGCCGGGGCGCGATTTGGCCAGCTCTGCTCATCATTGACTGTTCATTCAGCAAAGCAGTTAAGAGACTGAACTCTGCCGGGTTTGAAACCTGGCTCCGCCACTTACTGGCAGTGACCTTGAGCAAGTTACTTATTAACCCCTCCATGCCTCAGTTTCCCCATCTGTAGAATGGTCATGACAATCCTGAGGTGGGTTGTCTCGCGAGGGTGAAATGCATTAACCTAAGTGTCGTGCTTAGAACAGGGCCTGATGCAGAGTAAGGGCTGGTGTAGTGGGAGGGGGATGTTTATTGGGCTCCCCCATGTGCCAGGCACTGCTCCAGGCACTCGGGAGACGGCAGTGAACAAAATATCCTGCCCTTGTGGACTTTATGTTTTAGTGGAAGAGGCAGAAAATAAATATGCAAATAAGCAAATGTATAATGTCAGGTGGTAAACATCCTGAGGAAAAATAAATTGGAATGAGGAGATGGTGACGAGGATAGGTTGGGGGCCTCAAATCAGGTGTTCGGGAAGGCCTCTGAGCAGACGGGACCAAATAGGTGCCAGAGGGGCTGTGGCGCTGCCCAGCAGAGGACAGCCGGTTGTGTGGGGCAGTGTTTCTGGCCAAGGGGACAGGGAGTGCAAAGGCCCTGGGGAGGGCACATGCTTGTCTGTTCGGGAAGCAGCAAGGAGGCTGGTGTGACTGGAACAAAGTGAGCTCACTGAAGTGTTTCCTTTTCTTTGTAAGGAAGTGGAAGCTTTCTGCTTCCATTGCAAGTCCAGATTTTATAGCAGATGTGGTGCTGTAGAAGGTGCAAGAATATGAAAGTCTGTCGTTCTCAGACCTTATGCTGTTTTCAGAGCCTCGGTTTTTCCTTCTGTAAACTGGGAATGGTCTTCCCCACCTCTCAGGATGGTTGTGGGGAAGACGTGAGCTCATGCCTCCGTCTCCGTACACAGGAGGCGTTCAAGAAACATTAATTATTATAAGCCTTGGGGCAGAGTTGAGCTGAGGTCAAGGATGGAAGTGTCTCTCTGATGTAACACGTTGGGATGAAATCTGAGGTCATGAGGAAGGGATGCATCATTGTTGTAACCATCTACTTAAAAAAATTAAAAGGGCCTTCAAGCTGTTATTTATATTGCAGTAATAGCTGCTTGCACTGATGATTTTACTTGTGAAAGGGAAGAATGATGGTGATGTCTGAGAAGTGGTGTTTTGGACCAGGGCTGAGGTTCTCAACTCCAGCTGTGGAGATTTTAAAGCTCCTGATGCTAAGGCCATACGCCAGACAAATTAAATTATAATCTTTGGGTGTGGACCCAGTCTGCCGTGGTTTTTAAACTTCCCCCAGTAATACGAATGTGTGGTCAAGGTTAAAGACCACGGAGCTAGGTGGAGGGAGTGTGGCCTCCCTGGCTTTGGAAGATTCTACGTGTGCCGGGTTCCATGGTCACTGCTTCTGTGCTATGGGGCTGTGGCAAGAATGACCCCAAGAGTCAGGGTTCTGCCAAGCTACCTCCTTTGTAGAGCTGACTTCCGGGATGGCTCAATGTTAGGTGGACGTGACTTTATTTTTAACCTTCTAAAAAAAAGTCATAAAGATGAGAATACTTTGCAATTAACTATTTATTCTTACTAAAAAAAAGTACAGGCTCTTCTGTGGGTTCAGATATCAATCTCCTATTTCTTCTTCCTGGGGAGTTGGTGATAACCCTTAGCCAGTATGGTAAAAGGAATTGATGTAATACATTCTTGATCCCATTTGGTGTCCCACACTGAGGTTCAATTTTGTTTGTGCTGGATGTGCTGAACTTTTCAAGGAGCCAAAGGCATCAGGAGACTTGTTTGTCAGTTTGTGGCGTTAAGAGCTCACTAATTGCAAAAGGCAGAGTGAGAAACACTGAAGCTTCAAGGCAAAATATTAACAACAGCCAGGAAGGAATGATGCTTTTCATTAGGTAGTGAGATTCTCATTGTTCCCCTTATTGCTTTGGCTGCCAGGAAGCTCAAAAATGTTTTATGCTCAATTGTTTTGGATTCCTTTAGATGTTTTTAAAAATATAATTATCCATTCCTACCTTACTATTACTTTCTCACACTATTATTTGGCTTTCAACATTTTACTTTAATCTCAAACCTTTTTAGAAGTATTTGAGTTATAAAAATACCTTTAAAGAAAATAATTATGTCTTATGCCTAGATATTTGATTGGAAAAGAGTTGTTCCCATCGTATTCAGAAGAAGAGTTGTGATGTTAGAGCTTCTTTTGCAGCCCTGACATCCCCACAGATGAGGGCCCAGGATGAGGAAAGACTTGCTTGGAAGGCGAGACAATGTGATGGAAGGAGCCAGGTGCTCCATTTACTGAGTGTGTCAACTCCGCAGATTTTAACCTCCCTGAGCCTCAGTTTCCTTATTTATGAGATGGAGACGATCCTAGCTTTGCAGATTCATTGTGCGGATCGGATGAGCTAAGGCATATAAAGCACTTGGCAAGGTGCCTGGGACTTAAACGTAGACACAACAATATTTTTATCGTGACTATTGCTCTTAAGTCGGGGGTCAACAAACCCTTTGTGTAAAGGGCCAGGTAGCAAACATCTTAGGCTTTGTGAGCCATACAGTCTCTGGCAACCACTCAACTCTGCCGTTATAGGGTGCGTCCATAAATGTATGTGTTACAATAAAACTTTATTAACCCTGGGCTATAGTTTGCCGACTCTGCTCCAGGCCACAAAGCTAGTTGGTGGCTTCCCAGTTCCCCAGTCCCCGGGGCCCCTTCCTCTGCACCCACACTGCGCACCATCAGAAATGGAGACCGCACAGGCATTACTTCTGTATTGCCTGTCTGTTTTCTGAGTTCATTTTTTCCCCTAAGACTCATACGAAGGCAAAGTTTCTTGAGAAATCTGAAACAGAAACATCAAGCCCCTGTATTTTCTCTGGGCCTAATCTTCTGATGTGCGTGGGGAATATCCTTTTGAATCAATATTTTCTAAGGGCCTCCCTTTGGTGAAGGCTTTTTGGAACCCAGGGCCACCGAGGGGTGGAGCCTGGCTCTTGTGAATGTTGGAGCATTAATTACCGAGAACGTTGCATGGGGGGAAAGCCCAGCTCAGGAAGGAAACCAGAACTTTGGAGCTTAAGGATTAGCCAATGACCTTGGCTTGTGATCTGGAGTTACCAGCTCTCAGGGAGGTGCCAGATCGTGCTGCAGGCTCTGTGAATCCTAAAATGAACTGTCACAAAACAAAAGGGAAAGACGGGGACAATCCCACTCTTCCAGTTAAAAAGGCTGGTGTGAGGATTGCTGTTGAATATCTCCCCAGATTTCCAATGTCCTAAATAATAAAAGTGACTGGAAGATGTTTTCTATGTTTTTAATTTATTTTATTGTTTTAGAGGTGGGGTCCCATACTATTGCCCAGGCTGGAGTGCAGTGGCATGATCATAGCTCACTGCAGCCTCCAACTCCTACGCTGCAGTGATCCTGCCTCAGCCTCCCAAGCAGCTGGGACTGCAGACATGTGCCACCATGCCAGGCTAAGTTTTTTCCTTTTTTTTTTAGAAATGAGGTCTCACTACATTGCCCAGGCTGGTCTCAGACTCTTGGCCTCAAGCGATCCTCCCACTTCGGCCTCCCAGAGCGCTGGGATTATAGGCATGAGCCACCGTGCCCATCTTGGAAGATGTTTCTTGAGCATAGAGAATGTTTTCTTTTTTAGTTTTCTTAGACTAAGCCTCTTATTTTGAGATAACTGTAGACTCACATGAAGATGTAAGAAATAATATAGATTCCATGTACCCTTTACCTTGCTTTCTTTCTCCAGTGGTAATATTTGAAAAACTATAGTACAGTACCCTAAGGATATTGACATTAATATAGTCAAGATAAAATTTCCATCACCTCAAGGACCCTCGTGTTACTGTAGGCATTTAAAAATCAAAGCTTTTATTGAATTTTGCAGGTTTCAAATAGGGCGACATGCCAGCAATGTGGTTCAACTGTTTTAATGACTTGCTTTTTCTAATACTATTTGCGGCCAAGAGTCTTATTTCCAATAGCAGATGTCTCCGTTTTGGATTATGGATAAAGGAGTTTTGTAAGTGATTATCTTCCTAAGAGGCAGTTCCTGTGGGTCTGAAGATGTGCCTCCCCACTGGTCCCATAGGGCAGACATTTCCCGCTCTACCTGGCAGATCTTGACCACATGGAATCATCTGAAGCTGACCATGGAGGTCTTCTTATTTTGAGGGAAACATGCCACAGCCCAGAAGACTGCGTTTGTACACGGTAGCTGTGGGCTTTTGAACGTATCGAGCCCTGTTGAAGTCTCTATATCTAGAAAGACAACGTAGAATAGTAGTTCTTGCAAACTGACCTATCCCAATTTGATCATGTGCAGTAAAGTTCTTTTCGGGGGCTGCTAAAAGTTGGGGGTCAGAGTCAGCTGCTCCTTAGCAACCTTGCCAGCAGGTTATGAAGAAAGAAAATTGCTAGTCACACGTCACAGATGTACAACCTTCACTAAGAGAGACGAAATTCCAACACTCTTATCCTTTCAGGTATTCTGACCACAACTTCACAGGAGAGATTAACTCAAGGTAGGATCAACAATATTCAAGTGTTAGGGTTCAGTTAGCCTTATTGTCAGGATCAGACAACCAGAACCTTCCCAAACCAATGGCCAGACTCAAGACCATTTGGGATGAGGCCTTGGGCACCATCCCTAAGGACCCAGAATGCTAGATTCTTCCTCGTCACCTGAGGGTGGGGATGACCTCCAGAGTATCTCAGCCTGTCCCCACGTTTCAAATGCCATTTATCTCGTTAGTGAGAGTCCATTTCTCACGTCTAATAGACTAATCACCAAGTCACTAAATTACTGGTAAACTCAATTCATTATGCAGATTAGCAGAGTAGCTGATGTTGATGGGAACAGAGGCAGCTGCAGGACTTTAGAGCTTGGCCACGTATCATGCTAACTTACCACCTGCAGTGGACTGCATGTCCCCTCAAAATTCATATGTTGAAACCCTAATCACCAGTGTGATTGTGCATGTATAGAACATGGGATTAAGTGATGACTCACATATTTCAATATGGTTACAATTAGGAGCATGACATACATGTTCCATACCTATCTTTTCTCAATATCGAGGGCCAACTCCAATCATTAATAAATAAATATTTTTTCCCCATCCTTTAGTCATTTAAATAGCATTTTATATTGTATGGATGGGCTATCATCTATTTAAGTGTTTCCCTAGTGACATGTATACATTTAGATTTTTGTTGTAGCAAAAGAAGGCAAAAACCAATGTTGCAACAAATGGCTTAGGAGAGGAATGGCTGGGTCAGAGGGTATGTGAATTTGTCATTTTGACAGATGGTGCCAAATGGCCCTCCATCAAGTCTTCACCCATTGGCAACCTCCGTTGCACCAGCCACGGATGAGAGGACCGTCCCCCACATGCCAGGTTATCAGACTTGATGAGTTTGCCAGTCTGGGGGGTGAATCATAGTATCTCGGTGTGGTTTTTATTTCTATTTCACTCATGAAATGAGGTTGAACATTTTTTCCTATTTGAATCATTTGTGTTCCCTTTCTGCTTACTATTCACGTCTATGCAGGCGTTTCATCAGTTGTACGCTACTTGGATTGTGTTGTCAGAAAGAAAACTGTCATGGCCAGGTTCCCCAAAGATAACCCTAGCATGGCCAGGAGAGGGACCTTGAGTGTTCGGTTCCCTGAAGCAGCTGTAACCCCACAGCAGGGCACAACTTCAGCCCACTTGTCCTGCCTACATCTGCCGCAGTCCTTAAGCGAGCTCCCTGCATGGTGGCCCAGAGAGAGGAGGTGCTGACGTGCTGGCACAGTGCTGGCATCACCTGATAGTCATGTGCTCAGAGAAGTTGAACTAAATTGCCTCCTGGTTTTCGTGTCCCTCCTATGAGCTTGGCCATCAGGAATTGCCTGCCAGAAACTCAGAGCCAGGTCTGAGACCGTGGTGAGCTCACCTCCCCGCTGGTGAGGTGTGTTTAGCCCCCAGCGAGCCTCGCCAGGTGATCATCCGTTGACTGCATCCTTTTCATTCATTTGTTCATTCTACAGCAGCATTCCTCCAATATGGCAGTGTCTTTTATAGTTTTGGGACCACAGTAGAGATTAGAATGGACGAATGCCTGCCCTCATAGAGCTTACAGTCTGGCAGGGAGGAAAGAGACACAATAAACAAGCCAGGTATATAACGTGCCAGGATAGAATTTCTGTCTCATTATTTACATTTCTATTAGAATAGAATTAATGTGCATGCAAATCACCTGGGGAATCTTTTGAAGATGCAGATTCTGATTCAGTAGATTGGGGCTAGGGCCCGAGGTTCTGCGCTTCTAAACAAGCTCCTGGGCAATACTGATGACATTGGTGCCCAGACCTCACTTTGCAAGCAGCAAGGCCCTAGAAGGTGTTAGGTGCAGTGGGGTGAGGGCGCCCGAGAATGCTGGTACAGTGGGGTAGTTGGAGATCATCTAGGTTGCTCAGCAAAGGCCTCACTGAGAAAGCGATATGCAGAGAAGGTAAGGAGGGAGTGGCCTGCCCACACCAAGGGGACAGCCCGCACGCAGGCCTTACGGCGCAGGAGAGGCTGGTGGGTTTGGGGATAGCAAGGAGGTGAGTGTGGCTGGAGTGGGGGCAGTAGAGGTAGGCTATAGAGATTGGGGAGAGGCTAGATGGGGGCATGGGGTCTCAGGTTATGGTAACATGAATGGATACTGCATATGGATACTGACAGCAGCCTGGTGAGAGTCTCGCTTGGGTGGACGTGAGGCTGGAGAGATTAGGTGACTTGCCGAAAGGCTCAAAAGCCATCCTAGAGCCCAGGTTTTATACTCAGATACAGCATGTAGGGACTTTGTCAGTTCACGCAGACATTGTTTTGAAATACCTCTTTGGCTAAATACTGGAAACCAAGACTGGGCTGGGGGAGGGGCAAAGCACAGAATGGCAAAGCTTGGGTGTGCTGGGCCTGGGATGCTGCCTGCCCCAGTTCCGGGGAGTCTGGCTGGGGCCCTGTTCTCGAGCTTTTGAGGATCTGCCTGCATCGTGTAGCTGGAGGTGACTCACGGCCATCGTGAGGGAGGCCGGCCAGAGGGGAGGGTGTCCCAAGTGTGGAAGCTTGGCAGGAAGTCCTGCTGTGGGTTCTTAGAGCTCATGCTGTCCCCCATCATCCCCTAACTAACTGACGCCGTGTGTTTATTTGCTTGGGGTGTGTATATGTCACTGGTAGGTCTGAGGGCTGAACCGCACAGTGTCCAGAGATGGTCCCAACTTACGATGGTTCCACTTATGCTTTTTTTTTGACTTTACAATGGCGTGAAAGCAATTTACGTTCAGTAGAAACCATACTTCAAGTACCTACACCATCATTCTGGGTTTTTTTCAGTACAGTATTCAATAAACTACGTGAGATATTCAACACTTTATTATTAAATAGGCTTTGTGTTAGGTGATCGTGCCCAAGTATAGGCTAATGTACGTGTTCTGAGCCCATCTAAGGTAGGCTGGGCTGAGCTATGATGTTCAGCAGATCAGGGGTATTCAGTGCATTTTGACTTAGGATATTTTCAGCTTACAATGGGTTTATTGGGATGTAACCCCATCAAAAGTTGAGCATCAATTGTCCTTGGCTTGCACACCTCTAGTCCCAACAGGAAACATGGAGCTTTTGATGAAGTCAATAGGACACTTTTCTTTTCTTTCTTGAAAACTAGAATGAGCATGGCCCCTGTGAGGACTGTTGCTGGGTAGTACTGCTTCGTGGTAAGAACACAGGCCCTGCAGCTGGGACACCTGAATTTGAACCCTGGATCTATCACTTACTAGCTAGGCAAGTAATTTGACCTTTCTGTGCCTTAGCTTCTCTAACTGTGTGTGGGGATGGCCATGATAGTGCCTGGTTTGTTGTGAGGATTAGAGGAATGAATGCATGTAAATCACACGGCACAGTGTCTGGAACACAGCACGTGCTCAGAAACTTGGAACAGAGTGGACTGTGTCCTTCTGCTGGACAGAGCATTGGTGGGGCCTCAGGGGTGTGGGCTGAAGTCCAGGCTCTGCAGTGTGACACCATTTAGTTCTCTCTGGGATCTGGCGCCTATTCTCTCTCCAGATGCTTTCTTCCCATGCCCTTGCCTACCTGATAACACAGGTGTGCTGGTCACCCTCACACGTTGTGGCTTTGTGTCCCTGAAATCTAACACTAAGCCCAAACCCTCTATGCTGCATGCAGTACAGAGGATGTACTTTAAGTGCTGAATGAATGTTATGCAAATGATCTGCTAAATATTAATACTGCAGGTTTTTCAGATAATTGGAGGTGGGACATTTGCTTGTGAGTGGAGTAAATAGCTTCCTCTGTGTTTTACTCAATTGTATTTCTAGCTCTAATGAGTACTGGTTGGATAATTACATTCTCCCATCAGTATTGGAACCACATTTCCCAGTTTCTTGAGACTCACTCAAGCTATTTCGTGTTACGGCCTTCCTTGGAGGGATGAGATTAGGATCATCTGCGGCAGCACCTGGCACAATGAAAATCTAGAGAGAGCAACTTCTAAAGTCAGTAAAGATTCAGACAGAAAGACAGGCTGCAAGAAAGAATCAGATATCCTGGGGTAAAAATAGAAATTAGCTCGATTAAATTTCACTTAGGAAACTTACCTATCAAGAATGTATGTTGCATTTCTGGACTCGAAGAAATATTTGTACACCCATGTTCACAGCAGCACTATTCAGAAGAGCCAAAAGGTGGAAACAACTAAAATGTCCATTGATGGAGGAATGGGTAACTAAAATGTGGTCTGTACATACAATGGAGTATTATTCAGCCTTAGGAAGGAAGGAAATTCCGGCACATGCTACAACATGGACGATTCTTGAAGATGTTACGCTAAGTGAAATAAGCTAGTCACAGAAAGGCAATACTGTGTGATTCTACTTATCCGAGGTACCTAGAGTGGTCGTATTCATAGAGATAGAAAGCAGAGTGCTTGTTGCCAGGGAAGGGGGAAGTTACTGTTTAGTGGGTACAGGGTTTCAGGTTGGGTAGATGAAGAAAGTTTTGGAGCTGGATGGTGGATATGGTTGCACAACAGTGCAGGTGTATGTAATGCCACTGAACTGCACACTTAGACACGGTTATGAGGGTAAATTTTATGTGACTTTAACACGATTTCAAAAATTAAAAAAAATTACATTCCAAAATTGTGACAAGTGAAGGAAGTTTGTTTCAGCCTGTCTTAGGCTGCCTTTGGTTTGGTGGAATGAAATAAAGTGAAGTCTTGTAGCTAGAACTCCATAAAGCACAGACTGCTTAGGTCTGAGGGACTGTTTGTTTTCAGTAAGTTAACGTCTGAGAATAAGCTCCTGCAGGCTCTTTGAGGCTGCTCTGTCAGAAAGTGTGGCGTAGAGAGAGAAATTAAAGTTGGTCCTTTTCTACTCAAAAATTTTACTCTTCCTAAAATTACTTGTTTCAGTTCTCCCTAGAGAGGACATAAGGTGGACATATTAATAATAATAATAATAATGATATGTAGGAAACTGGAAAAGAAAAAGATAGGATGTTCACATAGGCCAGTTAAGTGCATGAGACTGGAATAGATCCTTTTTTATCCTCCATCTAAAGAGCAAATGGTGGTGACCCATTTTGAAACGTGTTTATTTTTAATTACGATGACCCTTGGCAACGATAGATGTAATGCTTGTGGGTTCAGCTGTTTGCAAGAACAAGCTGAAATCCCGTGACATCAAAATGTTACATTATTTGCTGAGCCACACGTGTTCTGCAGATGCCGGGGGCTGGCGTGCAGGAGGCATGAGTTACTTGTCTGGGCTGCCCGGTGACCGCTGCTCACTCAGCTTGTCTTTACTCATCACAGTGTGATGAGCTCCAGGCTCAAATATCCACCGGCCTGCTGGACCTGGGTGTCCAGGAGGCGTCTCCAGCTTAACACCGTCGATGTGGAACCCTCAATGTCTTCCTGCACCCTACTGCCCCTGCCATTTCCGTGACATACCAGCAGTCCAGGTGCACCAGTGAAGCTCAGATGTCCTCCTCTCCCTCCTCACCTGCCTGACCTATCTACCTCCAGACCATATCCAGAATCTACTCTTCTATCCCTGTTACCAGCTCCCCAGGCCCAGCCACCTTCCTCTCTAATGTAGTCTAGGGTGATAATCCCGTCAAAGGGGCTCCGGTTTAGTGCAGGTGGCTACTCTAGTCTGGGGACCTCCAGCCTCCCAGGCTCCTCTAGTCTAGGGGAAGAGCACCTCACCCAGCTCCCTGCTTTCCTTGCCCAACAGTCTACTCTCAGTGCAGCCAGGATGACTTCCTAAAACCTTTTGAAAAATTGTCAGACATTACCATACATACAGAAACATGCATAAAACATAAACGGTAAGTATAACAAGTAATTATAAAGTGAACATTCATGTCATGATCACTCAGGTCAACGAGGAGGGCATTGCCAGGGTCCCCAGGGCTTCCCGCATGCCCCCTGCCAACCATACCCCCTTCTGATCCCAGTAACCACCATCGTGACTGACGTGTAATCACTGCCTTGCCTTTCCTAAACTAGGTGAAAGTGGTTTAATTTTGCCTTAAGAAACATCTTCATGTGAATAGAGTTATATTAAAATACACATTTGTGTGTCTTCTTTATTCAGCACTATTAGCTTTATTCATGTTCTCCTTGTAGCTATAATTCATGTTCATTGTTGTGATTGTTTCATACAGTTTATCCATTTGCAATTGTCAGATATTTGGGTTGTTCCCTTTAGGGGGCTCTTATACCAGTCATGCTCCTATAAACATTCTTGTTCACATTGCCTGGTACAAATGCTCACATTTCTGTTGGGTAATACCTAGAAATACAGTCACCCGATCATGCAGTCAAGCAGTTTTCCAAGCATTTGTATCAGCTTACATTCTCTCTAGTGGTATTTGTGAGTTGTGTTTGCTCCATATCCTCACCAACATTTAGCATTGGTGACTTTTTAATTATAGCCTTTCATGGGGTGGGGGCTGTAGTAATATTTCATTGTGGTTGTAAATACTTCCCTGATTCCTAACAAGATCGAGCACCTTTTCATCAGCGAAATGTCCACTTGGATATCCTCTTATTTGAAGTGCTTATTTATATTTATATCTTCTACTCAGTTTTCTATAAGCTGTCTTATTGATTTGTAGAAGTTCACATATTTTTATATAAATTATTTGGTTTTTGATAAAAATATCTCCCGGTCTATGGCTTGCCCTTTTTTCTCTTAAGGGTATCTTTTGATAAAAAGAGAGGTTTAATTGCACAAAAAAAGAGAGAGGTTTAATGAGCATAGCATCCTCCATCTGGTTCGAGTCATTTGCCAGGGTGACCCAGCTAGTAAGTGGCAAACTCGGTCTCTGAATCTGCCGTCTGCCTTTGTACCCACCACACAGCCACGTTACCACGGAGCCACCTCTCAGAGTTTCCACGACACCGAAATCTGGAGTGCCCACCTCGACTGCACATCATCCTTGCATCCTTGCAGAGGACAAGACATTCTGTACGGGGAAAAAAAAAAAAGACATTCTGTCTGGGAAAATAATTAGAATAAAGCAGTCAAGGCTTTAAATGCATATTTCAAATGAAAGAGAATATTTTAATCTTAAAAAAGGAGATGGTGTTGCCATGCTCCCAGCAAGCTCTGCTTTCAGGTAGGAGGCGTCAGGACATAATAAGCCACAGGGGTTCGGGGCCAAAATCCGCCATGGCCACAGGGTGTTGCAGAAGGTTTCCCTGCAGTTGGTGGCGTTCCCCACATGTTTCTCATCTCGAAGATGTTGACTGATTATGTAACAGAATGGGTTTTTGTTTTTTTTTTTTGCTCAACATAGCATTTGAAAGTGCAAAAATATTCCCTGTACTAGCTCAAAAAATGTTTTTAAAACAATCTTGGTCTTCAGGTATCGTCCTCGGAAGATGTCTCTGGGGGTCGAGAGGCAGGCTTAGGGAGGGAGAGGCAGCTGAATGAATTATTTTAAACCATGAGAGCTCAGCCACATAAATTTCTGGTTGCCATCCGAGTCACTCTGTGAAAATAAAGCAAATGAAGGTTGAAATGGAAAGGAGAAGAATGAAGGGAGAGACCAAGGGCAATCTAGCATGACTGGATTCGTTCCATCAACAGAGTCCAATTTGACCTTTGCTAGGTGCTGGGGACGGCCATAAAGTAACACAAAGTCCTTGCCCTTGTGGTGTTACTGTCTAGTGGGGGGAGAGAAAGAGTACACGGATGTGCTGTGTTTGGTGGAACAAAGCAGGTGATAATTATGGGGAGTCAGGGGTGGAGAGGCAAAGTGACTCCACTTTGGGGGTGTCCGGGGTGGGTAAGGTGATGCGCTTAGCTTGGATAGTGCTGATTTTGAGGGTCTCCATGGGTCCTCCGGAGAGAAACAAGTGCCCAGCTTGGGTTGGAAATGGAGCCGAGGACATCAGAGAAACGGGGCTGGATGTGGGATCTTGGATGGGGGCAAAGATGGCACCTTGGGAAACACCCAGTTCTGGGGCCCAGGGGACGACAACCCCCTCCCTAGCAAAGCCTGGCTCCCAGGTGCTCAGGAAGTATTTGTTGAAGTCATGAATGCTGAGGGTGGCCTGGAGCACGGGGGCTCAGAGCAGGTGTGGTGCCCTGACCCCTTGTCCTGGGGATGAGTCCTGGAACTTTCCAGTTCTTGCTTGCTTGGGCTAAAATGCAAACCCAGACCTCAGCTTCTCTGTCCAACCCCAGCCTGATCCTGCCTCGATGTCTGACCTCAGGGGCGTCTCCTTAGGCTCTCGCCCGCTGTGGTCCAGCCTCTCCGGCTCCTCCAGGCCTCCGGAGAGACAGCCTCAGGGCTCAGTTTCCCAGATGCCTGGACCGTGAGCCTGAGCACCTCTTCCCTCCAGCCTGGGCTGCCTCCTGGCATCCCGCATCCGTGCTGCTCCCCTCTCACTCCGTCCCCTATCTCCTGCCCCCTCTTCTCAGCCCCCCACCGCTCCCCTCCTGACACTCTCCGGCAGACTGGGAGCTGGTGGGCGAGGCCAGTTGGGCAGCTGTGGGTGGGACTGAACCCCAGTGAAGATTCACACCAGGCCACTGAGCCGGCACATCCGCTCCGCTGCTGACGCCGGCGGGCATCTATAAAAGGGATTTGGGGGTCACAGCAGAGATGGCTTCCAGCTTAGGAGCTGCTGGGGAAATGGAGATTTGGGCAAAACATAAGGGAAGCATTTTCTGGAGTCTGCTAGCCCCGTCACAGCATGCCATGGCCACGCATCTTCCGTGTCACCAGCCACCCCTCCCCTGTGAGCGTCTGCAGAGCTTTCCCGTTGCCTGGCCCTGCGCTGGGTTGACGCATTTTGCTCACAAAGTTTTGTGGAATGAGTGTGCAGGGAGATGCGGCAGCTCCGGGCAGAGTCTGCGATGCTGTTGATGTTCAGTCAGCAAACATTGAATACCTGCTGTATGCCGGACGCCGTGCCAGGAGGTGGCATACTGCAAGGAGCACACGAGGAGAGGCACTCAGCCCAGCTGGGTTTCTCCCGGCTTGTTTCCTCCCTGCCTTGGCCAAGCCCTAGCTAATGAAACTGAAAGCACGTCCGTGGGTTTTAAAAACTAATAGCAAAGAGGAAGAGAGAAGCAAAGCCGAGGCAGGGAAAATTCCTTACGCTTTTCAACTGCTCAGCTCCTGGCTATGCCTTGAGGACGAGCCTTTCCCACCTGAGTCACGGAGTCACGCTTGCAGGATGTGGAGAACGAGCCCAGAGTCAGGCGCAGATGTCTGCAGCCGGAGTGGGTCTGCCCCCGTCATGTCCAAGGCCAGCCTGTGTGCTGTGGTCCGTTGGCCACCAGCACGTGGCCAGTGGCTGCTTCTCGCCCAGCAGCCTCAGAACTTTAAAGCCCTTGATGATTTTTCACGATACAGATCAACAGTCCTGGGGTTCTGCCAAGCATAGCATGTGGCCGCCACGCTGACCTTCTGAAAGCTCTCCCTGCCCACATCCCTCCTTTGGTTAATTCTCCTCTGGCCACAGGGTGAAGAATAAATCTCAGTCTGGTGTCTGGACTACGCTGCGCTCTGGCCCTGCTGCCTGGCCCTGCCTGCACGGGTCCCCAGCCATGCTGACCCCAACCCCAGCGTCCCGTACTCGCTGGCTCCTCCGCCTGGTGTCCTTTCCGGCGTCTCCACCTGGTGACTCCCGCTCCTTCGCGCCCGGTACACAGCACCCCGCTCCAGAAGCATTCTGCGACTCTCAGGCAGAGCTAGTTATTCCTTCTGTTTTTCCACTACTGCTTTCATGACATAATTGGATTATAATTATTAGTGTGTCACATAATTAGCTTATCATAATTAGCTGTCTTTCCAGGCACGCTGTGAGCTCCTCTGCTCACCACACAGCCAATGTTTGGCATGTGGCGGTCCCAGACTTTTCAGAATGGACCAAATGATGATCGTGGGTACCTTCTTGGGTGACCCCTGTTCTCTCTCTTGACTTCTGGGGGCGGAGGGGGTGGGAAGGACAAGAGGAGGTGACAGAGGTGAGATGGCTGTTCTCGAGGACAATGAAAGGGAAGAGAAGGCGCACACGTTACCCACCAGCACGTGGGATGAAACAGGTGCGTGCACAGGCAGCGAGGCTGTGAGGAGTGAGGGAGCCGGCGAGGATGGTGGCTGTGGGCTTGAGGGGGGTGACTTCGGAACACACAGCCTTTCCCTCACTCTTGGAGCCCCCACATGGTCACAGGAGCTGGGGGGCAGGAAGGAGGAGAGCACACTTGCGGTTCCCTCTGCTGGCAGCACTGGCCCCTCATCTACATGGCTGGCTCCTCTGAGCACTCAGAGGAACTTGGGGCCTCTCCATCGCCCCCTCTGGAGGACAGACTGTGTTAGTGACTAGGGCAAGTGGCTCCTGCCCAGGCGTGTCCAACAGAATCTGTGTCCAGCACAGGCCAGGTGCTCAATGAGTGTTCACTGGAGAAAGCTGCTCTCTTGCCCTCTGCCTCCATCCAGCAGCCTGCCTACGGGTCCCACGTGCTTCCTGGGAGTCCCTTCCCACTGCCTGGCCCTCCTCCCTCCCCAGCCTTGCAGCTGAGCTTAGGCGGCACCGCCCCCATGAAGCCCGCTTGGAACCCTTAGGTCTGAACTGGGCTCTCCTCCCTTGTCAGCAAGGCCCCTTGGCACTGATGTCCCCGAAGTCTGCCCAATTCCTGCTGCCCGGCTGCACCACCCCTGTCTCAGGAGCCCCCTGAGGGCAAGGACCCACTTGCCCGTCCTCTGGCTCACGTTGCCTGGCGCACACTGGCGGTCTCTGGGGAGGAGTTGGAGTTAAGCCTCTGTTCACCTCGCTGTGCCATTGGCGTGTGGGTGAGGTTGGGTCTGCAGAGCAGCCAGGGCACTTCAAGGACAGCGATTCCGAGCCTCCCTCTTATCTTGATCCCCACTTTGGCCTTCGTTTCAGGGTGGGCCAGCCCGGGGCAGGGGGCTTAGATGGACGCCCCTACTCCCTGGGTTCCTCCAGGTCTCTGAGCTCTGACATTTACGAGGAGGTCAAATGGGACCCTCGTGGGGCTGGTCTGTGCTTCTCTCCCTCACCCACGCGGAGGCCCATGGTGGCATATATTACCCTGCGCCGTGTTGGTGACAACCAGCCAGCCTCATTCCCAGGGACCGAGAGTCACCTGGGGTGGTGTGTGCTGTGACACCGAGGTCCCCACGTGGATCAAAGGTGATTATGATGGCGACTCATATTCATTGACTACTTACTGTGTGTTGGTCACCGTTCTTCAGATTTCCTGTATGTTAGCTATTAATTCTTCCAGCAAAACTTGAGGAAACTGAGGCAGAGAGCGAAAGAGTAATGAACTTTCCCAAGATCACATGCTGTAAGTAGCAAAGGTAGGATTCGAACTGGGCAGTCTGGCCCCAGCACCCATGTTCAAATACTGCCCCATCCTGTGGCATACTGAGCACCGCTGTGCTCCAGGCACTAATAGTAAACGGGACTGCTGTGTGGCCGTCACACTTATAAATCCTTCATGTGTGCAAACTGGTTTATTCTGCACAGCCTTTTGTGGAATAGGCACCATCATGTCCCCATCTTACAGATGAGGACATCGAAGCACTGAGAAGCTCAGCGATCGTTGCGAAGGCTGGCCGAAGAGGGAAGGAGGGCCTGCCTTTCCCGCTGGACGTGCTGCCAGGTGCCAGCCCCGTTGGCCTTGCCCTCGGAGCACCTGAGCTGAAGGCCAGGCCTCCGGGACACAGGCGAGGCGGTGCATGCAGGGGGCACGGTCCCCACAGTGCCGAGACCTCTCTGGCGGGCAGATGGTTCTGGGATGATGGGGCCGGAGTTCATCCCCTCGGGCAGAGGAATTTGTCAGCCAGATGCTCGGGATAAGCGCAGCTTTGGTTCCTGGCCAGGGGGACAAGGTCACAGCAGCCTTACTCGGCCAGGAGGATTTGCAGGTGGCGGGATGGTCATTGGAGATGACGCTGACCTTGCGTCCCGTAGCAGAAGAGAATGTATTGATCGGTGTCAGGTTTTACTGGCGTGTTACGCACAGGGTTGCCCTGCGATTTCATTGCTGAGGCTGGAATCTCCCTGCTCTGAAATGATACCCTCCTCTGGGAATATCTTCCTCTGAGGTTTGGCGCTTAGAACTAAAACAGCGGGGCCAGCATAACCTTGGAATGCCTTCAGGCATTGCTTGACATGACAAAATTCACACTGATACGACCTAACTCTCTGTCAGCTAGATAATGAGGGTCATGGTGGTAAATCTCCTTTTGTATTTTTCTGCGAGTTTTCGTAAGCATTGTCTTTTTAGATTTTGAAGACAACCCTGCAATAGGCTGGCCCATTTCTTTTTCAACCCTAGGCTCAGAGAGCCTGAGTAACTTGCTCAGGGTCACACAGCTAGTAAGGGCATGCCAGCGCTAGAATGGGGCCTCTTGTTCTGGGGTCACTGCCTTCCCAGCCCTCCTGGCTGTCACTGAGGAATGTGCTTTCTACATGGCTCTGGGGTGCTGCATTCCCAGAAGTGGACTGAGAGAGCAGGTGGACGCCCCGGGCACCATGCAGCAATTATTGAAGAGCTCTCATTTGTCACTTTAGCACCTCCTGGTGCAGCAGGAAGAAAGGAAAAAACACTCTGCTCAGAGGCTGGCAGATCTGCCCTGCATGCTGATCAGGAGAAAGCAGAATGTGCCCAGCTCTAGCGCCCGAGCTGTGTGCTGTTCAGGGTAGAGATTGGGGCTTACACATTCAGTAGTTCTCGAGCACTTGTGGTGTGCCAGGTGCTGTCCTAACTGTGTATATAACTGTATTAACTCACTTAATTCTCACGACAAGTGAGTTGACGTGAAACGACGCGACGAGAAAACTGAGGCAGAGTGGGGACAAGGTTGCTCAGTTCGTAAGCGGCGGGGCCGGGATTCAAACCCACACGCGCAGACGTGCCTTTACCCCCACGCAGTTGGCAGAGCAGTGGAGTAGGGTTTTGTTTATCCCAAGATTGGCCCCCAGCCTAGCTTGGAATAAGCTGAGATTGGAGGTAGTGCACGAAGTGCTCTGCCTGGGAAATGAACAGGGATGAGGAGGGAGAAACAGAGCTGGGAAAAGAGGGTCAGAGAGAGAGAGAGAGAGAGAGAGAGAGAGAGACTGCCCACCCCGCAGGGCATGGCTGTGCGGTTAAGAGCAGCTCTTTGATGTCCAGTTGCAGGTGGGGCTTGCGTGCTATTACACCAAACCCCCGATCACTGCTGCGCACGGGGGCTTTGTGGGTTGGAGTGCTTTGAGGGGATGAAAAACAGGAGGTGACATCCCACTGGGGGCACAGCGGAGGAAGAGAAAAGCTATCATTTTCTTCCTGGCTTTGCACAATAGAGAAGGAGCGTTCAAGAGAAGTGGGAACTTGGAGAAACAGAAGCACTTGGAGTATTGTCAAAGTATATTTTTGAAAAAATTAAACACATCATTCTCATACACATAGACAGCAAGCATGTGTCAAAGGCTTATTTAACTCATTAATGAGGGAACCAGCGGGATGATGATGCTGGCGCCAGGAAAGATACAGGAGACGGGCGTATTTCGTCAGTGAGAGAATGCCGGAAGGAAATTCCAAAGTTAGACACAAAGCCCGCTAACATCCGCATCCTAACATCCTGGGGCCATGAAACCATAACCTTTGGGATGATCTGTTATCCCTTCAGACAGAGACAATGGGCAATTTATTAATTTCCAACATGTTAACATCTGACCTTACAAAGTCTGAGCCACAACCAGGAGTGAATCATCAAAGTTAACATCTGACTACAAAGTTCTAGCCACAGTCAGGAGTAAATCATGAAAGTTAACGTTCCCAGAGGGTCAGGTGACCTTTTGCTGGGTTCATTCAAGGGGGCTCCAGTGTGTGACGTTGAAATAACGGGAGGCATCCATCGGCCTCATTTTGGAGTTTTGGATAATTTTTTCTCTAGCAGACTGGGAGACATCTCAGGCAGAGGTGCCTCCGAATTTTCTGTAGTAAATTCAGGGTTGGGGACTCTAGCCGTTATTTAAATACCAAAGGACACAGGCTCACCACTGCAGGTAGTGGATTGGGATGCACCCTCACCTCCACTCCTTCCCGGAAGCCCCTTATGGGAACCCGAAAAGGATTTTTTTTTAATCTAAAACCCAGAAAGATAAGAAAGAGAAAACATCAAGAACTGGAATCTGGAAAGCAGAAGAGTGAGTAGTACGTCGTCCCCAGAAGGCAGCTGCAGGGTGCTCGCTACCAGTAGGGCAGGTGGAGCTGAAAGCAGGAGGGTTGGTGGAAGTCAAGGTCAAGGTCTTCTGTCCCCTCTTCCAGGCAGCACACCCAGAATGCCCTCCCCCACCCCAACTTTGGCAAAAACAAGGGTTTACTCTGCAGAGAGGGATACCAAGGGTCCATGGAAAGAAGGGATTTAGAGGGAGTGTACACGGGGGTTAGAGACCCGCAGTTCCCTTCCCCTGCTCAGCTCCCAGCCAGCTGGCAGCCAGTTCTGCACCCACTTAGGAGACTAGAAAGTTCTTCTCTGAGGAGTCCAACCAGCCTGGGAGAGGGATCTAAAGATCCACCTCCTGAGGTGCCCACTGAGATAGCCTGATCACCCTACAGAGAGGCTGTCAGCCCCAGGCTCACCCTCCTGCCCAGAGCAACCAGGCAGCTCCTCGTGCCTCTTACCTGAGACCAGGCAGCCCAGAGTCCCCAGGCAGATGTCTAAGGAAAGCCCTGACTTCGTGAGTCCAAGACAAACAGAAGAAAAGCAACTTGGAGGCAACCAACTGTGCAGGAGGTGAAGTCTGAGGGGGCATCATATATTCCCAGGATGAAAGTAGACTTTGCACTACCGACCTAATAATCTTGCCACGACGTTTAGTGCGGCTGCAATCGTGAGGAAATAGGAGACGAATTCGTAGGTGGGGCAGTCTGCAAGAAACTGGCCTGGAGACGTCAAAGATGTCAATGGGAAGGAGAAAAAAGTTGGATCTACTCTAGACCAAAGGAGATGATGGAGACATGACCACCAAATGCAATGGTTGGATCTGGGACTAGAAAATGCATATATTGGTAAACTACATTTTTGGGATACTTGGAGAAATCTGAATCTGAACTGAGTGTGAGATAATGTTGTATCAAGAGTAAATTCTATGACAGTCACAATAGTGTTGTGGGTAGGAGCAGGATTTCTCAATGTCAGCACTACTGACATTTTGGGCTGGATGATTCTTTGTGGTGGGGGCTGTCCTGTGCTCTGCAGGATGTTGGGCAGCATTCCTGGCTTCTGCCAACCAGGTACCTAAAAGCATAGCCCCTTGCTTCAGTCTTGATGAATAACAATGTCTCCAGACATTGTCAAATGTCTCCTTTACAGTTTGGAGGCTCCTAAATAACTTAAATGTGCAATTATTGTATGACTTAGCGATTCTACTCCTCAGTATCAACCCCAAATAATTGAAAACAGGTGCTCAAACAAAAACTTGTAAACAGATATTCATAGCGGTATTATTCATAATAACCAAAAGGTAGAAACAACCTAAATGTCTATCCACCGATGAATGGGTCAATAAAATGTGCTATATATTAATGCATACAATGGAATATTATTCGGCCATAAAAAAGAATGAAGTACTGATACCTGCTACAATGTGGGTGAACTGGAAAACATCATGCTGAGTGAAAGAAGCCAGTTGCAAAAGACCACATATGATATGATTCCATTTCCATGAAATGTCAAGAATAGGCAAATCTGTAGCGACAGAAATCAGATTGGTAGGGAGGGGAGGGAGGTGTACTGGGGAGTAACTGGTTAGTGGGTACAGAGTTTTATTTTGGGAGGAGGAAAATATTTTACAACTAGATAATGGTGATGGTTTTATAACATTGTGAATGTACTAAATGCTGCTGAATTGTACACTTTCAAATGGTTAATGGTATATGAATTTCACCTCAATTAAAAAGAGAAAGTTTGGCATCTCGTAACACACTATTTCCTGTTTGCCATGAGGCCAAGTGAGTTGGGGAGGACCTGCAGGCGGGTGGTCCGGTGGGGCAGTACGGGAGCGGGCAGTATGGTGCAGCGGCAGAATGGGCTCGGGAGCAAGGTGGACATGGGTTCAAATCCTGGCAAGCTGTGTGATGTTGGGCAAGTTACTTAACCCCTCTGAGCCTCAGTTTCCTCGTCTGTAAGATGGAGCTGCTAATAGTGCCTGCCTCCTAGGGTTGATGAGGAGAAAGAGCTCTTAAGGTCAGCCATGAATGGGTTCCAGCCGGCAGCCGGGGGATGCCGCTTCTCCGAGCTCTGGTTGCCGCTTCTGCAAAACTGAGAGCGAGAACCCTGCCTGGCACAGCCTTGCCACGTGGGCGAAGGAGATAATGGCAGGAGGTGCTCAGGCAGCTCCTAGCCCGTGACCGTTCCCAGGCCGTGGAGGCTGTGTGGGGGAATCCAGGAGATGGCTGGTCTTCCTTTCCCCCACATCTGTCTGCCATATCCTGCATGCGGAAGCCTGGGCTGGAGCTGCCAAGGCTCCGGAAGCCCTTTGCCCGGTGACCGGCCGGCCTGTACCTGTCCAGCTGCTGCCGAGACGTGGCACGTGTGCCCTGACCCACGCTGGGACACACAGGTTTTTCCATGCAGGGATTATCCTCCCAGCCCAGGTCCGCTGGTTAAACCCGCTCTAGCTCAGATGCCTGGAGGGTTTTTAGGCTCCTGGGGTCAAAATCTAAGTCAGTGGTTGGTTCTCAGCCACCTCCCAGGGGACATTTGGGAATGTCTGGAGACATTTTTGGTTATCACAGCTGGGGCCGGGGGCAGGGCGGTGGGTTGCTCCTGGCATCTGGTGGATAGAGGCCAGAGAGGCTTCTAGACACCCTACGAACACAGACCCCTGGACAGAGAACTGTCTGGCCCAGAACGTCGACAGTGCTGAGGCTTGAACCCTCCCCCGAGTGACATGTGGCTGTGGGAAACTCCCCCGGGGGCACCGTTGCCCCTGGCCTGCCACGTGCATCTCACCAGGTATCTCAGTGGCCAGGCAGGTGTCTCCCCGCTCACGGATGAGAAAGGGAAGACCCAGGAGGCATGAGAGACCTGTCCAGGGACCCCCAACTACCACGTGGCAGAGTTCGGATTCAAACTTGGCTGTTTCACTCCAGAGCCTGTTTCCTTAACTGCCTGTCAGTAAAATGGGGAGAATAGTACGTGTCCAGGCTACCTTATGAAGACCAACGGGGATAAGAGATGTTTTATTTGCCCAGTGCCTCTTCCTACCTGAGAGCCACGTGGCCTGGTCCTTGCTCACTAAGTGCCTAGGATGTGACGGGAGAGGCAGACCTCGAGCTGGTACAGGAAATATACCATGCTAGGACTAGGAGTGGGAGGGAGAACCTTTTGCTCAAACGGAGGACGTGGCAGCTGGGGAGATGACGGGCACATTGCCTGAGTATTGGTGATACTCATTTGATGCTGAGGCAGTATTGCTCAGCTGAGTATTGAAGACAAGAGGCAGTCGCCATGTAAAAGAAAGGCGGGAAGGGTGTTCTAAGAATATGGAACAGCATGAACGAAGGGAGGGGGTTATCAAATGGTGTGGGGCCGCAGGGGGAGCTGAGTGCTGAGCTGAGTTGGGGGCCCCCTGGCTGTAGGAGAGAAGCGTGGCTCTGGGGTCAGGCAGGACCTGCCCTCGGGGACCTCGTGCAGAAGAGCCTGGGCCTTATCCTGAGGGTGCGATGGGGAGCAAAGGGTCAGGGTACGTTCCAGATCGATCATTCTGGCTGCTGTGTGGAAGATGCATCGAAAGTGCCCATGCCAGGCCACAGGAAGGCTCTGGGCAAATGAGATGAGGAGGATGAAGCGTCGAGGATGGTGAAGAGAGAGGATTTGAGGAAGAGGCGGCAGGTGAAATAGGCAGAACTTAGCGATTGGTTTGCCTAGCGTGGCAAAGGTTCACTGTTTTCTGTTGCTCTGTAGAATTGTGTAGTTCCGATACATAAGTGATTGGTTTGTCCATCCAGCTGTTGCTGAGCATGTAGGTTGTTTGGAGCTGTTACGAAAATGCTGCCATGAGCGTCCTTGTACACGCCTTTCGAGGGACCCGTGCATTGATTTTTTCTTGGGTGCACAGGAGTAGAATTGCTGGACCGCGGGACTGTGTGTGTACACGTTTCGTAGACGTGGCCAGATGACTGTCCAAAGCGGACCTCCTTATGCTGCCACCAGCATGGATGAGAACTCTGGTTACTTCACGTCGCGACCAACATTCCTGTTCCTATATCTTGTGATTTTAATATGCATTTCCTCGGAGAATAACGTCTCTGAGCACTTCTTTGTGTATTTTTTGCTTTTGGATATCTTTTCTCGCCCAGGATGCGTCTAAGTCTTTGCCCGGTTTCTATTAGGTTGTCTTTCCCTGATTGATGTGTGTCTGAGTCCTTTGTCAGGCCCATGTACTGCCAGTACCTTCCTACCTGCTGTGCCTTTCACTGTCTCTCTCTTGCTGGTGCCTTTGGAATGGAAGTTTTAAATTTTAATATATTGGAGTTAATGATGACAGCAAGGAAGCAAATGTGTTTATTAAGAACGCAGCAAAATGGAACCTTAGGATGCGAGAGGGAGCCTGGTACTATGGCCCGTGTGATTTTTTAAGGGGATGGAGAGAATCCCTCCAGTTCAGGGAGAGGAGGGGATGACCTGGGAACGTGTCCTGAGTCTTGGAGCTTCTCCCCAGTTCTCTGAGAAGGGGGGGTGCTTTCTGCCCGGATCCTCAGAGCACCCACAGGATCCGCTGAATTCACGTGGGTGAGAGGGCTCTGACAAGAGAAGTCGGCGTCGTTCTCACTGGTTCTGCTCGGAACCCAAAGGCCCCAAACCCACTTCCTGCCTGGCTGCAGGGCAGGCCTGGGGACGGCACAGCGAGGCTGCTGGGATGGCCTCGGAGGGAGAGGATAAAGCTTGGGCTCGAGTCGGGTGGGAGAGCTGTGGCACCAGGGGCGTGGCAGGAAGCACTCCTGTCCTCTGCTCCTCCCTAGTGTCTCCGCTTCCTGTCCCTTCCCATCCAAGGCCCATGAGCCCTTGCCTGAGGGACGTGGGGGCCCAGATTCCATCTGTGGCATCTTGGCGGTGTCCAGTCCCAGGAGGCTCAGGGCTCGTTCCCACGAGGGCCAGCAGACCTGCTGAAACCCACGTTCCTACTGCACAGCCTCATCCTGCCGCCTCCCTGTCGCACACTGACCCTTGTTCACCAGCGTGTGGATCTTCCTGCCTCACGGCCTTTGCCCAGACCCTGCCCTGAGCTGAAGGTTCTTTGCCCAAGCTTCCTGCCCTCCAGGCCTCTGCTCTCTGCCTCCTTCCTCCCACGTCACCCTCACCCTGCTGTGTTCTCTCCTTGGCACTCAATGCTCCCTGTCACACGGTGCCACTTGGGTAGGGCCCCCGTCTGTCCCACCAGCATAGCAGATCCACCAGGGCAAGGACTTCGCCTTATGCGCTGCACACCCATGGCCTGTCGTGCCTGGCACGGGAGGACTCACAAACACGGAAGCAGGAGAAGCAGCACTTGAAGCCAAAAATGGATGCTCTGCAACCGAGGGCGGAGCGGGGTACGGAGCCAATTCCACGGCAGAGGTGAGAGTACCCCCCGTCCTGTCGGTGCCCTACGTCCTCGGTTAAAAGAAAACCATGATGGGAATGTTAAGCTCTAAGGCCCAGGTTGAGTCTCCCAGGAGGTGGCCAGCCCGCCTTCCTTATCCCTTATAATCCTTGGGGTTTGGTCAGTTTTGAAGGAGGGGGCAGTACGTGGCCACATTCCTGGCCTCAGGCAGGAGCCCACTTGGAGAAGGCAACTTTTTGCCCCCTCTGAGCCACACGTAGCCGTATCGGGCTCAGGAGCGCGAGGATGGCCCTTCCTGGGGCAGGGCAGGTGTGAATAATGGAAGGCGGCTTTTATATGTCTGGGCAATGCTGTCAGCAGCTGAGTTTCTGATAATCTAGTGCTAATCTACGATTTTTTTTTTTTTTTTTTTTTTTTTTTTTTTTGAGACAGAGTCTCACTCTTTTGCCCGGGCTAGAGTGCCGTGGCGTCATCCTAGCTCACAGCAACCTCAAACTCCTGGGCTCAAGGGATCCCCCTGCCTCAGCCTCCCGAGTAGCCGGGACTACAGGCATGCGCCACCATGCCCGGCTAATTTTTTCTATGTATTTTTAGTTGTCCGATTAATTTCTTTCTATTTTTAGTAGAGACGGGGTCTCGCTCTTGCTCAGGCCGATCTCGAACTCCTGACCTTGAGCAATCCACCCACCTCGGCCTCCCAGAGTGCTAGGATTACAGGCATGAGGCCACCGTGCCCAGCCGGAAATTTTTTTAATTTTGAGACAAGACCTCACTCTGTTGCCCAGGCTGGAGTGTAGTGGTGTCATCACAGCTCACAGCAACCTCAAACTCCTGGGCTCAAGCGATCCTTCTGCCTCAGCCTCCCGAGTAGCTGGTACTACAGGCATGCACCACCATGCCCAGCTAGTTTTTTTTTTCTATATATTTTTTTTAGTTGTCCGATTAATTTCTTTCTATTTTTAGTAGAGACGGGGGTCTCGCTCTTGCTCAGGCTGGTCTCGAACTCCTGAGCTCAAACAATCCGCCCGCCTCGGCCTCCCAGAGAGCTAGGATTACAGGCGTGAGCCACTGCGCCCGGCCTGATTTTGTTTTAGTGCCCTGGCCCGCACCAAATGGGGCTTCTCTGAACAGAACAAGAGGAGGTGGTGCTTTTCTGAAAACCTGTACAACAACAGTGGAATCGCTGCCTTCCTGGTACCTTGCCTTTAAGGCAGGTGTGGTTTGTCAGCTCCAGGAAGGAACTTGCCGCTCCTGCCCAGGGTCACACAGTGCTGGGCCAGCACCAGGACTCTCGTCCCGCAGGCGAGGGCTGTTCTCTCTGCTCCCCATGGGGCGGAGGGCACCGGGCTGGGTGGGGAGGTCTGTTGGACAGGCAGGGGCTACAGAGGTGCTAGGGGCTCGGGCTGGACTCCAGGCACTGCAGCTCAGGAGCCGAGCAACCATGGACAAGGGAGAGGACCCCTCTGAGCTCAGTCGCCTCTTGGGTAGAAGGCGAAATACTCTACCTCTTCAGCCTGTTGTGAGGGTTCAGTAGAAAATAGCTCCCGGGATGGGGTGCATGCAGTAAGAGGCGGGTGGTCTCGGAAGTGGGATGGCAGGGATGCCCACCAGGCCACAAAATGCTGATGATCACTGAAAGAATTTTCAATAGCGTTTGCACAGCATTTTTAAGTTCTAATTATTTGATGATATTTGCTTTGTACCATTCAGGCTAGTGATTCCCAGCCAAACCTGCACAGTGGAATCAGCTGGGGAGCTTTACAAAATTGTAAAAACTGGCCGGGTCCCCCCTCCTTGTCATGTTATGATGTAGTCACGTGGGGTGTGGCCTGGGCACCGGGAGTGTTTATAGCTCCCCACCTGATACTGCGGTGGAGAGCCCCGTTTTAGGCAGTCATGTATATTTTTTAATTCACCACCTTCCAGAAGTCTATAGGAAACCCAAGATAGGTTGTTTTAAAATGCACGTAAGTTCTTAAAAAAAAGTATTCCTTATTTTAGCAATTCGTATCCATCATCTTGTCTATTATTTGAAGTATATTGGTCAACTCCTTAGCTGGTCATCCGTACTGGTTCTCCTTTGAACCTCCCTCCTGCCTCAGGGCCTTTGCACTTGCAGTTCCCTCTTTCTGGAACTCTTCCTGGGCCTTGGTCTGGCAGATCCTTTGAATCATTTGGGGCCCAGCTTAAATGTCACTTCCTCAGAGAAGCCTTCTCAGACTTCCCAGTCTCAGGTGGCCCCCTCCCCAGTTACATGCAGTCACATTACCCTGCGCTGCCCCGGAACTGCTGTAATGACCCTGTTACTCATTGCCAGCCTCTCTGCTCTGACTGTGAGCCCCTGAGAGCTGGCCTTGCCTGTCTCATTCACTCCTGGTGTCCGGGCCCCGCCCCGCGCCTGGCATGTGGGAAGCACCCGACAAGCCCTTCTCGAACATAAATGGAGTTGAGTGTGCATCTTCCGTGTTTGTAAGTCCCTGAGCACAGGCTGCTGGGTTGTGTCCCTTTGAGGCCTCTTGCAGTACCCGGCACTGGGGTAGAGGCACCATCAGTACAGGTACATAAGTAAGATCACTGACTTTTTATACAGTTAAAAAAGCCACTCTGTTTGGTGCTGGGTTATTACAGAAGAATGGAAAAATGGCGTAGGTGACTGAATAGTAATGCACAATTCCAATTTGGGATCTTATCAATATACGATTAAAATATGTGACGTTATAGACCAAACGTTGAGTGATAATGTCTGGGTGAATTTCATTTTCTTCTTTGTGCTTGTTGTATATTATGAAATTTTTCTATAATGGACACTTATTTTCTACAACCAGAAATATTAAGTTTTATAGGGAGCTTTATGTTTTTCGGTGCTTCTGGTATAATAGGTGAAGAACTCTGGCTACAAAAAAAGAACATATATTTTATGTATATATATTTATAAAAGAAATATATATATTCATATTTCCCTGGCTCACAAGTCAGACCAGCCTTGCTGAACAACTTGAAGCTCTACCTTAGGCCTTTCCAAGCCTCAGTGTTCTCTCCTGTTAAATGGGGATGATGGTAATTCCTGTCCCAGTCATTGTGAGGATTGAATGTGTTTGGTACATGTAAGGTGCTTAGAACAGTGCCTTGCACATAGTGAGTGCTCGGTTTGTGTTAGCCGGTATTTTTAGTGCTAATAAGGTACCAGGTTTAGCCCCTTTAAGGACAATATCCAGCTTAATCATTTAATCCCCCTCCCCCACACCTACAAAGTAGGAAAAAGAAACCGAGGGAAGGGAACTTGCCACTCATGCCATTAAAGCAGGCTTGGAGCAGGGTCCAGGCTACCTCCTCAGCAGGTCACGCTTTGGCCACCTGACCATACCCGGAGACAAAGGAATTGATTAGTCCTGTAAATCCACCCTGGAGAAATTCTCAGAGAACGTGGCCAGCAGTGGACCGGGTGCTGTGGATGTACCAGGGCAGTACGGGAACGTGTCTCCTCTAGGCCACGGAGCCCCTTGGTGTGGTATAAAGAGCCCTGGATTTAGAGTCAGAAAACCTGCGTCATGGGCCCGTCCCGTCACTCGCCAGCAGTGAGGCCACGGGCTAATATTGCTCCACTTCTGTTCCTCACCTTCCTGCCTTGGGCCTGGCGCCGGTCGTATGTGGACCCCTGGGTATTTGGCCAACTGCCTATCTGGCTCCCCCAGCCTGTCATTTATATGGATTCTTAGTCATCTTGATAACAGCGATGTGTTCTTGTCACTGTCACACGGAAGGACCCCAGGGTCCTCTCGGCAAAGGAGGAGACCCAGCGTTTATTGAAGCCTAACCCAAGCTGGAAGTGGGCCATGGGGTGCCCCCACCTGCTCCCTAACCTCATTCTGGGCCCCTCCCTCCTGCACGGCCCTCTGTGTGGACCCCAGAAGGCACCAGGAGAAACGGGGTTCAGATGTGCGATTGACAGCCACCCACATGCCATGGATGGAAGACAAAACGTTTGAGTGTCAGAGGCTTTGCACGTGCTGTTTCCCGCCTGGAACACACCCTTCCTTCTCTGTGCCTCGAGACACGGGCCCCGCACAGACTGTACAGTGCAGCTGAGCTGCGCGTCCTTCGGAACATTGCCTGTCCGCACACCAGGCAGGACGAGCTGCTTTCTCCTCTGTTACTGCTGCACTTCAACAACCCCCCACACCTGCTGTACCTCAGGCCAATGACGATGTGTTGGTTTCCCATTTGACCTCTCCTGCTAGACTAGGAACTTGCCAAGGGCAGAGAGAGACCAAATCAACCCTCTAAGCAGCCGTCCCTACCCCACAAGGGCCAGCAGGGAGTGGCTCAATTGTCAGTGAGCGAATGGATGTGGATGCAGGAGATGCAAGGTGCTTCACAGGCACCTGGACGTCCTCGTCAGCCTCCTCATTGAGCCCCTGGGTCCTCTAGCTGCGGTCACACCTTCCTGCCCACCCCCAGGGCCTGGCGTTTCCTTGGGAAGGTCTCTGGTGTGACTGAGCTGTGCCTGGCTGGACCCCGCTCCCGGCTGCGGAGAGCCTGCTTTCAGCCTAGCAGAGCAGCTCTGAAACGTAAGCCGGGATTAGTTCGGAGCAAACCATTTAATGACTCCGGCTTGACTCAAATGAGATATGAACCAAGTAAACACCAAGCAGAATGAATTTTTGATTACCGCTTGGGCATTGTGAGTATTTCTGTCTGCCTTGCCCAGTGGTTTTTTCCCCCCCAACTCAAGCATGAAATACACTCCGCAGTTCCTTAGAAGAGCCCAGCGGGGAGGGCCTTTGGGATAAAGTAATGTTGGAAATTACCAGCATAAGAAAGGAAAATGACAGGCCTTCTCGGGCAGAGGTTTTAGCCTCTCTTCTGTAATTAAAATTTACTTTAAATTTCAGGGCTGCATTTATCAAGACTGCAGCGGGGGATGGTGCACAGGACAGCTGTAAAATCGTATTTTACAGCTGGTGTTTTGTCAGGGAAGTTTAATGAGGAGGGGGTTTTAAGATCAATTCTGCTTTCTAGAAACATTATCAGCGTGGGCATGGGGGCTGCTCCATGCCGGTGGTGGGGAGGGGGATATAAAGGTGAATTGGATGAAAAGCCTGCCCTCAAGCAGGTAGCTATAAATTAGGTAAGGACAGACAGAAAGGTCTCCAGGCTCTAGGAAAGGGCAGTGAGTTCAGAGCCCAAACAGGTCAATCCTGGGTGGCTTCATGGAGGTGGCATTCTAGGCAGGCCTTGGAAGATACGGAGGATTTAAATATGCATTAAACTGGAGCTGTCAGGAGGCTGTTTATAAGGGGCTGGTCACTAAGTGACCCCATTGGCAGGATGCAAAGAAAGGAGGGATCTGGCTGCTTTCCCCTTCTCCCTCCTGTCCCCCCAACTGTTCCTTTAAAGCCTGGCTCAGACTTGCCACTGCTAAAAGGAGCATAATGTTTAAGAAATTGACCTCCATGGGGCATACTTCCTGGGTTTGCATCCTGGCTCTTGTTCACACTAGCTGTGTGATTTCAAACTAGTGACTTAATGTCTCTGAACTCCCATTTCCCTATCTGCAATGAAATGGGATAAAGATAGTATCTATAAGATAAGGGGGTTCTGAGCAATAAAAAGAGCAGCATGTAATACTTAGAACCGTGCCTGACAAACAGCAAGCGCTTAACAAGTGTCCATTGCTGCTGCTGTGGCTGGAGGTACCGTCTGACCTTGCCCAGTTTGGGTCTTGCCTCAACTCTCTGTTAAGACAGCACCTCCCAGTGCCTTCTGGGTATTATTTAATTACTTGAGTGGGGTCTGCTAGGTCATTCCCGTTGCTGAAGAGGAGAAACAAGCACAGCCGGGGGTGGCACGGTCAAGGTCGCACAGCCCCAGGCCCTGTTTAGACGCACACCAGGCTTCTGAGTGGCGGCCGTCTCCCTCGGCTGAGTGACGAGCCCTCGCCTGGCGAGGCTGAGCTGGGATATTGCAGGGATGGTGTCCGCTCATCCCATGTTCCTTCCTCCCGGCCTTGCACCCCAGACTCGATGCTGTTCTCGAACTTGATTTCCCACCTCCTGGGATGCGAGGGGAGGGGGCTGCCCCGTGTCTGCCTCTGCGACCGGACAGATGAGTTATGGAGGAGGAAGGGCTTCCAGATGACCCGATCTGTGTCCCGAGGGGGTGCAAGGCAGCTTCCCATCTGGCGAGGGTGCGGAGCCCCGCACCCGTTTGGAGAACCATCCAAAAGGCTCACGAGATGCCTCAGAAGGGCGATCTTCAGACTTCAAGACTCCGTTCTGAGGAGCTTATGGGGTGCATTTCCCATCATGATTTCATTTTTTCCCTTCTGGTAGATCATGGGATGGGATATTTGGAGATGCAAAGTGGCCTTCTGGGGCATGTGTGGCATGGAATGCTGTGACAAGCACTAGAGTGGTGTTGGCCTGGGTTCGACTCCTGTAACCTTGAGCAAGCACCTAAACTCTCTGCCTCAGTTTTCTCAGCTGTAAAATGGGACCATAACAGACTTGCCTTCTGCGGTCACTGTGCAGAATAATTTAACAGAATGCACAAAAAGGGTTTAACATTCCTGTGTGAATCCGTCTTTAATCCTGTTCTGTTTCCCTGGAGTGTCTACCATCGGCAGGGTGCCTGGGACCTGGCCACGAACAAGACAGACCCTGCCTCGTGGAGTTTACTTTGTTTCGGGAGCGAGGGGAGAGTAGCTTTTAGCGCACCGCCTGACGCGTGGTGAACTCTCAAATGATAAGGCGTATCTGCTGTCAACCAGAATTATTATTTAAAGCCAACCTCATTCTCTCCTCACCCAAAAAGACAGTTAAACCAGCAAAAATCAGAGAAGCATGTAGTTCGTGAGCCCATCCTGCTACGGGGTTTGTTTGACATTTCTGTTAATCCATGTTTAGCGTGTAAGCAGATTATCTGGGCAGAGCTAGGACTTTCGTGCACGATGATTTGCCCGGCTCTGGCCGGGGCTGCTGGCCTGTGACGCTAACCTTGAGGCTCTTTCTTTGTGTTGAAATCTAGGTGGCCCCCGGTGGTGAGATTCGGGGCTGGGGGAGGGGGCTCCCGTGGCCGTGGAAACGAGTCCTCAGAGATGTCTGTGAGCACGGACGTGTCAACCTGGATGCTCAGGAGGCTCCATGGGGAGCCCCGCTCTCACCCTCCTGTTTCGCACGGTGGCCCCCACGCAGGTCTGTCTCGAACAGTGCTGTCGTGAAGACGGATCTGTCGCTGTCTGGGAGAGCCGTCCCCAGGACCCGGGAGTGAGGGCTGCGGTGCCGTGGCTGCCGGCCTCAGGCCGGGCTCCCTGCCATGTCCTCTGGGCTTCTTCAAAGCCCCCAGTAGCCGACTCCCAGCCTTCTTTTTGGCTGAAGAGGGCCCACAGGCGGTGACAGGGGACAGTTGTCTCAGGTGTGGACTTAGCTGCCTACAGCCTGCCATGCCGCCCCCGGGCTCACAGGCCACTAAACGTCCATGTTGGAGTGGTGACCTCCCACTGCGTACTTGTGCGGCTGTGGGGTCGGGAGGCTGTGCCTCCTGTTGCCCTCCCAGCACTGAGGGGAAGGACAGGGGACATCAGAGGTGTCCTCGCCCATCTGTTCATGCAGCGCGGTTGGTGCCAGTTCTAGGTGATAATTCTGGGACTTGCGTATCACCCCAGAGGGATGTCAAGGCCAGTGGTGTGCAGGTGTCTGGGGCAAGGGCTTCAGACCCCAGGGTGGCCCCCAGACCAAAACTGGGGCCCAGGAGATACTTACACCTGCCTCTGGTCAGCCTACACGCAGAGCAGACGGGGCCTCTGGGCCCTCAGAACCTGCCCCTGCCCAGTGCAGACCTGGTGTTTAGTTTGTGTCTACATTGCTTTAAAAAAAAATAAAACTCATTTTGTGTACATGCACTAGATCAGCAGTCCCCGACCTTTTTGGCACCAGGGACTGGTTTCATGGAAGACAGTTTTCCATGGAGCGGGGAGGGTGTGGAGCTCAGGTGGTGACATGTGGCCCGTTTCCTAATAGGCCACGGACCAGTACCGGGCCACGGTACTGCAGCACTAGATCACTTAAGGTAGAAATGACATGACAAACTGGGATTTTCTTTACAGTAAACTGGGTGGGGGAGGCTGCAAGGCGGGTGGGCGGGCAGGTGTGAGATGAAGCCAGGTCAGCGCTGAGTTGGTAACTGTCGAAGTTGGATGATGGCCACGTGGAAGTTCATTCTGCTGCTGTCTCTGTTCCTGTGTATATTTGACATTCGCCATAGTAACAGTTAAGAAAAATCTAGCCGTTGTCTCCGCCTCACTCTTGGAAGGAAACTAGCATTCTTGAGCATCTCTGACATGTGGCCATCTCCTCCGTTCTCTTACTGAGTGCTCACAACACGCCAGTGGTGGCCGCTGTTGTCCCCATTTCACAGGTGAGTAAACCAACCAAGGCTCCTTGACATTTCTGCTGGAAAGTGGCTTCACTGGGACACGAACCAGATCTGACTCCCAAACCTCGGCTATCCCCGGACTGGCTGCCCCTGGGTAGATTGTCCCCGCACTGCCTCGGCAGCAGGGAGTCTGTGCAGCCTGGGCCACTCAGGCCCTGAAAACCCAGCATTTGCCCCGTTGCTCCCAGGGGCGCCTGAGCCTGTCCCTGTGGCTTTGCCATCTCCTTATCCCACCCCCAGTAGGTCCTGCCTGCAAGGACCTAGCGAGTGTTACAGGGGGAGACAGAGGCCCAGGGCAAAGGGGTATGACTTGGCCCAGGTTCCTCGGTGGCAAGCTGCGTCCCCCGTGCCACACCGGTGCCCTCTCCCCCCGTTCTCCACCCTTTCTGTCTCCCCAGAAGCAAGGCCTCCTCCCTGCCCCCGAGCCCCAGGAGCTGCCACTGCCTCATTAGCTGCTCTCATTTCCTGTGTCTTCCCTGGGCTCCCAAACTCCGCTGCTCAAACCTTCTCTCACCCCTGGGCTCCTGCACTGCCGCGAGTGCTGTTCCCAGGCATCCTCTTCAACTTGTTTTCTTCCGGGTCTTGTTTGGTTTCTTAACTTGGCGTCTCTTCTGCTCAGCTGGGCTGGTGCCAGCCAGTCCCTCTGCAGAGCACAAGTTCTCTGCTCTTCCATCTGCTCTGCGAACCCCTCCTAACATCCCTCCCTGCCCCTTCTCTCCTCCTCCCTCTAGGCCGTTCCTGCCACCCCTGGGCCTATGTCCCCGCAGCGGGCTGTCCCCACTGCTGCTCCTCCCCCCATGTCACCGCTGACAGCTCTCTCCCTCCCTCGCGTCCGTCACGCTGAGGCGTGCCCACGCCGCAGTCTCACCTGCTCAGCCTCCTCCCCAGCAGAGGGCACAGCCCTGCCAGGCAGAACCTGAATTCCCCGCCTCCTACTCGGTTTCATCAGCCCGTCAGCGCTCGTTACATTTCAGATATTTTTAAACACTCTTAACGCTTTTGCCTTAATTTGAGCCCCTCCCCTAGTGAAAACATGGCTCGCTTTCCAGTTGGTTTTCCCCCACGTTAAGATCTGACAATGTAGTTTATTAAGATGCTTTCTGAAACTGTATTCCTTCACAGCTCTGAATTTGAAATGAGCAGTGACAACAATGAGCAAACAGCCTCTGTGGCTCTACTCTGTCCTCTGCCCAGACGGGGCTGGGCATCCTCCCAGGCCCCCAAAGCCTTCCTGGGCCTTCCTGTATCACTGCACTTACTCACTGCCAGCAACTTTGTACCAGAGTGCCATGGGCACCAGGCCTACCAGGGAGCATCACCATTCCTATTTTAGACCTGGGGGCTAAGGAGTTGAGTATGATGGGGGACAGAGGGCGGGTATAGTATTGGATAGGATGATGCCAGTCTACCTAACAGGCCCTCACATTTCAGTGTCTTAGCACAATAATGGTTTACGTCTAGCTCACACAGTGCTCTAGCATGTGTCCTGCTGGCAGAGCATTTTCCATGTTGTCATTCGGGGACCCAGGCTCCTTCTGTCTTGTGGCTCTGCCTCCCCTCAGGCTCAGAGTCCCCAATGGATGGGGAAAGAGAAGAGGTGGAGTAAGCACAACTGCTCCTTGACAACCTGGGTCTGCAAGGAGGCCTGGGAAATGTCCCTGGCTGGACTGTAATTCCTCAGTGACAACTCTCCATGGGAAGAGAGAGCCACAGATCTTTGGAGGGCAGCTAGCCATGTTTGCTGTCAACAAAAAAGATGAAAGTTCATAAATTCAGAGAGGTAACTTCTATTTATTTATTTATTCAAATTTATTTTTTTTTAAGACTAGTCAAGTGCAATGGTGGGAATGGGGAAGAGAATAGGGCAAAGGAGTTGGATCTGCAACTGTGAACAATCACTCGAGATAACTCACTACCTTTGGTCCAGCCAGATTCACTTCTTAGGAAAGGGCTCACCCCGGCAGGTCGGAAAGCAGGCCTCCAGCAGAAACCAGAGGAGGCACCTTGAGGGAGGGGAAGGGAAGGTAGAACAGGAATTTATGCTGAATGGGTTGGCCAAGTACACGTATTCAGTAGGTTACAGGAGGAGCTCTGAATATTCATGAAGGGAGCTATGAATATTCATGAAGGTGGGTCCTAAAGCATGCATATTGAATAAACATGTGTATTATGTACGATCGACGTCCGCTTTGTGGTGGAGACATTTAAATGAATTGCAGTTGGGCCCTATACATCAAAAAGCGAAGCAGGGACACGAAGGCACTCAGTGCGCAGCCTCTGTGAACCTGCCAGAACCAGTCCATGGTCGGAGGTCTCGGATCAGCAGAAAGGTACTGAACTCAGTCTCTCGTCCACTCAACGCTGTGGCTGTGGCTTGTGGATCGGGGCGGGGGTGTCAGTCGGCATCTGGCGTGGGCGAGCGGCACTCGCTCCAGTGTCGCTTATCTCAAGGCTCCTGCTTGTTTAGCTGATGGAAAAAAGGAAAAAACCGCGTGGCAGTTGGAACATAGTTTGTCCTTTAAGAGTGGGATGTGTGATTTAACCCTTCCCTGGCCTAGCCTTAGGTCTTGCTTATCATTTGGTATCTTACTGCCACAGAGAGTCTGTTCCACCTCACCGGCGCCTCGGGGCTTTATTTTTATTTCGTGCTGCCATCCGTGGCGTGGGGTGCAGAGAGGGGGAGTGGAAGGAACACTGGCCATGTCCACTCTCATCGAGCTCTGAGTTTCCTCCATCAGGTGGGAGCTCCAGGTTTTGTGTATGTCTCAGACCAACCCTTGTGCCAACCCCAGGCGCAAGGTTCTCCAGCAGGATCATTACCACCTTGAACACCGGGTTTCCCTAAAGTCTGTCCTGGCACCCATCACACACGCGACTGGGGTAAGCTCCGTGGAAACAGCCTGTCTGTCTGTCTTACCGCTCCCCCAGTGCCAGCTGCCTGAAACTGTTTTGGTACATGATACAGTTGATTGCTGTGGCCGGGTTTGGTGAGTTACTTGTGGCCGATGTGTCCCATCCCCCATGCTCTTCTGCAGGGCGGCCTCAACACTTGCCCGTCAGCTCCCTCCCGGGCTGGCCTTAATGACTTTCTTGACCTGTAGAATATGGTAGCAGAGACATTCTGCACTTCTGAGAATGGACCGTAAGAAGCCTCGCAGCTTCCGTCTGTAATCCTGTGGGACTCTCCCTCTTGGAACGCAGCTGCTGTGCTCTGAGAAGCCCAGGTGACACAGAGGTGTCTGGCCTGCAGCCCCAGCTGGGCTCCCCGCCATGCGAGTGCGCCGTTGCGGGCATTCAGCCCAGTTGGGCTGTCAGGTCGTAGCGACCTCAGCCAGCATCTGACTGCAGCTGCATGGGAGGCCCCAAGTGAGAACAGCGCTTCCTCACCCCAGCCCCGTGTGCTCCTCCCACCTCCTTCCTCTCCTGCCCCCAAACAGCTTTTTCCTCCTTCCTGGTACCTTAGCAGTTTTGTTGACCCTTCTTTTTTGACATTACCAGAAATTCATTGTATATAGACTTCTTAGAGGTAAGGCAGGATTTTTGGATTTAAAGGTTATTCTAAGCTGAAAAACATACTGGGTGGTTATCGTCCCATTTATTACTTTGGGATCATTGAAAGACAAGACAATAGCAAAAAACATTGTTTCCTTTTCTCCTGTGTCCCTAGATTTTGTCACCCTTGCTTGATTTCATCCTGATGGGAGTGTCTTGGTGTTTCTTTGGTGCTTCCTCTGCCTGTCACTTGCCTTGCGGAGGTGCAGGCCACGATTGCAGGCGACAGCTTCTCATCTCTGTGGCAGGAGGCAGGAGCCGGGCTTGTTTCTGACGAGTGCTCTAATGACATTCTTCATTCAGCTGAGTGGCCAGTGCTCGTTTTCAGAACCGCTCACTGAAGGGGGTCTTGGAACACGAGGTCGCACCCAGGTGCCTTGCTATGGTTTAAATGTTGGGCCCTCCCCCAAATTCGTGTGTTGAATCTTAATCCCCAGTGTGACAGTACTAAGAGGCAGGGCCTTTGAAAGATGCTCGAGGGAGCCTGTTTGCTCCTTCTGCCATTTAAGTACACATAGAAGGTGCCATCGATGAAGAGTGAGCTCTCACCAGACGCCAGGTCTGCCAGTGCCTTGATCTTGGACTGCACAGCCCCCAGAACTGTGAGCAATGAATTTCTGTTGTTCACAGATGACACAGTCTAAGGTATTTTGCTACAGCAGCACAGACTAAGACATGCCTCAGTGAGGGAGTCACGAAGCCCTCCAACTTGGGGCAGAGGAGGCGGCAGAGGGTGAAGAGGGTGAACCAGTCAGTTAGGGTTGACTCTCCTTTGCCATGATTTGCAGAATCCACACTAGCAGTGAGCAGCACCTCTTCTGGAGGTTTCTAAGGAACAGTTGCTGCTCTGAGGTCCTGTCATTGTCCTCACCATGGGTACCAGCTGTCTCCTACAGCATGATGGTACAGCAGACCTTGCCCCAGGAATGCTGACCACCTGCAAGAGGCCTGGTCACTCACTGAAGGAAGTAGCTGTGGGTTCCGGTTCCATCCGTGCTCTTGGTAGGAACAGGCTGTGGCCCCGGGTTTCCCCGTATCTCTTATCCTCACAGTTCTGTGTTTGTCATTGTCTCTCTCTCTCTTTATAACTTAGATTGTTTTTCTTGGTTTGGGGACATCACATCCATTTATAATGCTTTTAAAATGCAGAAGATATACAGACTTCTGCCAGCCGTCAAGTGGCAATCCAGACGGGAAATGCCTGCAATTGTCACGTTACCGTTTTTACTGTAATAGTTAATCCTATGTAAAATTTTGCTCAAAACTGTCATCCAGGGGACTAGGATCGGGTGGTGCTATTTCAGAAGAGATGTATTAGTTCTCCAAAATATTATATTAAATATTAATGTAATTTATAATATAAATATATATTGAAAATATTTGGATTATTCTTAAATAACTTAAAACTACTCTGATCCGTAAATATCCGCTGAATACACACATCGTGTATCAGTAGTACCAGTTACAAGTTCTCTGAAAATGTTAACTTCTTAATGGTGGGTAGAATCCATCAACGCAGGGTCTTCCACTTCCGGTGCGTTTCCCAGCTCTCTCCAACCAAAGAAACATGCCAATTAAGGTTGCTGTGAGACTTGAGCTGTCAGGGAACTCACCAGCCAGGGCAGAATGTGGCTGGACGGGGCGAGTTGACAGGCAGCAGAAAGCAGAGGGGTTCAGGGAGGTGGGGAGGGGTCTGAGTGGCCTCTGGAGTAGATGAGGCAGCCCACAGCTCTGAACTTGATCCCAGACGGGTTTGTAAATTGGCATCATACTCTCTTTAGAAGAGGTAAGAAAGCTTGGGCTCATCTTTTTGCCTGACTCTTACAGCCCACTGTTCCTGCCTGACTGGGGCTCGGGTCTCGGGTGCCTTGGGTTAAGGGTTTATTAGGCTGCACTACCACACTTGGTGCGTGGAAGCTAAGTTTCCCACCCCCACTGCCTGGGACAACGTGGTGTTGCAAAAGGTCTCTCCAGCATTGATTCTCAGAGCAGTGTCTGAGGCTTAACTGAAAGCCTTAAGGCCAGGGATGATTTTAAAAACTAGTAAACATCTCTCTAGTTCTTGTGGGCAAATGATGTACCTGTAGCTAGCTCTTAAAATGTCATTTGCACCTAACAGCACAATTTACAATTGCAAAGATGTGGAAACAACCCAAGCGTCCATCAATACATGAGTGGATTAATAAAATGTGGTATATGTATACCATGGAGTACTATTCAGCTTTAAGAAACAATGGTGATATAGCACCTTTTGTATACTCCTGGATAGAGCTGGAACACATTCTACTAAGTGAGGTATCCCAAGAATGGAAAGACAAGCACCACATGTACTCACCATCAAATTGGTATTAACTGATCAACACATAAATGCACATGTAAGAATAACATCTATTGGATGTTGGGCAGAGTGGCGGGCGGAGGGCGGAGGAGGGAGGAGGGGACGGATATTTGCATACACAAAGAGTGCAATGCGCACCACCCGAAGGATGGACATATTTGAAACTCGGACTTAGGGGAGGTGGGGGCAAGGGCAACATACGTAACCTAAACATCTGTACCCCCATAATATGCTGAAATAAAAAAAAATCGGTAAAAAAAAAACAAAAAACGTCATTTGCAGAAATAATCAAGGGTTTCTAATGACCTCAGCAAGTGTTAAGGGTTGCTTTGCTAAGCCTTTTTATTTGTAAGCTAAAATTAGTGAGTTTCTAGAGTTTGAGGGCCCTAATTTGGGATTCCGTAAGACGTGAGGATTGCACTCAGTCAGCCTGCACACATATACTCGCAGAGGGCTGGAATTCCCGTGCTTTAAGGGGGTACCTTCTGCTTATTATTCTGAGATGGTTGTGGTTTTTTTTTTTATTTCAGCATATTATGGGGGTACAGATGTTTAGGTTATGTATGTTGCCCTTGTCCAACCCCGCTCCCGCCCCCAGCCGGCCCTGGTTGTGGTTTTTAATTGCTACTTTCTTGCCTTCCATTTATAAGCAAGTCACTATTAGCTTAGCTTTGCTGCCAGTCTAGCTTGGTGTGGGTTGTTTGCATCACAGGGTAAAGTTAGCCATATTTGCATATGTGGGTTTATCACTTGCTAGAAATTAGACTGAGACTTGTGTATATTTTCTTCGGAATAAATCATGCTCCTGCCCTGCCCCCATCCCCTGCGATTTGTTGTGGAGTGATGCTCCTTTTTCATCATGGAATCCTTTGTCACCTGGAAAGTGGAAACACATGAGGTTGCATGATTTTGTTCCTCCTTCGTGGACCACACTGTTAAAAGATAAATAAAAACCCACAAAGTGTTGGGAGCCTTTGCTCCTGATCAAAACTAGGCTGTAGGAATCTGAACAAACAGGGATGGGGGACCCAACCTACGAACGTAACTTTCTGCATCACCCCGCAACTTAATGGCGTATTTAAAAACCCACCCACAGCTTCTTCACTGTAACAATTTACTGCTAGGGCATCCTCAGCTCTTCATCTGTGATTGGGTAGGTTTCATGCCCAGCGCGCACTATTTTGTACTCCACTTTTCCCTTCATCTACTCTCTTCTGTGTTTTCTTGGTAGTCCAGACTCTTTGTAGTGTTTATGTGATGATCTGTTGAGTTGTGATGCTGCATTGACAGAGCTGATTAAAACTCCTTGTCACCTCCCTCTGCCCGCTCTCCCCGGAGACTTGCTGTACGTATGTGGGTGTAGGGCACCATCTCTGTGCTGGACACTTGCTGCCCCAGAGATGCTAATACGGACAAGCCTCTGGTCCCTGCCTTCCAGGCATGAATAGCATTTTCTCTTAACCTGGTAAGAAACTGTAAGAAAGTGTACATTTTCTTCTTATTTATCTCTGAGTTTTGACTGATTATAAAGTCTTAGTATAAAGAAGCACTGTGTAAAAGGGGAAAATTTTCGCCCCTTTTGCCGTGGTAATTCACGCAATTGGTTCTCAGTTGCTCTGACTTGGAGGGTGGTGTGAAATCTTTCACAGTGGATAATCCGAAATTTGCATTTGGAATGCAGAAGTATCTGTTCTCAGAATCCCACAGAAAATTAGCCTCCTTCTGTGCCCGGCTCCTTCTGCTCCTGCCTGGCATCTGGCTGGGCAGCCTTGGGAGGAGTCCCTGAATCACCATGTGGAGCAACCATCTGTGACTAATTGAATGATCACGGCCTTGAGTTATTTGGGTTTCTGTCTTTGGCTTGAAAATGAATGTGTGATGAGCCAAGCGCAGCTTTCTAAACTCCCAGCCCAGTGCTCTTTCCCCTGCTGAAGAGGAGGAAAGAGCTTTCTGCGTGAGAAGAGTTGCCAGAAGCACCCTGGAGGAGGGAGCGCCCTGCCTGAGATCCAGGGGGATTTAAATTGGCGCACCATGGGGGAGGAGCAGTGGGAGCAACTGCAGGGACGGGCAGGGACGGCGTGTGGCCCGTGATCAATTGGGTGGACAGTGAGGACAGCTCGGGAGGAGAATGGCTAGCAAGGTTGGAATTGCTGGCCGGGGCCGAATTTTGGAAGGAGTGAAGAATATTTCTGTAAGTTCTGTTTGTCATCATCTAGCTTTGCAAGTCGGGATTTAATTATTAAAGTAAAAGCCCACCTGGTAGAGAGTCTTTTCCTACCTGTATTATTTTTCTCACCCTAAAAATAGAAGCAAATTGCATACTGATAGTTAGGATTTATAGCATAGATAGGATCCGGCTCCAAATCAGTCCTGAATTGTGCAGGTCAGCAGGAGCCCAGCCTGAGCCCTCACAATGTCCTCGTGGAGAACAAGCCGGGGAACCCGAAATGAGCCCCCTGTGCCACACCCTGCACACGTGCGACCTCCCATGTTACAGCCGCTCACCCCGGGCCCTGGCCATCGGGGCTGGGCAGGCAGGAGCTGCGGCCGTGGCTGTCATCCCTTTTGGTCTGCACACCAATAGGGGCCTTGTTTCCATTTTTAAAATATGCCTGGTGTTTGCGTGCTTAAGTTGGTTGGTAAATTGATAGTCAGAAGCTATTTGGCAACAGGGACAGTTTGGTGCTAGACTAAGGCTGGGCCTCATCTTCAGAGCAGTAGAGGTTACTGACGGCTCCTGAGCATGGCCTGGCACAACCACAGCAGGGCTTTGAAGAGGTGAGGCTGGCAGCAGGGCTGGAGGTCAGAGCGGCAGAGGTGCAGCAGAGGCAGGGGTGCAGCAGAGCAGTGGGAGAGCCACTTGGGTTAAGACTGATAGAGGTGGGCAGGAGAGAAGGGAAAGACTGGGTCAGCCTCCAAAGCCCAATTTTATTGACGTCTCCTTCTCGAAGTTTCTGCATCCTAAGGAGAAGCCTGTTAGCCTCAGGCCCTTGCTTCCCAGGAGCACGACCAGCCAGGGGCTGCCAGGACAGGTTCCCTCATATCCGTCCCACCTGGCATAGCTCAGAACATACCCCTTCCCGACGCTAGCCAACGTGGGAAAGGGGATTCTTGCAGTCGTCTGGGCACAGAGGGACACACAGGTACAGAGAATTACTGGCACATCACCTCAAACACCTCCCCCTTCACGGAAACCTGAGAGAGATGGCTGCACGAGGAGGAGTTTCTGCATAAGGGGTGCTTGTCCTTCCCTCGGGGTGGCACTTGTCAACTCAGTCCCTGCTTCTTTCCCAGGGTGGGATCCTCCAGGACAGGGACCGTGTGGATTTCAATCTGACAACACACTCCATAACTGTACAGTGTTTCTGGATGATCAAGTATCCTACTTCGGGGGATTCTAGCAAGATTTAAAGTCTTAATTAATGATCTTAACAGCACAATCCTATTGACGACATTTAAATGCCAGCGCTCTCATGCAATGCCTGGGGAGAGCCCTGCTAATTTATTCAGCTCTCAATTGATCTTATAATGCATTTCCCGTAGGATATGGAGTTCTGCAGACCCTGGGTTCTCAGAAAAGAACACGTTGTTAATTTCATGCACGCTGAGTTAAAAATGTCACTCCGTGGGGTCTAAATTGCCATAAACTTGCTTATGTAGCTGAGTCTCACCTTGATTTTGACACCTACTGGATAGGGAGAAAGATTTCCCATTTGGCGTGATGAACACAAACAGTTCAGATTAGCAGCTCCCAGATCACATTTTTCTTTCTTCCAATAAGGGGTGAAGCAAATCTATCTAGAAGAAATTAGGAAAAGACAGTTGGGTTTTCACAAAATTTGGATAGGAAATAACTTCAGATTACTATTACTTTCCATGCGTAAGGTGTTCTCTATCTAAGGAAGAAATCCATGTTTCATGGTGTTGACTTTTAAATTTACTGTTGTGCCTTGGGCTGATAGAAAGCTACTCTGTTGCCTTCTGGGTAGGGCTGTGAAATCTTGAAGCATCTTTAGTTACTTGTATCCACCTTGACATTGGTAGTTATTAGGGCCAGAACTCAGCTGGCTCCCAGGGCTTTGCATTGTGAAGGGGCTGGCTGATCGTTTACTCTTCTGGTAACCTAGCACATTCTCCTAATGAGAGGTTTTTTTTTTGTTTGTTTTTTTTGTTTTTTGTTTTTTTTTATCAAATTGGACAATTAAGACAGTTACAGTGAAATTTATTGTGAAAGTAAGTTGAATGTGATCTGAAGAAAGCTTTGCAGAGAACTTGCTCTGTTTCAGCACTGGAGGGTGGGGTTTGGGGAGGAGTGGCTGGCAGGTGGGGCATGGTTTTAGACAGAGTACCAATAGGCTAGCGTTGGTGGTGTTCTGCTAATCATCTGCCATTAGGCTACCTTGAAACACTGGAAAAAATCAGAAGATGTTGGCTCAGAGTCGGCGGAAAAGCACACACAAAGCCAGAGTGCAGCTAAACCAGAGGAGAGAAGAGTCCATGGGGCTTGACTGGGACACTGTGGACTCACTCTCCTTCTTTGGGCCGTGCGGGGCCACAGTTCTTTTTGCCCTTGTCTTTGGACCCCAGTTCATTAGGAGCGTCCGTCCCTCCGCGGGGAAATATCGAGCAGCATGTAACTGAGCACAGTCACCTGTGAGCCCGCGTCAGCATTGGCCACAGCGATAGGAAATTCATTCATTTGGCTTCCTCTGACCGGCCTAAAAGCAGCCTGCGGACGTAGGTCCCCTGTTACCTTTGCCTTTTCTCGTTTATTTCCGTGGGCATTGGTGTTTGGTGGGAGACGCGTGCTTTGCAAATGCAAGTTAGAGCTTTTGTCAATACTCTTGGTGCCTGGTGTAAACAAGTATGTTTGAAGAGTTACTGACTAAAGGAAGGAAATAAATCTCAACACGTGCTTTTGCCAATCCCTGCTTGAGAAGAGAAATTGGGAAGTGGGGGCGAAAGCTAAGCGAAAATGATTCTTTTGAGAGTATCTTCATTTCATAGGAGGACCTCACACAAGGCATCCAGCAACTTACAGTCCTTGCTTCCCTGTCGGCAGGGCAGGGGGACACAACGGAGAAAAAAGACGACAGCCTCATCCCTCATAAGGAGGAGTCGGAAAGCACCTGCCTCTTAGAGTTGGGTTAGCCAGCAGCACTGACGGATCAAGTCAGTAAGAATTTATTGCACCCCCTCGTGTGCCGGGTGCTGTGCTAGGAGCTAGGGGCACAGAATGGAACGACTGTGCAGGTTGTGCATTGCACAACCCTAGAGGGTGCCATTCAAGTCATAGACATTGCCGATTTGCCTCTTTATTATGACAGTATTACAGCAGATGGAAGCAAAATGTCTTAAGACTTCTTCTAATTCTAGGCACGCTATGGGCTAGTGTGGCCCAAATGTGGAGACAGAAACAATGGCAGTACATGACAACAGCCAGAGTGCACAAGTGTGCCTACGCGTCATGGAGGGCTTCTCAAAGGGTGACCCTTTAGAAGACCATTCACCTAGGCAGTGAGACAGTGTTATGTAGTGGCAAAGAGATTATATTCAACACCCGGACTGCCTAGGTTCAAATCCTGGATACGCTTAGGCAGGTCACCTCTCTGTGCCCCGCGTGAGTTGCTGCTATTCGTGCAGGACCCCAGGATGTGCGTCTGCCCGGGCAGCAGAAGATCAGTAGGAATGAAGTGTGGAGACAGGGACACATCTCAGTCCTGCCCATGTGGACCGATATACTTACTCTCTTCCCCAACAAAATGCTCCAGCCTTTTCCCTGGGTCCAGACCAGACAAAGGCCAAATACCACCCACCAGTAGCAAAATTCATTCTTGGTTTTCCTTTAAATGCTAATGCTCATAAAAGTAAAAGAGAAATATGAGACAAACATATTCAAATTCGTCTGAGCCTGGGTGGCCTGATTTCCTTGGTGAGAGGCTAATAAAAGTGATGGAATATATTAGTTCCGTAACATTTAAGCACTTTATAGTTTGCTGATTGTGGTCATCAGATAACATTTATCAACTTACACTCTTGTTTCAAGGTACAAGGGCAAAGCTGAACGATATTAATGTTTGCTGGAATAAGTAAGCCTCGTGTCAAAAGTAAGACATAAAATTGGTTTTCCTGACTTCTAAAAATACTTCTGTGAGGCAGGCAGGATGTTTGAGTGCTAAGTGGGATTACAATTTAAGTTAGTAAGGCCATTTACTTCCTAATTGAGATAGTCTTGGAATATATTGAGTTACATATCAATAGTCTTAAGCTTTTTGCCTTTTGTGGGCACGTTCCTTGGTGACAGCCATGTAGAGTGTCCTAGCTCCTGCAAGTCACCCGGAGTGGTCCACATACCATGATCACAACCTCTAAGCCAGGTAATGTAGACAGATGCTTCAAGACTGTTTGAGAGCCCCTATGCTTGAAAAATCAGAAAATGTTATTCCTTTGGAGATTAGTTAGGATGACACACCCAACAGTAACCCTGAAATCTCAGTGTCTTTACCCTGTAGGAGTTTATTTTTCACTCCCACAACAAACCAATCTGAGTGTTCAGCAGGGAGCCTTCCAGGTGGTGACACAGGGATCCAGGGCTCCTCCTATCTTGGAGCTCTGCTGTCTTCAACAGGTGGCTTCCAGGGCCCTGCAGCAGAGGAGAGAGAGCTGAGAAGACACAGCCACTCCTGAAGCACTTTGGCACAGAAGTCATGCATGGCACTTGTGATCTGCTTGATGGAGTCGTCCCCTGGGTGACTCGCCACTGTGGAAGGGGAGCATGAATCTTTGGGCAGAGCTCACCATCTCTGCCGTGGTGCAGTCATTAATGGTTCTCCCTCCGCCCCCACACACAGAATTTGTTCAAGCTGGCAGATGGCTCTAAAGCTCAAAGAGTACTGGCTGGAATGTGAGGCCCCATAAATGGGACCTCATACATCAGGGAGAATTGTCCCCCATTCTTCTAGTTACAATTAGGGCCAGCCTTTAGCCACATTTTTAAGTAGGCATCTCTCATCTATTTATTCTTTCTTCTACATCTTCCTAATGCTCTTCCCCACAGATTTTGCTAAAAATCTTTGGGCACTGCACCCCACCCCTGCACATATGCTCTGTTCCCACATGACGTGCCTCCCTTCTCTTCAGCCAAACCACCATTTCAGTGCTGTGGATGCCCAGTGTTAAGAGGTAAAGCTGCTGGGGATCATTTATACTAACATGTAATTGACAGCTCTTTTTCTCTGGGAAATAATTGCATTTTTAAAAGAAGATGTTTGCACAAGCTTTACTGTGGGCTTACCAGAGCCTCAGTTCACTGAATGTATAAGCAAAGAGTGAGTCTTACGGATTTAAACATAAATCAAAAAGACAAATACAGCACTTGGTGCTTGGGTCTGGGCATGTCTGTCTCCCTGAGCAAAGAGGCCATGCAATGTAGTCATGAAGGTAACTTTGCCACTTGCTGTGTGACTTTGGGAAAATTACCTAACCTCTCAGTGCCTTTCATTCAGCTGTTGCAGGAATTTCTTCACTATCCCAGGAGTAGTATCTGCCCAGCCAGGCAGACCAAGGGGATCAGTTAGCCCTCCAACTGGGGGTCATAACCCCTCCAGAGAAATGACAGGTAAATTGAAGATCAGGCCTTAGGAGCTGTTTGTTTGTAACAAAGAGGTAAATCTGAACAATAGAGTAGAAACTTCTCCATCATCCCCTGACCCTGAGTAGTTAAGATGACAGGGCAGGAGTGAACTGGCACGAGCCTCACTCCAGTAGCAGTATAGAGTGTTAAAAACTGATTATAGCATTAGAACACTTAATAGTTTGCAGGGTGATCAGATACAGCAATGGCAGAGGGATTATATGCATATGCATGTGTGTGTATGTGTGCGTGTATTTATCTTGTTTTTTGGCCAGGCGTGTTTCCAGTGTGGAATCAGACAGAAATGATTTCCAATAAGCCAGAGTATTGAATTGTCATGGGATGCTTGTATGGTTGTATGTAGTGTGTGAGTGTGTGTGTGTGTGTGTGTGTGTGTGTGTGTTTCACATCCACAAGGGGGGATGAGGTCAGGGTGGAAGGAAAAAGGGGGGTGACTAAATTGACCTGGGATTAGAATCTATTATTATGTTTGTTGTGGTTAAATTGAGTCTTCTGGGCTTATTTGTTCAAGGAAGTGGCTTCCTTCATTACTGACTTGCTTGTCCCAGAATAGCAAGTAGTAAGTACCTGTGCGTTAGCAACTGCACCTGAAGCTGTCCCAGCTCTGCAAGCGCGTGCCTTTATTTACCCTGGAAGCCTTCACAGGTGGGCTAATTGTTTTGAGATGGCTGAGAGAAGTGAGCCACGGTGGGAAACCCCGTGGATTGGAGCCAGATCTGTGGGGCTTGGGATGGGTTCTGGCTTTTTTGCTTGTAGGCTGGATGGTCTCAGGCAAGTCACTTAACCTTTTGGAGCCTCAGTTTTCTCATCTGCAAAATGGGGAAAATGAGAGCTACCCTTGAGATGGTAATTAGGATCAAGTGATAGAATGACTTACAAATGTGCATTACTTTATTTCCCTACTGGAGTTGACAGCTGTTTGTTTTACTTTTTCCTTTAAAAGGTTGATTTATACTTGTTCCCCCAACAGGAAGTTTCCCTATGAGTTAGGGTAGATTTGTTTACGTACGCCTGTTCCTCAGTGGTCATGGAGAACTTTGATTACAGTATCTGTGAATCACAAGTCATTATTGTGGGGACTAAATAGAGTATCCCTAGAGGCTGGAGTTTTCTGAGAGAGAAATGAAGGTGCTGGAAAGGAAATCTGGCCTCAGGACGTCCTGGCTGAGTCTGCGGGGCAAAGGGGGTGAGCTGTGTGCGTGAACGGGGCTTTGGCTGGGGTCTGTGCAGACAGGTGGGGCTGGGTCGGGACGGCTCCTTGGCCAATGCTGAGTAAAGTTCAGTCTCCTCCAGCCTTTCCCAGCTCAGTCACGTAAGTTGCTTTGGGCCTCTGAGACCACAAAGGGGTCCAGCAAGCTAACATCAGCAGCTCCAGGTCGTAAGAGGAGGAGACGGCACTGGGTGGAGGAATAGACCTAGGGAGAGGGGATGAGGGATGGGGGCTGCTGGGGCTGACTCCCAGCAAGCAGCTTCCTGCGAAGATGAACAACGCTGGGAGCTTTTGAGGCTGTAAAGCACAGTGATGGGGGAGCTGCCCAGGAGCAGGGAATGGAGAAGGCCAGCGCATTAAACGTTGTTATTTGGAGTTGTGCGGTTGTAGCCGATGTTCTTTTTTGTTCAAGAGTGCATTTGTTTTTAGAACTTTTTATTGAAGGATAACGTACCTACAGGAAAGTACACTTAATACAGTCTCATAAACTGCACGTGCCCATGGCACCAGCACCCAGATCTAGAAACAAGATATTACCAGCCCCAGAAGGCCCCCCGTATCTGCCTCTCAGTCCTCACTACCACCGTCCCCCCGTATAGGGCAGCTACACTCCTTACTGGTGACAACACACTACTTTTAATAAGGACACCTTTTTAAAGCAAAAATTCCATGGACACCCACAAGAGAGTGTCGTAGTTTGGTGTCACGGATTGCGTGGAATAGCAGGCGTGTACTGAGGCTTTGCTGTATGCCAAGTCCTCTTCCACAGCCTTTTTTTTTTTTTTTTTTTGAGACAGAGTCTCACTGT
>NW_012151019.1:921439-934382 GCF_000956105.1 Propithecus coquereli
GGTTATAGACAAGGAAATCGGGTCCTGCATCCAATGAGTTTGGGGCCTGGGACTCAGCGCCAATGTGTTGACTCCCTGTACAGTGCTCTTTCCATTCTGCCAGCCATCCCCCATTAATCAGCTTCTCTGTGCCCATATGCCATGGAAACTCACTGTTGGGTTGAATATCCCGGAGTGTCTGGGTGGGACGCTGGCCCCAGTCCCCAGCTGCCCTCTCCTCCCCACCCTCACAGTCGGCGTTGCACAACTTAGCAAGAGCCCCGTTGCCTATTCACTCTCTCACCCCGTTAGGTGCTGCTAATAGCAGACATTTTCCATGCCCAGCGTGAGAGCTGCCCCTTTCCTAACCATCTCTGAGACCAGGTAGTTCCCTTCTTTCATTTCAGCTCCTACCCGAAACACATCTATACTTAGTGTCCCCAGGAGCCTGTCTTGGTTGTTTGCATGAGACGGAACCAGATTCCCATAGCTCCTGGTTCCTCTGAACCCTTAACTGCTGGAGGAGGAAGGCAGCATCATACTGCCTCCTGACTTTGCTTTTCAGAGCTTCCTGTACCTCAGTGTGTGGTTCCCGGGCTTACGTGCCTTCATTCCTGCATCAGCAATTATTGAGCACCTACTGTGTATAAGGGGGCACATTTATGTCTAGACATAAATATGGCAGGTGCAATGCTTTGGACAAGACTGTTTACCAAATAGCCCTCTAAGATAAGCACCAATCATACATGATTCCAAGATTAAGGTCTCTGCCCTCCAGGGCTTGTTTTAACAGCAGCTAAGTGTGTTAGGACATTCGGTTGCAAGTGACAAAATGCAGCCTGGACTGGCATGAGCAAAGGATGAGAAATGATTAGCTTCTGAGTTGAGAAGTATGGGGCTGGCTTTAGGCATGGCTGGATCCAGGGGTCCGTGGGTGGCGTCAGGATAGGCTCATCTCTCTTCCATGCTGGCTTCCTTCCCAGCCAGTCTCTCTACGGAGGGGCCCTGAAAAGTACAGGCCTGCAATTTACCACTTTCAAGTTTAATGGAAAGCTAGCTTCTCCTATCCAAAAAGATTCCAGAAAATTCTTGGGATTGACTCACATTGGACCATCTGTCTATGTATGAACCTGGGGGGTGGGGGGGACAAGCCACACTCAAATCAGGGACAAGAACAGGGGGAAGGGTGGTTCCCTCAAGGAGAACCAGCATTTTAGGATGCTGGGCAGGGTCAGATGTTAGCTCTGTGCACGCCCCAGCGCTCTGAGTAGCCGGCTCTGGGGTGATCTGGTGCTAAGACAGGCCAGCCTGCATTTGGGCTGGACACCTCTGTCCTCGTGGGCATGGGAGGTGTGGCCACAGCCTTCCTGACCCCTCCACCTCCACATCACCTGCCCAGGTTCATGGTGTCATGGGAGACCACAGGTGCCTCCCTGCTCTCCTCTGTCCCATGGGTCAGGTGGCCGTCACACTTCTACACCTGTCCCCTCCTCGCCATCACTCCAGGTGCTTTCACTGCTCCTTCCAACTCCCCAGATGTCACCCTGAGTGACATCTCTAAAACCAGGGTCAGCCAACCAGCTGACCAAATCCAGGGGCCAAATCCAGCTCCCCACCCGTTTTGAATACAGCCTGGCCCGCAGACTAAAAATGGTCGCTACGTTTTTAAATGGCTGGAAAAATTTAAAAAGAATAACATTTTGTGACACATGAAAATGATATGGGATTCAGATTTCAGTGAACATAAATAAAGTTTTATTGGAACACGGCCATGCCCATTTGTTTACGTATCACACACGGCTGCTTTCACGCGTCGCAGCAGAGACCATATGGCCCGCAAAGCCTAAAATATTTACTATCCAGCCCTTCCCAGGAAGAAGTGTGCCAACTGTTGGTTTAAAATACTCTAATCCTGTCGTTCCTGTGCTCAGAACTCGGCTGGTGCTCCGCGATGTCCTCGGGACACAGCCAGAGCCCTTGCTCCTGACGCTCGGGTCCTCCGATCCGTTCAGGCCCATGCTCCGGCCTCTTCTCCCGGTGCAGCCTCCCCCACCTGCCAGGACCCTGCCTGCACAGAATTCCCGGTCTCCTGGGCTCCCTCCCACCCCTGCCTTGGCATCCAGTCGGTTCCTTTGCCTAGAAAGTCTCTCTCCTTCCTCCTGGACGTCTCCCAGGAAATCCTTCAGGGCCCGGTTCTGCCTTCTCCCACTCTTCCCTGCGTCATGTCTTCTGAGCGAGAGTTAATTGTTCCCTCTTCGGTATTCCACGGACGCTCCGTTTAAACCTGTCCCTGTGGCATTTGTCTTGTTACAGTCCCCATTAGCTACACGTCTGTTTCCCCTCCCCGGTAGGTTGCAGACATCGCCTGATTTACCCTTATTCCCTCGCAGCCCTGAGCACAAATCCTCCCGGTAGACGCCCCACTCAGAGCTCATCGGAAGGAATGAAGGTCAAGATCTGGACTGGGAACAGCGTCCGTTCCAGGGACGGGACCTGCTGTGTGGGAACACGATGCTGGAGAACCGCAGCCGGTGGAATAAGGACATTAAATTACGGCAGAACGGACAGGGATGTGCTGTCTCCCCCCACCCCCCACAGTGCATGGTAGGGACAGGCAAAAGATGTGCCGCGGTCGGACAGTGTGGATGTGAGTGGACTAAACGAGACTCCAAGGAGAGGGCGAGGGGAAGGGGATCAGAGTTTGCTTGCGTGTTTCTAGCCACCCCCTCTGGGTAGAGAGAGTTCTTTGAGCGAGGAGAACGTGAGCTTTGGCAGCGTGTGGACTGGTAGATAAGCCGGATACGAGGTGGAGAGAGAGAGCGAAGGTTTTAATTACGAGAAGCAGAGCGAGGCAGGCGTCAGTGTTCAGTGGTCGAAGACAGCAGCCATCATTTTAACCCAGACTGGGGTTTCTTGCCTGGACATTGGCATTTGGGGCTGGATGACTCTTTGTTGCGAGTGGTTGTCCTGTGCATTGTGGGCTGTTTAGCAGCAGCCCCAGCTCTACCTACTGGATGCTAGCAGCATCCTTCCGCCAGTCGTGACAACCCAAAATGTCTCTGGTGTCACAAGTAGAGGGACAATCACTCCTGGTTGAGAACCATTTCCCCACAGGAGTGCTTCTCACACTGTCTGTGCTGAAAGACCTGTTTCTTTATTTGACTGACATGATTGTAAAATACTAGAAAAATGATCACATACTTGGTTGTCGCAATGTCATATTGCTTTACAGTGTTTAAATGCTCAATCTCGCCCTATTCCTCTTCTGTCACGCATGGGTGACAGACACGCTGGGTGTGGTGGTACATACCTGTAATCCCAGCTACTCAGGAGGCTGAGGCAAGAGGATCACTTGAGCCCAGGAGTTTGAGTCCAGCCTGGGCAACATAGCAAGACCCTGACTCTACAAAATAAAAAGAATAAAATTTTTTAAAAATAGCTATTAAAAAAAATCAGTTCACAGACCACACTTTAGCACAGCCCTAGACCCAGAATAATATTAGGAAACATCCTCTGTATATGTAGAGGTCACCGTGTGCTCTGGAGTTTGTCACTTTCAGGCATTAGCGTCTTTGTACGACGACCTTTCCTTTGCATGTGCACGTGCAGGTGGGAGGACACTATCAGACGCAGCATTGAAAGGTAACGATTTACCTCACGTTGGAAGGTGTTAGTGACCGCTCCTCGCTGACACTGCCATGGAGGCCTGGCCTTGTTCGGAACTCGCCCGAGGAAGGGCGGGAGTTGTACTTTTCCATTGATCTTCTTGTGGGTCGTTTCATTCCCTGATCATTTTCTCAAGCTGACAGCTTTGGAATTGGAGGTCGGATCTCCCGCCTACACATCCCTCTGCCGGCCTCTCTCTGGAAACAGGGCTGATTACGTCCAGTGTTCTGGCCCCAGGGTCCAGGATGGCTTGTCTGTGGTCAATGGGCAATGCTGAAGTTTGACCCCTTTGCCTTCGCTCCTGTGGCCCAGAATGGCTCATAAAGGTGGGAGATAGCAGTGTGAAATATGCGAGGATTTAAATTCCAAGCACGGAACTCTGGAGACGTAGAGAAATCCCCACCATACTCTCTGGGAAAGGACATGCTCACGCGTGTGTGTCAGCGGGGAGGCGCAGGGCCCAGCAGGTTGAGGGATGAGAGAGGCCAGTGACTTCCGTGGTGTCAGCATTTCCAACCATTCAGCCTAGACGCGAGGTGCAGCGTGCTTGGTAAGAACGCACAGGTTGGGCAGGTAACTAAGGAAAGAGAGAGGCAGGCCGCTGGGAAGCAGAGAAACTGTCTTGATGATCTCCTGTCTTGATGATCAGCTTCTTTCCTGCCGCGTGCTCTGCATTGAGGGGACTCAGTGCAAAGGAAATTGAGGTGAGAAACTGTTGTGATCAGGGCATCTTATTGCTCACCGTAAGCTGTTCTCTTCCTGAGAGGGGACGTGGCCAGTGCTGCCAGGGTAACAGTGGGGAAACTGAGACCAGGACCTTCCAGGCTCTTAATCCAGTGCCTCTTGACAGAATCTTCAACCTCAGTTTTGTCGATGTTTTTGAAGGAGGGGGCGAGAACATCTGGAAAGATGTTAAAGGGAGGAAAAGGCCGCAAGTTGGAGGTTCAGTGGACTAAAGTGGCTCATCTCGTATTTTGCTCTGCAGTTCTGGTGAGTCTCTTATCTACAGCAAGCTAAGAACCTCAGACCTCACAGTGCTTTTGCGGAAACTAAGGAGTTATGTAATTTTCCACAGGCTCACAAAGGAAAGCCAAGAATAAGATTCAGACCCTGGTGACTCTTCAGTGGAAACGTTTTTGAGAGAGCCAGGAAGAGAATAAGCACCGAACCTAGAAGGAATTAGGGAGACTTTTGTTCTTATGAGATTTTAGGGAAAAGGGGTCATATGTCCAAGTTATAGCTTTCTGTCACTCTCCACATTTAGTTAAGCACCTACTGTGTGTGAGACACAGCTGGAAATACATTAAGGCTACCAGTTTCTTCCTTTCTTTTTATTTTTTAAATTTCAAAATATTACAGAGGTACAAATGTTTTTGGTTACCTGTATCTATTTTGTTATGCTTGAATCAGGGTTATAAGTGTGCCCATCACCCAGGTAGTGTTCATTGTACACATTAGGGAGGTTTTTGTCTATCCTGGTTTTTGTCTCTCCCCTCTCCTCCTCCCCGCTGCTTGATTTCCACTGAGTTTTACTTCATTCTGTGCACGTGTGTGCTCATCGGTTAGTTTTGGCTTAATACCAAGTACATGTGGTGTTTGTTTTTCCATTCTTTAGATACTTCACTTAGGATAATGGTCTCCAGTTCCATCCAAATTGTTGCATAAGGCCTTAATTCAGCCTTCTTCATGGCTAAATAGTATTCCATGGTATACAAATACCACATTTTGTTAATCCACTCGTTCTGAATTGATAGGCACTTGGGTTGATTCCACATCTTGGCAATTGTGAATTGTGCTGTAGTAAACATTCAATTGCAGGTGTCTTTTTAGTAAAATGATTTCGTTTCCTTTGAGTAACTACCCAGTAGTGGGATTGCTGGATCAAAAGGTAGGTCTACTTTTAGTTCTTTGAGGAATCTCCATACTGTTTTCCACAGAAGTTGTACTAATTTTCAGTCCCACCAACAGTGTCTAAGTATTCCTTTCTCTCCATATCCACACCAGCATCTATTGCTTTTGGACTTTGTAACAGAAGCCATTCTAACTGGGTTAAGGTAATATCTCATTGTGGATTTGCATTTCCCTGATAATTAGTGACATTGAGCATTTTTTTCATGTATTTGTTGGCCTTTTGTCTATCTTCTTTTGAAAAGCTTCTTTTCATGTCTTTTGACCACTCTTTAATGGGGTTTGTTTTTTCCTTGCTGATTTGCTTGAGTTCTTTGTAGATTCTGGTTATTAGCCCTTTATTGGATGTATAGCTTGCGAATATTTTCTCCCATTCTGTAGGTTGTCTGTTTGCTCTGTTGATTATTTCCTTAGATGTACAGAACCTTTTCAATTTAATCAAGTCCCATTTATTTATTTTTTTGTTGCTGTGATTGCCATTGGGGTCTTCATAAATTCTTTGCGTAGACAGATATCTAGAAGAGTTTTTCCAACATTTTCTTCTAGAATTCTTATGGTTTCATGCCTTGCATTTAAGTCTTTTATCCATCTTGAATTAATTTTTGTGAGTGGTGAGAGAGATGGATCCCATTTCATTCTTCTGCATGTGGCTATTCAGTTTTCCCAGCACAATTAATTGAATAGGGCTTCTTTTCCCCACTGTATATTGTTGTCTGCTTTGTCAAAGATCAGCTGGCTGTATGTGGTTGGTTTTATATTTGTTCCATTAGTCTGTGTCTCTCTTTTTGTGCCAATACTGTGATATTTTGGTTACTATAGCCTTGTCTCATAGTTTGAAGTCTGATAATGTGATGCCTACAGATTGGTCTTTTTCCTTAAGATTGCTTTAGCTATTTGAGCTGTTTTCTGGTTCCAAACTCAGCATAGAATAATTTTCTCTAGATCTGTGAAATATGACATTTTTAGCCTTAAATGCCTACATCAAAAAAAAGCCAGAAATATCAAAAATTAATAATCTAATAACACATCTTAAGGAACTAGAAAAGGAAGAGCAAACCAAACCCAAAGCCAGCACAAGAAAAGAGATAACTAAGGTCAGAGCAGAACTAAATGAAATGGAAAATAAACAAAAAAATTACAAAGGATCAATGAAACAGTAAGTTTGTTCTTTGAAAAGGTAAACAAGATTGATAGACCTTTTGCTAGATTAATCAGGAATGGAAGAGAAAGGACCCAAATAAGCTCAATCAGAAATGAAAAAGGAGATATTACAACTGATACCACAGAAATACAAAATGTCATCTGAGAATACTATGAAAATCTCTGTGCACATGAACTCGAAAATGTAGAGGAAGTGGAAAAATTCCTGGAAACACAAACTCTCCCAAGACTCAATCAGGAAGAAATAGAACTCTTGAACAGACCAATAATGAACAACAAGATTGAAGTAGTAATAAGAAATCTTCCAATGAAACCCCCTACCCCAGACCAAAGGAATTCATGGCTGACTTTTACCAGACCTACAAATAAGAGCTGGTACCCATACTGCAGAAATCATTCCATAACATTGAGAAGGAGGGAATCCTACCCCAACTCATCCTATGAAGCCAGTATCATCTTGATACCAAAGCCAGGAAAGGACACAACAGAAAAAGAAAACTGCAGACCAATATCCGTAATGAATGTAGATGCAAAAATCCTCAATAAAATACTAGCAAACTGAATTCAACAGCACATCAAAAAAATGATCTGCCATGACCCAAAAGGGCTTTATCCCAGGGATGCAAGGATGATTCAATACACATAAATCAATAAATGTGATTCACCACATAAACAGAAGCAAAAACAAAGGCCATGTGATCATCTCAATAGATGCAGAAAAAGCATTCAACAAAATTCAGCGCCTTTTCATGATAAAAACTCAACAAACTAGGCATAGAAGGAACATATCTCAAGATTATAAAAGCCATATATGACAAACCCACAGCCAGCATCATATTGAATGGGGAAAAGTTGAAAGCATCCCCACTAAGAACTGGAACAAGACAAGGGTGTCCTCTGTCACCACTTCTGCTCAACATGGTGCTAGAAGTCCTAGCCAGAGCAGTCAGGCAAGAGAAAGAAATAAAAGGTATTCAAATCAGGAAAGAGGAGGTCAAATTATCACATTTTGCTGATGATATGATCTTATACCTAGAAAACCACAAAGACTCCACCAAGAAACTCCTGGAATTGATAGATAAATTCAGCAAAACCTCAGATTACAAAATCAATATACACAAATCAGTAGCTCCTATACACAATTAATAGTCAAGCTGAGAGTCAAATCAAAGACTCAATACCGTTCACAACAGAAACAAAGAAAATACCTAGGATTATGCTTAACTAAAGAGGTGAAAGATCCCTACAAAGATAACTATGAAACACTGAACAGAAAAATCATAGATAACACAAACAAATGGAAGAACATATCATGCTCATGGGTCGGTAGAATCAACATTGTTAAAATGTCTGTACTACCCAAAGCGATTTACAGATTCATTGCAATCTCCATCACGTTTCTTCCCTTCTACCGACGGTCTTGCTAGTTGAACTGTGGTGGCTAGATGGTCTCATTAGAACTGTGTTTAACAAGGACCACGTACAGTCTGCACCGTGTAATAACATTACAGTCAGCAACAGCTGCATGTGTAGTGGTGGTCTCATAAGATGATAACAAACCTGAAAAATCCCTATTGCCCAATGACGTCTTGATGATCCTGACCCTATATAGGCCTAGGCTAATGTGTGTGTTTTGGTCTTAGTTTTTAACAAGAGTTTTAAAAGTTAAAAAATAAATAAAAAACAGAAAAAAGCTTATAGAGTAAGGACATAAAAAAAATATTTTTGTGTAGCTGTACAGTGTATCTGTTACTGAGTGTTATTACAAAAGAGTCAAAAAGTTTAAAAAATTTAGAAGTTTATAAAGTAAAAAAATCACAGTGAGGTAAGGTTAAGTATTGAAGAAAATGTTTTAATATATTTGGTATAGTCCAAGTGTACAGTGTTTATAAAGTCTTCAGAATTGTACAGAAATGTCCTAGGCATCACGTTCACTCACCGCTCACGCACTGACTCACCCAGAGCAACTTCCAGTCCTACAAGCTCCATTCACAGTAAGTGCCCTATACAGGTGTACCATTTTTCATCTTTTATACTGCATTTTTACTATACCTTTTCTATGTTTAGATGTGTCTGGATACACAAATACTTACCATTATGTTATAAGCATCTGTAGAATTTGGTACAGTAACATGCTGTACAGATTTGTAGCCTAGGAGCCCCAGGCCATAGCATATAGCCTAGGTGTATAGTAGACTATGCCACCTAGACTAGTGTGAGCACACTCCAGGATGTCCGCACAACAATGAAATTGCCTACGGACACATTTCTCAGGATGGATCTCTGTTAAGCGATGCGTGTCTATATTTGCTCAGCCAGTGCTCACTGGGCAGCTGCCTGCTGTGTGCGAGCAGCTTTACAAAAGGAGACGTTGTTCTGTCCTCTCCAGGCAGATCTCAGTGGCCCTGCCAAATAGAACTGACGAACTCAGCCCCTGCTCGTGCTAAATCCTGGCCTGAGACTTCTTGCTTTGAGGCTACTCTGGGGACCAGCAGGGATTAGGTCTGGGAGGAGAGGCAGGATTGTGCCAAGGAGAAAGCCTGCTAAACAGGGAAGCCCTGGGACAGGGGTGGGGAGACAGGTCGGAGCTAAGTGCTGAGCGGGATGGCTTGGCCCACAGCTGTCAGGTCCCTCCTTGAGCTCTGTGTGCTAATCCCTCTGCCAACCTGGTCTCCGGGCTCTGCATCATCTGGGGGCAGGTGTGATTTCTCCTCCTTCATATTCCAGCTCCAATTTTCATGGTCCAGTATACCTCTCAGGGTTCTACAGAGGCAGAACCCATGGGAGGTATATGCTGTATGTATCCGCAAAGGGATTTCTTTTAAGGAATAAGTTCATATAATTACAGGAGCTGGCAAGTGCAAAATCTGTAGGGCAGGCCAGCAGGTTGGACATTCTAAGGCAAGAGCTGATGCTGAGGTCCGGAGGCAGAACTACTTCTTCTCCAGGAAACCTCAGTTTTTGCTCTTAAGGCCTTCAGCTGATTGGAGATGAGTTGAATTCACACCCTCGTTCTTGAAGGTAATCCTCTTTACTTAAAGTCATCTGATTGTAGATGTTAAGCACATGCATGAAACACCTTCATAGCAACATCTAAATTTATGTTCAGCTAAATGATTGGGTGCCGCAGCCCAGCCAAGTTGACAGAGAAAAGTCACCGCATCATCCAGCTTGCAGCCTGGTCTTGACCTTGGAACTGGAGCATGTCAGGGGTGAAGGGGGAGGGGTCGTCCCAACCTTCCCCCAGGTCCCTTCCCTGTTAGTGGGGAGCTTGGACCAGGCCATCCACCCTCCCTTAGCTTCGGGCAGAGAGGTGCCTCTGAGCCCATGCATCACACTGAAGCATCTACCTTTCCCCAGACATTCTCTCACTGTGTTGAACTTGGGGCTGTCTAGGATGAGGAAGGACCCACTGTCCATACTGGAGGACTTTCCTGACAGGTCGGCGTGGGCTGCTTTGACCTCTCCCAGCTAATTGGTATTATTAATAATTTTTACTCCTGGTCGTTGTATTCCTACTGAGTAGATTGAACATGAAATTTATCATCCGAGCTGGGACACTTCTGAGAGTGAAGGGGATACTATTAATTATACTGGAGAGCAGGTGTAAATTAAGACTGTCCTGGAGAAATCAGAGCATATAAAAGGCCCAATGACATTGTTCTTAAGAGCTTGTTAATACAGGAGTTTTTAGTAGCTGTGTTTCATGAATAAAGGGCTAATCAAGTCAACAAATATGGTGCTATCATGGGTCGAGTTGTTTTTTCTCAAAAGGTATGTTGAAATCCTAACCCCTAGTACCTGTGAATGTGACCTTTTTTGGAAATAGGGTCTTTGCAGATGTAATCAGTCAAGATGAGGTTAAAGTTTTCTCCAGGAGAGCCTCAGTAATGACTGGCAGGTGCCATTTCTGTGTGTTGAATCTGGCTTGTTACTAGTTCATCCTTGCCATGACAGTGTCACAGCAAGGAAGCCGGTGGTGAGCTCTTGTCAGTAGTAATATGCCCTCCTTTTCCTAGAGCGTGGGACACCAACGGGTTTCTCTTCATTAAAGTATAACTCAAATACAATAAAATACACGCATTTTTTAAGTGTACAGTTTGAGTTTCAACATATGTATACAACTGTGTAACTACCACCCTAATCAAGATCTAGAACATTTTCATCATTCTAGAAAGTTCCTTGTGCCCTTTTCTGATTACCCCACCCCTATGCCCAGTAGTTCTGATTTCCATCGCTGACCTTAGTTTTGACTGTTCTCGGGCAGCACATGAATGGGACCATACCGTTTATATTCTTTTGTGCTGGATTCTTTCGTGTGCTGTGCTTTTAAACTTCATTCTTTTTTGATAAATCACAGTGACTTAAACATTTTTACTGTAAAGCATCTGGCAAGGGGGCCGTGGAGGGTGAAGCTAATTAGAATCCCCCCTGCTGTGGCCAGACCGTGCTGGTTCTGGTGCATTCCCTTCCACTTCTCATTTGCTTATTTGTTTGTAGCTGCAGAAAAACCGCAGGTGACTTTGTGTGGTGCTTCTTTCATTTATGATACACATTCTTCCACATCCAGTGTCTTTAATTATCCTTCCAGACAGTATCCATCTAAAATGCCCCAGGAGGGCGGCAGCTTTTGCCTGTGTTGTTCACAGACGTGTTCCCAGAATCCAGCCTGGTGCTGGGACCTGGTGTAGGCAGCAGTGAATATTCGCGGAAGGACTAGAGGAAAGTATCTCAACTGTTTAACCGTTATCCTGTTCCCGGACAGTTAGTGGCTCCCAGTGTCTTAACAAGCATCTTCATTCCTGTGGTTTTGTCCCCCATATTTCGAACGATACCCTTAGAACAAAGTCCAAATGAACAATTCTTATGTCAAAGAGAAGAAACATTTTCTGGCTTTTGATACACACTCAAGTGCCGTTGAGAGCTGGATTACCCAGATTTCAGTCTTGGCTTTGCCACTTGTTGGCTGTGTGATCTTGGGCAAGTTACTTAACTTTTCTGTGCCCTGGTTAGCCCATCTGTGAAATGGGGCTGATGATAGTATTTCAGAGGTGTGTGAGGATTAAGTGAAATAGTGTGTATAAAGTATATAGAGTGCTTGGCATGTAGTAAGCTTTGTATATGTATTTACTGTTTATGTTTTATATGTAGAACATTACATCATGGTAAAAAAAAATTGCACCTATTTTTCCAAAAAGAAATGGTTTGCCTTAATGATCCGTGTCCTTCTTATAAACTCAGTAGTACTGTATGTGGCCCATTGGTGACTGGCTCAGAGGTTAGTGGTGGTTGTGCAGTAGACAGGAATCGAGGTTACTAATTTTCTTTAGATACTGAGTGCATGCCTTGTCCAGTGTTCTAGCGGGATGCCGACTGCTAGAGGTGGGGGCAGTAATAGGGACAAATTGTCACCCAGCACTCTGAGAATGCTTCACCTAGTGCAGGAGAAGACACAAATAAAGACCACCCAAAGGAAAACAAGTCCAAGATATTTATCCAGAGTTCACTATAGCAAGGGAGGCACCTACATCACTTGCATTGGCAGAGACTCAGCGTCGGGCACGGGAGTGGGGAAGCTTCATAGCAGGGAAAACAGAGAAGCCTTCAGGTGTTCCCAGATTGGAGGTTGTTGGCGTGAGGAAGCTAGAGGTTACAAGGGCTAATGAGGCAGGGCATTGTGGGTCGTGGGTTGGGGGCATGTATTGCTTTCCTAGGGCTGCCATAACAAAGGACCACAAACTGGGTCACTTAAACAACAGGAAGTTGTTCTCTCACAGTTCAGGAGGCCACAAGTCTGAAATTAAAGTATCACCAGGGTTGGTTTCTCCTGGAGGCTCTGAGGAAAATCCGTTCCATGCCCCTCTGCTCGCTTCTGGGGGCTGTTGGCAACCCCTGGCCTTCTTTGGCTGGTAGATGCATCACTCCAGTCTCTGCCTTTGTCGTCCCACGGTCTGGTTCTCTGTGTCTCTGTGTGTGTGTTCTCCTCTTCTTATAAGGACACCAGTGCTTGGATTCAGGGACCACCCTAATCTAGTATGACCTTGTTTCAATTTAACTAATCACATCTGCAAAGATCTTATAGACTGAATTCTGTCTCCCCAAATTCATGCAATGCGAAGGTATATGGAGATAGCACCTTTAGGGAGGTAATTAAAGTTAAATGAGGTTGTAAGAGGTGGGCCCTAATCAAATAGAATTGGAGTCTTTATAAGAAGAGGAAGAGGCCAGG
>NW_012151019.1:934772-943515 GCF_000956105.1 Propithecus coquereli
TTGTATACAGTCTGAGGTATTTTGTTTTAGCAGCCCGAGCTGACTGATACACCTTATTTCCAAATAAGGTCAAGTTCTAAGGTTCCTGGTAGACATGAATTTTTGGAGAGACATTATTCAACTCACTACAGGGAGCCTTTTTAGCCTTCTCTGGTTGGCCTTGAGTTGGAAGCCAGAGAAAACAATAGCAAAGGTTGGCCGTCCTTGACCAAACCCTGACCATTCTGGGTCCATTGCTGCAGAGGCTGTGGTTCCACATCCTGGGCGGGCTGCTGCAGAGGTGTGGGTCAGAGTCCTGCTGTCCTGTACGCGCTGGCCATTGTCTGCTTGTACATTCAGGCTCTTGGCACTCTGTTGCTAACTAGCTGTGATGCAGAGTAAAGCACTTCATGTCTCTGGACTTGTGTGTTCTTTTTAAACTGGGAGATTGAGTGGTTCTTGGCAGGGTGGGACAAGGATGTCCAGGATCAGGGCAGGGAGAGAGAGGTGGGGTGGCAGGGATGGCTTAGAAGACATTGCTCCTGTGACATTAACAAGCCCAGTCCCCTCCTGGGTGGAGAATAGCTGAGCCATATAGTATCTGGGGCCTCGTCCAGCTGTAAAATTCCATGGTGGTTGCTCCTGGAAAGAGCAATCCTATTGCTGAAGCTTCCAATCGTGTTTTTATATTTTGTGGTACTTAATCTCTCTTGGAATCTCCTGAAAGAAAGTAGGATTTTAACTCCTTTTCATGTTGTTTAAAGCAATGATTTAATCTAATTATTTTTACTCCTGTTTGGGACATGAGGGGGATGGTATAAAAACCTAGACGTTCTAACTGTTGCCCATGAAAGGCATAAAATTCTTAGCAGAGTTATTTTAAACCATACGATTGGGAGAAAATCACAATTTTTTGCTTTTGGTTTCTGGCACTTGGGTGGTTTCTAAAACACATACCTTATATAAGTTGAAATGATAGAAATTTGAAGCTATTTAAATGACTTCCCAGCTTTCCAGTCTAGTTCTCATCGTTTCAGCATAAACGTCAGGGCTTAGAAGGTGGGATTATTTTTAACAAGGGTAGAAAGCAAAGGGAGACTGGCATGTTTTGAGGCAGGTTTTTTTTTTTTTCCTTTTAAAAAAAATTCAATTCACAGTTTACATTCCCTAAAGAGAATCAACTAATTGAAAGGCTTAAGAAAGGTGAACATTTCACAGAAAGCACATCTCTGTCAAAAACTTTCCGTCTGGTAAGGATGGTTGTTCAGCAAAGAAGCAGTTTGGGAAGAGTGAGGCTGAGAAGGCAGGGCCAGCTAGACTGTCCCCTGGAGGTCCTTCTGGGCAGAGCTCACATTGGTGGCTCCTGAGTTTGTGTCAGAAGGGAGATTGGAGGCCAGATGCGCATTCCCTCAATGGGCATTTCCAGAACAACTACCTCCATGAATGCCATAGGATGACACGGGTGTGCAGGCTGTGCACTGCAGGGTCATATGTTCCAGTCCTACTTCCTGTTCAGAGGAGCCCCGACTCTCTTGCAGCTATAGGGTTCTGAATGTGACGTAGATTCTGCCAACTGAGGGGATTCAAAGGGCAGAAAAGAGGCAGCATGTTCTTCCTGCTACTGTTTCCACTAGCAACCAAGGTCATAGAGACCTAAGTATTGAGAGGCTCATCCACCTCCTCATTCCTGTACAGGATGTTCTTGGATTTGATCATTGCATTTCCCACTTGTATTAGTCCATTCGGGTGCTGTAACAAAATACTGTAGAGTGGGTAGCTTAAATAACCAGGGATTAGGGGTACAGGGAGGGGTTGACTACAGAAAGACAGCACAAGGGAATTTTGGGGGCAGAGAAACTATTCTGTCTCAGGGATGTGAAGGTATGCATTTCTCAAAACCTACAGAACTGCAAACCATAAAGAATGAATTTAACTGTATGTAAGATAGATCAATCCATTCATTCATACATTTATTCATACATACATTCATACATAAATAGGAAGTGGTCAGTTTTATTAAATATTCCAAGATCAAGGGAGATGAGTGACAGGTTTCCCCTGGACCCGTGGAATGATGATGACTTAGACCTCTGCATGGGTGGGTTCTGGGCCAAAGGCAATTGACCTGCAGAATGCAATGTGCATTTCAAGAGCATGGCTTCTTGACATGGCCCTTAGGGCTTCCGGGAACACAGTACTGCTCCTTGGATGAAGGAGACCTTAGTGCTGAGATGTGCACCTGTTGTGGGTAAAATGCTCAGATAAAAAGAGCCTGGTGTCCATTGGGCTCCCAGCTGTGGTTCTTCTCACCGTTTCTTGGTCATGTGTTTACTTGCCTGTCTGCACAGACTGGGTGTGTCCACAAGGCTCCGTGCCTAGCCTAGTGCCCGGCGCATAGCAAATGCTCAAGAAATGTGCATTGACTTGTACTCTTTTAGCATCAGGGTATTTTCCACCTTGATAATCTACCGCTTTCTGAATAACCTTGGCCTTCTCTGAAAATCAAATCACCCTCCAAGGTGAAGAGCTGCTATGCTTGAGGATGTCTCAGGATACATTAGTCTCATCTAGCAGTTTCCAGAGAGAGAGTCCAACATCTATCGTGGGTGTTCTGTAAAGACTTTTTGGATGAATTCATACATCTTGAGAACTAGCAGCAATGTTGGCAAAAGTATAGAACCTTGAAGGGGCAACAGTAATGGAGAGTATCAGCCGAGTAGCTGTTTATGTATAAACAAAAAAGTTCAAATGTGCCTTGGGGCCTCCAAATGGCGATTTGTAGGGTGCTGGGGGGATTGGAGGTCCTTGGAGTTTCCCCTCCAATGTTCAGGAAGGTAACTGGCAGGAAGGAACCTCCCCGCAGCTCCCCTAGGCCCTGCACACAGTTGAGGATGGGCACGTGGGAGGGAGGCAGAGACCTGGGGTGTAAGGATGTCTGGGCATGCCCAGGACCAAGAGTGATGGAGAAGCCACTTCTGGACACCAAGGTCCAAAGGCAAGAAGCTTAAACAGAAGTGGCGAGTGGCTGCCTTCCCTCCTGCCCTCCCTCCCCACAACCAGGCGTACTGGGTGCTGGGATCATCCCTGTTCCCTGAGCTGGGCTCCGCCTGCAGTTACATCTCCCCCTTCCCTGCACCCACCACCCCCGGATTTCTGCAGCTTAAAGGCTTAGGCGCAACCTCAAAAGCTGTGTGTGTGCCCTTCTGATCCCTCCCTCCGCCCTGAGGATTTGAGCAGACAGGGCAGGCTCAGCCCCTCTCAGGCACGCAAGCATCATGCCCTTGAACGTGGCCCGGCGGCTCCTGATCCCAGCAAGCCCATGGGAGGAGAAGGAAGGTTTTCTCAAGAACCTGGGATTAAACTGCTCCAGCATTCAGATTCCGACGTGGCCCGTCTAATCTATTACTCTGTCTCATTCTCTCGCTCTCTCTTGCCCCATGAAGCCAGTTTTGTCTTCTCTTTTGCTTTCTCACACCAAGGCTGTGTCCTGTGGAGCCGTGGGGACAGAATGTGCAGCAAGGAATGAGTCTGTAAGTTAAGGACGCTCGGAGTGACGGGCAGCCGGCCGAGCTCGGGCTGTGCGTACATCGTCTGGCTCCTTACGGCCCTGGGTTCTCTCCTGATCCGCATTCATAGGTGAGGGCACAGCCCCTGAGGTGTTAAGCAACTTGCCAAGGTCACACAGGTCATAAGGGGCAAAAGCACTTCCTGAGGCCTAAGTCCATCTGCTTCTAAAGATGACGTGCTGAGCAGCTGTGTAGGACATGCGCAGTTCCAAGACGTGGCTGTCGGTGGCAAGGGTGGGAGGCACAGTTCCTGCTGAGGGTGCTCTGTGGTCTGTGTCCCCATCCCCCATGCTGGTATCTAGAGGATCTGACTGGGACTGGACTGGTCCCAGCTGTCAGCCGCCACCTGGGGAGGGTGGGGTGGGCATCTGCCTGCTTTTGCAGCCTTTGATGTTCATGCAGGGCGTGACACACACAGTAAGGATGACTGTTTCATCACCTTGCGTTTTGGCAGCAGATGGCCACTGGAGAGGCAGAGGTCCAGAGAGCTTGAATGACATGGCCAGGGTCACACAAGCTCATGGGTAGTCGAGCCGGGACCCCAGTCCACAATGGAGTTTGATTTCCACTTGAACAGAACATCTTGGTGTTATAGGCAGCCCCTAACCCCGGACAAGGAACACAGGGTCCCACTGGGAGTCCTGGTTTATATGGCTGGGTGCCCTGAGCTGGTCATGTCCTTCTCTGAGCCTCATCTGAAAACAGATTTTAACTTATGGCTGTAGTGCCTGCCTCATGGCTTTAGGATGTGCCGGGAAGACTTGGATGATACAGGATGGTGGGTCGCAGGCAGCTGGGAGCTCTGCAGTTACCCACTATCTTTGCTGGCAGGTGAAGGCCACACGTGGCGTTCACTCTCTGCTCCATGGCCCTCTTGCATACGCATAGGGGTGTGGAGCAAGGCATGAGCCTAAAAGTGTAGTTGTCTGTTCCTACCAAGGGCAAAGCCATTTATAACCCACAGCCCCTCCCTGCTGGAAGCCAGATGACACGTCCTCAGCGGCAGAAAGACAGCATGATATTATTCTAATTTTCAAAGATTCTAATTTTTCAAACATTTTCAACGATGTTATTCTAATTCCCAGGACTGGATAAATCACTAGCTCTCAAAACACTGGTTTAGAGAATTAGGAAATGTCTCAAATTTTCATGGCAGAAATGTCTATTGATCTGCACTGAAATATCCCAGACAGCTGTGTCTCTCCTGGAAACAAGATCTTGGCCTCAGGAATGTCGAGTCTCTCCCTTTATAATTCTCCATCTCGGAGCCGACAAACCTTGAAGCAGATCCATGTCCTTGAGCTGACAGCAACAATTCTATTAAAGAATTTTGATTACGAAGAGAGAGAGAGGGAGAGAAGTGAAAGAATCTATTTTTCATTAAATGCTGCTTGTTTCAAAGTGGGAACATTTTCTGGGTATCTAGGGAGCTGATGTTCTCTGTGTCTTACTGGGAAAATCTGATCTTAAAAATCAGAAAAGTTTCCACGTAAAGAAGAAACCGTCATTTTCAGAGCTTAGGGCTAAATTATGTTTACAGAGAAGGGATTTCTGTCCTAGAAGTTTATTTAACAAGCATTAATCAAGTGCCTACTGTGAGCTAGGTGTCATTCCAGGTACCTGACAGGTTTGCAAGGATAACGGAATGAGACGGTACAGATTGTTGTTAATATTTTTGTAAATATTTTACCATTGGTTTATTGAGATGATTGCTAAGGTCTCTTGAGAACCTACCATGTACCAGACCTGGCCTAGGCACTGAGGATGCAATGGCAAGCAGGAGGGTGCGGGTCCCGGCCTTCTAGATGCTTCCAGTCTAGTTGGTATGATGAGGATCACTCCGGGGGTGTCTTACCATTGGTCTGTACAAATGGCATTGTTCATGGTTGCTTTTGTTCATGGAAGCGCTTACCCACTGGTCGTCTCTAACAGGGCAGGGGGTGAGAAGGGATTATTGCTGTCTTCCCCATAAACATCCTGAAGCAGGTGAGTTGCTCAGAGCTGTGTTGGGGGGCAGGGATGGTACTCGAATCCTGAGCGTTTGATTTGGATTGTCGCCACATCGTTTTGGCTGTATGAATAATGTAGCTATGAACATTCATGTACAAGTTTTTGTGGGGACATATGTTTTCTTTCCACTCGGGTATATACGTGGGAGTGGAATTGCAGGTCACATGATAACTCTGTTTCATCTTTTGAGGAACTGCCAGACTGTGTTCCAGAGCTGGACCATTTTACATTCCTCCAGCAATGTATGAGGGTTCCAATATCTCCATATCCTTGCCAACACTTGTTATTTTCTGCCTTTTGGATTTTAGCCATCCTGGTAGGTGTGAAGCCTTTCATACTGTTTTTAAAAGCACAAGGCATATCTAAAACATGATAAGCTCTAAGGTGCTAGAATATCTGTGGATAATCCAGTATCCAGCAACTTTTTCCTAAGAGCACCGGTCTGCCCTGGACTGACAAATTGCTGGCCAGTCCCCAGGCAGGTGGGCTCTGCAGTTCCTTGGTGGACTCCCAGATGTCATATGAGCTTTGTCAGGAGACCCACAGGTAACTAATGGTCTTCCATCTCCTCTTGTCTTCCAGCAATTCATGAGTTCCCCACAGACCTGTTCTCCAATAAGGAGCGACAGCACGGAGCCGTCCTGCTGCACATTCTCGGTGTAAGTGGTCCCCATGGCGCAATGTCACTAAACTTGTGGCACGTGAAGCCTCTGCACAGCGAAGCAGAGCCACAGGGTGTCTGAGATCTTGTTTCATCCCTGTAACAGCCCTATGAGGAGAGCAGATTCTGGACCTGTTTTACCCACACAGAAAAATGGTGTCTTAAATGTGTTAGATGACATGCCCAGTGTCACACAGCTGGTGGCCCTGGAGCCAACATAAGAATGCGAGTCTTTCCTGTCCCACATTTTCTGCTTTTATAAAATAGGCATGGTGTGCGAACATGGGTCAAGTGCATCAGACGTTGCATGATCCACGATCCATCCTCGTATGTGCTTGCTGTCACGATTCCCTGGACTACCCCTAAAATTTACCACCTTTGCATAACTATACAGATGGTCCCTGACTTACGACATTTGACTTACAATTTTTCAGCCTTATGATGTGAAAGTGATATGCATGCGGAAGAAACTGTACTTTGATTTTTGAATTTTGTCTTCTCCCGGGCTAGTGATAGGCAGTAGATACCCTCTCCCGAGCTGGCAGTGGCGGGAAGCGCAGCTCCCACTCAGCCATGCCATCACGAGAGTAAACACCCGATACCCTACTGTGTTGCCAGCTGATTTCACCCAACTGTAGGCTAATGTAAGTGTTCTGAATACGTTTAAGGTAGGCTAGGCTAAGCTGTCATGTTCGATAGATTAGGGGCATTAAATGCATTTTTAACTTAGGATATTTTCATCTTGATAGTGAGTTTATTGAGAACTAACTCCATCATAAGTCAAGGAGCATCCGTAGTTTAAAACTTGGGTGCACCTCTTGTCAGCCTTCCCTCTGTATTCAGACAGACCCTGATGACGAATGGTGGAGTTCAAGTAATAACTCAAAAAGGAACGATGGCTTTAAACCTAAATTACAGGTCACGCATCTGTGATGGAGTTAGGCAAGCTACAGCCCTAGGCAAGTCTGGCTCACTGCCTGTTTTTGTAAATAAAGCTTTATTGGAACACAGCCACTCCCATTCATTGTTATATTATCCGTGGCTGCTTTTGTGCTTCAGTGGCAGAGCTGAGCAGTTGCGTCAAAGACTCCATGGCTCACAAAGCCAAAAATATTTACTATCTGGCCCTTTACAGAAAGTTCGCTGACTCTGTGGTCTGGTACCGGGAACCGAAGGTGGTCAAAGTTTGCTTCCCTACTTTGGATCAACCACCGCAAATTCTCCTCCCGATCGGCCTCCACGACCAACCCAGCACCATCTGCTTGTGTGTTTACACCCAACCAAGTATTAGTCTTTGCAGGCGATAATTAAGAAAGCGAAATCTGGGATTCCCACATAGATAGTAACAACTAGAGAATAATGAATGGGTGAAGTTTTAATTAACAGGATAAACCATTAATGAAAGTGAAGACTTGGATGAGAGCTGTAGGCAAATTTTGAATGACAAGCCTACTTATTATTTCTGTGATAGAGTCATTATCTTTCTAGCTTCTCTTGCTTTGCATTCCCTCCCCTTTCACTAGGGAGTGTGGATTTGGCTGGTTTTCCTGTGGTCTTGCCTCATGAAAATCTTGGCATAGCTGAGACAAAGCCTTTTTTTTTTTGCTGCACTGAGCACACCTCAGGAATTTTGCAGGAATCCTTCAGAGCAGGGATTACCACCTGTGACTGGAGGGCCAAACCCAGCTCTCCACCTGTTTTTATAAATAAAGTTTTATTGGAACTCAGGCCACCCATGCTACAGCTGCTTTTGTTCTGCAACAGCAGAGCAGTTGTGAAAGACACCGTTTGGCCTGCAAAGCCTGAAATGTTACTATCTGAGCCTTTGTATAAGAGTTTGCTGACCTCTTCTTTAGAGCACGAAGGGACCCTAGCTTAGGAGCCCGTTTTGTCTGCAGTGCTCCCTGGCCCAGGAGGTGGAAATCAGGCACCATCTGGGCCCCTCTTTCCTGCCAGCGTTTCTCAGGGCATCGGAGGAGAGAGTGGCCCTTCACAGGAGGTGACGCTGGAGAGGATTGCTACAAGTGCGAATTCGAATTCGAGTTAGAACCCTGAGCCCTGGAGCAGGGGCTCTCCCACCTGCTCTCTCCCCTTATCCACACCCCTGCTGTTTGTTCCTTTGTGCTTCCCCCCGAAAGATAATGGGTCAAATTCAGGGACAGTCACACCCAGACTCCAGCAGACACCTGCCTCAGATGCCTTGGCCACAACTAATGTGTCTTCCACTTTATTTAATCACAGTTAATTGATTATGAAGTTGTCACACTGATGTGGCTGAAGCAGCGGGCCTTTTGCTTTTACGAACAGGACATCCATATCACATTATCTTTGCAGACAGAAAGGTTTCCCCCAGTGCTTAGAGTAAAACCCTTCTCCTTTCCCTGGGTCCTGGTCCCCACCTCTCCCTCCAGCCTCGCGGTCTCCACTCTCCACCCGACCTGCTTCTTCCACCTGTTGTTGCTCAGATGCATCAAGCACACTCCTGCCTCAGGGCCTTTGTACCTGTTGTTTCCTGGTGTCCTTACCA
>NW_012151019.1:943981-944612 GCF_000956105.1 Propithecus coquereli
CGGGCTAGTGATAGGCAGTAGATACCCTCTCCCGAGCTGGCAGTGGCGGGAAGCGCAGCTCCCACTCAGCCATGCCATCACGAGAGTAAACACCCGATACCCTACTGTGTTGCCAGCTGATTTCACCCAACTGTAGGCTAATGTAAGTGTTCTGAATACGTTTAAGGTAGGCTAGGCTAAGCTATCATGTTCGATAGATTAGGGGCATTAAATGCATTTTTAACTTAGGATATTTTCATCTTGATAGTGAGTTTATTGAGAACTAACTCCTTCATAAGTCAAGGAGCATCCGTAGTTTAAAACTTGGGTGCACCTCTTGTCAGACTTCCCTCTATTTTCAGATAGACCCTGATGACGAATGGTGGAGTTCAAGTAGTAACTCAAAAAGGAACGATGGCTTTAAACCTAAATTACAGGTCACGCATCTGTGATGGAGTTAGGCAAGCTACAGCCCCAGGCAAGTCTGGCTCACTGCCTGTTTTTGTAAATAAAGCTTTATTGGAACACAGCCACTCCCATTCATTGTTATATTATCCGTGGCTGCTTTTGTGCTTCAGTGGCAGAGCTGAGCAGTTGCGTCAAAGACTCCATGGCTCACAAAGCCAAAAATATTTACTATCTGGCCCTTTAC
>NW_012151019.1:946039-951710 GCF_000956105.1 Propithecus coquereli
GTATCCCTGATTCCTGGAACAGTACCTGGCACGTAGGGTGAGCTCGGTGAAGCCCGCCAGGCAGCTGAATAGATGGAGGGGCCGGGAGAGGCTGCAGCTATGAAACCATTTAAAACTACTGATCTGTTCTTACTTCATCATCAAACAGATGAAGAAACCGAAACCTGGAGATGTGGCTTATGCAAAGTCATGTGGCAGATAAGTCCACAGCATTAGGGTCTGGACTCTATTCCATGACCCTCCCCATGTAAACGGCCCACGTATTGTCACGTGTGCCGGCGTGAAGTCACATCCCAGGAAATGCCACATCTCAAGTTGACATTGGTTTTGGCAGGGGATGGGCAGTTGGTAACAAGGAAATTGTGCCTCCCCTAAAAATAAAGGGGGCAAATTAGGATAATCATTATTGTAAATTTTTAAAATGGTGACTCTAAATGCTTTTCTTCTTGGCCGTCAGGGTTAGATCTTGCCTTCTGAGGGCAGACTCCAGTGCTAGGAAAGAGAGCTGCCGCTTCAAGAAGAGATGTTGGAGAGAGGAAAAAACAAAGTGCTTTTCCTGCTCTCAGACTCACTCACCACATGCTGCTTCACCTCTGGTCGCCAAAATGTGCGCGGGTTTTTCCTCCCCCACACACCAAGAGCAATGCAGTGGACACCAGCTAGGTGTCCTCTAATTCGATACAATCCTGACACCATCTTCCTGTGACGGGGTCAGCTCCCACGGGCGGAGGGCTTAGGCCCACGATACTGCCCCCACTTCAGACACCAGCTGTGAGCCCCGGGTTGTGGCCTTCGCTTCTCACCAGCCAGCGCTAAATCAGGGCTCCCACGACCCCCTCTGTGGGTTCGATTAATTTGCTAGAGCGGCTCACGGAACTCAGGGAAAGGGTTCCATTTACCCATTTATCGTAAAGGTCATTGCCAAGGATACAGGTGAACAGGCAGATGGGAGAGGTGCAGAGTGCGAGTGTGGGGGACGGGGCGTGGGGCTCTCACGCCCTCCCCAGACACCACTCTCCGGGAACCTCCCCATGTTCAGTTGTCCAGAGCTCTCCAAACCGTGTCTTTGGAGGTTTTTATGGAGGCTTCGTTACATAAGCACAGTTGATGACATCATTGGCCACTGGTGATCAGCTCGACCTTCGGCTCCTTCTCGGAGGTTGGAGGGTGGGGCTGAGAGTCCCTCTGATCATGCCTTGGTCTTTCAGTGACGAGCCCACATCCTAAGCTGTCTAGAGGCCCCTGCCACTCCTCGTTCACATGCAGAGGACACTCCTGTTACTCCTGAGACTCCGAGGCTTCCAGGAGCCGCGTGACAGCAGCTAAGGGTGGAGAACAAACATGTATTAATATATCACAAGATCACAAGAGAGGAAGGAGCACAAGCTCATGTGGCCTGAGTTTCAGTCCCCCCTGCTGTTTAGCATATTATTTCTCCTCTCTGGGCCTCGGTTTCCCCATTTGCTGATGAAGGGCTTGAGGGAGCAAGTCTATAGGGTGCTAGAGTTTTCCTCAGGGCCGCTCTGTCCCCCCGGCCTCTGCCCTGGCACGTGGTCTGGGGCGCGTGGATCCTGGGCAGGCGCCCCGACTGACCCGTCTGTCTACTTCCCTCGCAGGCTCTGTACATGTTCTACGCCTTGGCCATCGTGTGCGACGACTTCTTCGTTCCGTCTCTAGAGAAGATCTGCGAGGTACGCGGCAGGGACTGAGGGCGCCTCGGTGAAGCCTTGGGAGGTTTGGGGGTGGTTGAGGACATGTGGCACGTAAATGACAGGCCCAGGAGTGGGGTGCACACTGGTGGTAAAATCTGCCACACCCAGCACTTGGTGTCTGCCCCACGGCGAAGCGTCCCTCGGGAGCCCCCAGACTAGACTGGTGGGTGGCGTCCCCTCCCAGAGCTCGGCAGGAGAAAACGCCCCCAGCGTGAAATTGTTACCCGGACGGCTGGACCTACTGCAGGCTGTCGGCCTGTGGTGCCAAGCCTGGGCGGGTCGGGAGCCCAGGCAGCCCTGCGAGCTGTGGTGGAGGGAGCGTGTCCCGGAACCAGCGTGGGCGGCAGGTCACAGGCGGGGATCTGCACGCACGCCCATGGGAGGGCGCCCCGCTGCAATGGCAGGGAATTCCCTCTGTTCTAACAGGCTGACGTTTTCTCCCCTTAATTATTTTGTTAGTGTTTTACTGTCTTGCCTTATTTCTCCCCACGTGCGAGGCCCTGGTTAGTCTGTTTCTTTACTTTGTCTTCCTCTGGCTTCCAGTCGAGGAAGGAAAACAACCATCATTTGCAGCACCTACTGTGTGCAGAGTGCTCAGGCTTTGCGCCCTTCGTCCCTGTGAAATTCCCAGCTGTTTGAGGCCATGTCATCGTGGTGACATTTGCAGCTGGGAACACGGGTTGTTAGGGGCAGCTGCTTCCCCATGACTTTGCCTGCTGCTGGGCACAGCTTGGGGGGCTTAGTGTCACCGCAGGGAAGGGACTGGCTGCTCTGGGCCTGGGTTCCCCTAAACAGTAAGCCGGCAAAACTGTGCCAAGGCCTTGCCCTCCTTGCCGCCACCCTGCTCCCCCAGCACAGCCCCCACCCAGATCGAGCCGTGTGCTCACTCCATCCAGACACTCTCTAGAGAGAGGATGGGGCCAGGGGAAGAGTGTGTGGCACAGAAGAGGGAAACAATCGCTGGGCTGTTAGTGCAGGAGGTTGCACCTTCGGCCCCCATGGAGTGGTGCACTGGCGGGGGGGCGGTGACCTCAAGTGGTCTGTTGCCTTCTCTGCCTTCTGGAGGTGGCCCTCAGGAAGAACACAGTCATCTGACCCTTACTGAATGCATACCCAGGCACCCAGTAGGCTGAGAGCTCCGGGAGGCCACAGCAATGGGGTTGGGCCCCCTGCCCCTCTGGGGTCGACGGAAGCCCGCAGAAGGTGGGTGACTACGGCACAGCACCATATATGGTGGAGGTACCAGGTGCCCTGTGGAGTTACTTGTGTCCCTGAGGATGCGGAGGGGAACAAGAGTGGTGGTCCCATCCCCATAGGTAAGACTGATGTGAGGGGTCAGTGAGAGACATCAAAAGTCCAAGGAGCCAAAGGGAAGGGAGGAAGCATCTCTGCTGGGGAGAGGCCCAAGAAGGCATTTGGTCCAGGCTTTGGAAGTAGGAGGCATTTAGCAAGCAGAGCGGAAGGGGAAGGGCATTCTAGGCAGAAGGAACAGCCCAGGCAAAGGCAGGGAGGAGCCAGGCAGGAGGTAGCACAGTCTGGCTTCTGCTGAAAGTTTTTAGAGATGCTTTGGTGGCAGAGCCTCTTCTGTGGCAACTTGCACTTTGGTAGGGTCAAGGTGGCCGGGTCTCTGCCTTGCGGATCAGTACTATGCCCAACCCAGAGCTCTGTCCCTTCTAAGGACCACTTCCTGTGGCCAGATGATACCTGGGGAGGTTATGCTGGCCCAGGGAGTCCTCGGGGGCTCCAGAGCCCAGGGCTGCCCAGGGGTACTTTGGGAGGTGGGGGCAGAGGAGGCTGAGCCTGCCCTGAGGGACCTTTGGAGAGCCACAGGGCGGGGTGGGCCACTAAAGTTGGCGCTCAGCGGACCCTGAGCCTCCTTGGTTTCTCCAAGCACCCAGAGCCCCCAGCACCACATTTCAGATCAGAGGATGGGCCTCCGTGGCCAGAACGTGGCCTGGCCAAGCAGAGCTGGCCTTGACCGAAAGTTCCCAGCCCCGTCCCATGCTCAACCCTGGGCACAGGGCCTCTGGGTTTCCATGAGCCGCTGCATGTGGGGCTCGCCATGGAGAAGGCCTTCCGGAATGCAGGACCCTGCTGTGTGTCGGGGTCTCCAGGTCCCGCAGCCCTGATGGTCTCACAGGGACCCCGTACCCAAAACCTGCATGGGAGGGGATAGTCACTGGACTGGGGTGCTCCTGTGGAGTGCCATTGTGTGCCAGACCCTGTTCTAGACCCTGGGGATCCAAAGATGAGAAAGACCAGCCGCTGCGCTCATCTCCCAGTGGGGGGAGGCAGGCACATAGCCCACAACCCTCACGTGTGACTCATATTTCACTGATGGAGGATAAACACATCGCGTGTCCAAGGGAAGTGGCTGGCCCTGGGTAGACACACGGAAACGTCACCAAGGAGACGTTATTTGGTCAGGGCCCAGGGTATGGACAGAAAGGAGGCAGGTGGGGGAAGGGAAAAGGGGTTTGAGGTGAAGGCCTGGCCGAGGGTGGAGGGCGGTGCTCAGGGCCCAGGGCGTGGCCGGCGGCAGAGGAGCTTGGCTGCAGCTGCGGCGTTGCTGTCCCGCTCGCTCCTTGGCTGCCAGAGTGTCCAGTCATCGTGTCCTCTGCCCTCGCATCGCATCCCGAGGGCCCATGGTCACTTCTGTTTCAGAAACTCCATCTGAGCGAAGATGTGGCTGGGGCCACCTTCATGGCTGCAGGAAGCTCAACGCCGGAGCTGTTCGCCTCTGTGATTGGTGAGAAATCCCCACGGCCCGAGACGCGGGATCTAGAGAGAGCTCGGCTTTGGTGCCAGCGCAGTGGGGGCATTTGTCAGCTCAGAGCCTTGGTTTTCTCATCTGTAAAATGGACTGTTGGAGAGAGAGAGAGGATTGGTGGTTTTTTGGGATTTGGGCTGGGGTGGGGTGCTAAGTGGAGTATGTGATATCTTTTTGGGGTGGTGAAAATGTTCTAAAATTAGATTGTGGTTTGGGCTGTGCAATTCTATGAATTTACTGAAACTGCTGAATTGTATACTTTATATGGGTGAATTTTATAGCATATAAATTATATCTCAATAAAGCCAGTCCCAGAATACAGGAGGATTACAGTAGCTGGTCTCTGAGGGCATTTCCACATCCCTGGTTTTGCCGTGTGATAATAAAAACAAACAGCTTACTTCCCACACTGGGGGACGCTGAGGCCGTGCAGCCGAGGCCAGGCTTTGTGCCTTTCCCTTCCAGGCGTGTTCATCACCCACGGGGACGTTGGGGTGGGCACCATCGTGGGCTCCGCCGTGTTCAACATCCTGTGCATAATCGGAGTGTGCGGATTATTCGCTGGGCAGGTCAGTGGTTCCCCTGGCCTGGCAGACATGTGCCCTGAGGTGTGGGCCATGAGCATCTACAACGAGAGGTCGGGCGGCAGTGGGGACACCCAGGGCCCAGCCTTGGCCTCCCCAGCAGGGAGCATGAAGCTGGCTTGTTGTCGATGTCCCATTAGATATCCTCAGAGCCGCAGGGGAATATTGGACTCGACCTCAGAAAGGTGGGCTCACGGGCGGGCAGTCAGTTACACCTGAAGGTGCCAGATCAGGTAGAGGGGCCAGCGCCTCTGCCATCTGCCGGGAAGCGTGCACTGTTGGGACCTTGGAGGAGGAAGGAATAGCTTTGCCATCTTGAGAATGTGACTTGGTTTTGTTCTGTTCGCCAAATATAACAAAGGACAAGGGTTGGTCTGTAGTTAGGAGGAGCTCCGTGGGCTTGCCCTGCACCTATGAGCTCTGGGCAGCTGCACCCACCTCTGCACCTCCCGCGACAGCAGCAGCTGACGGGGCTCTGCTTGGCAGGTGGTCCGTCTGACGTGGTGGGCCGTGTGCCGAGACTCCGTGTACTACACGCTCTCTGTCGTCGTGCTCATCGCGGTGAGTTGCCCGCGGTGAGTTGCCCCTCCCGCCCCAGGTGTCGG
>NW_012151019.1:952200-953003 GCF_000956105.1 Propithecus coquereli
CAAGAGGAAAGGAAGAAAAGGCACAGGCTGAAACGGGGAGGACCCAGGGTTCGTTAGTGTGGGATGTCCCCGCGGCGGCCAGGGCAACACCATGGCATGTGACAGTGAAGCACGTGTGACACAGTCAGACACTGCCAAGGAGCGTGTCATCCGCAGGGGAGCATTTTGATCCAAGAGACCTTTAAAGTGGTGGGGCAGGGGCAGGTGCGTGTCGTGCCCAGACTCTGGGGGTGGCAGGTGCCCTTGAGTGACAGTTCTCAGCCAGACCTAGAGCCACCTTTATATGACAGTCATGTCCCTTGTACTGATTCTCTGTTATTGTGTAAAAATTTCCCCCAAACCCAGTAGCTGAGAACAAACGTTTATTATCTCCCGTTTTCTGCGAGTCAGAAATGGCTTGGTGGGTGCTCTGGGCAGCGTCTCTCACGGGCCGCGGTTAAGGTGTTAGCCAGAGTACGATCCTCTCGGGCGAGGCTGGGCTTGCAGGAACGCTCACCTGGCTGCGGCGGCCCCTGAGCCTTGCTGTGCGCCCCACGGGGCCAGTCTCAGCAGCGCAGCCGGCTCCCTCCGAGCCAGGGCCGGAGCCACGGTCTTTTCGTAACAGAATCTCCAAAAGTGACATCCTATCACTTCTGCCACGTTCTGTTTGTTAGAAGCAAGTTCCCAGGTCCAGCCCAACTCAAACGGAACATGAACTGCAGGTGGTGGATCACGGGGCCATCTTAGAGGCTGCCTGCCACACCCCAAAACTGAAATTTATGCATAAAATACTCTACCTGTACACAATTTCAAAAAAATCACCA
>NW_012151019.1:957158-987350 GCF_000956105.1 Propithecus coquereli
ACCATGCCAGTGTGTGGCCCAAGAGGCTCCTGCCCCCATGCCCCCCACTGTATTCAGTCCATTCTTAGCATCCCCTAGGACGTGGGCCCCTTTGTGCCTGCACCCACAGCTTTTCTGGTTCCTGACCAGAGTCTTGGGTGACCGTGGGGTCTATTAGGGTCCATTCTGCGTGGCTGCAGGCCACTACCCTCCCTGAATGCTGAGATGTGGTGGCCCTGGCCCCTCCTTTTCCCAGGTAGTGGGGGGAACCCCACCCGAGTCCTGAAGACCCCTATAGTTAAGAAGAACCCCCTCAGCCTTCTCTCGCTCTGTCACCAAGGGGCTTCTGACCGCGAGACAGCTGCAGGCTGGGCGAGTCTCCCGCACACCCGGGTCCTGGACTGGGCCTTGCTTGGTCCCAGCCTCCATGTGCCATGGCCCCGTGTTCTAACCACTGTCTCCTTTTTCTCTTTGAGGTGGGAAGGCCTGGTGCTCATTGTCTTGTACGTGTTTTATATCCTGATCATGAAGTAAGTGCCCTTTCCCTTCCCCTCTGGGCTGCTGGACGCCACGTTCCGCAGTCTGCTCCCGCCTTTTGTCAGAGCAGGGGCGAGAACCTCTGCCAGATCTTTGTCCCTTTGGGCCAGCCCCAGTTCTCCAGTGGCCACCCTGTTGGGGGTTGCCAGGGTGGGGGAGAGGTGTTCTGACACTGTTTTGGGGGTGCTGTTTCACACCTAAGCCAGGGGAGTCGTGCTGGGTGGCTGGTGTGCGAGGAGCGAGGCTGTGCCCCTAACGAGTAGCGAGCACCTCCGTCCCGCCCGGCTCTGGGCAGCTTCTCCACGCCCCAGAGGTGACCTCTCTGTTTTTCTGTCTCTGTACGTCTCCTAATAATTTAATACCACTCTTTTCAAAAAGCCAGACAGGTTAAATTCTGCTCCAGGCTTTATAAAATGCCACTTCTCAGGGCCACTGCTTTGCACAACTGCAGGGGGCACCACTTGTAGTACTGGGGATGCCAACGCTGTCCTGGGTTGTGCAACCTCGAGCCCCTCCAGGAGCTGCCCAGGTGAGACCCTTCTCAAAACTACCTGTGAGGAATGTTATTAAGCCAGAAAGAGGAATGAAGTTCTGACAGGCCACAGCCTGGGCAAACCTTGAAACCATTATGAGTGAAAGAAGCCAGTCACGAAAGGACAAATGGTGTGTGAGTCCACGAGCATTAAAAGATCTAGAAGGGTCAAGTTCATAGAGCCGGAACATAGACTGTAGGTTAGCGCAGGGGATGTGAGTAATGGGGAGTTATCAATTCACGGGTGCAGGTTGCTGTTTGGGACGAACACATTTTGGACGTCGAGGTAATGGTTGCGCAATAACGTGAATATAATTAATGCCACTGAATTGTGCACTTAAAAATGAGAGGAGGGTAGTTAGAATGTGAAATTTCATGAGATATATATGTTTTTCCACACCAAAACCAAAAAATAACCACCCGTGAGCCGAGCCATGTTCAGGTTTATCTTCCTCCTCAGACCTCCATAGGTAATTAAAAACAAAGACAGCACTCTGGGTTTTATCAAAATAGAAATCCCCACATTTACATAAAACATTCGTAATGTTTTATTCGGCACGTAACTGAACAAAGTAAAGCTTGTGTGGCTCCTTGCAGGGTGTGGTCAGAGGTGAAAGGTCCCCACTGCTCTTGGGGTTGGGCTGCACCCACAAGAGAGCAGTAATGGCACATCCCAGAATGATCCCTGACCCCACCATGCCAGTGTGTGGCCCAAGAAGCTCCTGCCCCCATGCCCCCCACTGTATTCAGTCCATTCTTAGCATCCCCTAGGACGTGGGCCCCTTTGTACCTGCACCCATAGCTTTTCTGGTTCCCGACCAGAGTCTTGGGTGACCGTGGGGTGACCATTATAAAACATTCATAATGTTTTATAAAAATGGGTGCTAAACTGTCTGCCTGCAAGAGGAGCGTCCTTAAACGATCTCTTCTCTGAGTGCGTTTCAGCGAGGAGCTGGCCTGAGGTGCTCCGGGATGGAGAGAGACTCTCGTCTCTCGGGAGCAGGCAGTGCCGGCTGTGAGGGGGGACGCCAGACAGCCCCCGTGAGCGGGCTCTGCTGAGGGAGAGAGGACAAACTGGCAGCGTCTCCTTCCAGCCTGTCCCCGAGGCCAGGCAGAGCTTCCGTTATCAGCGCAGGCTTGTACCAGGCAGTTAGTGGGCGTCAGTCATTTTCTTGGGCAAAAGGTCTCCGAGGCCCCCAGGAAGCCCCCCACCAGCTAAGCAGGAGCAGGCGCCCCAGACTACCTGTGTTCCGGGGCTCACGTCAGCAAGCCTGTAGCGCAGTCCAACGACCAAGGCTTCACGCTGCCGTGGGGGCCCGACACTCTGGGGCCATGCCCCGCTGACTGGGTGCCCGGGGCGGGGTGTGGCCCAGCAGACCCCGCACGCAGCTGGTCGCCGGGACTCCCCTCCACCACCCTGACCCTCTGCCTCCCTGCCTTGCAGGTACAATGTGAAGATGCAGGCCTTTTTCACAGTCAAACAGAAGGGCATCGCCAACGGCAACCCGGTCAGCAGCGAGCTGGAGCCGGGTAATGACTTCTGTGACGGTAGCTATGACGACCCCTCCGTGCCGTTGCTGAGGCAAGGTAAGGCTGAGCAGACAGGATGGCAGAGGGCCATCACGGAGGCCACTATCCCCTTCTCTTTCCTGCACACATGCAGACTGTCACTCTCCGACCTTTGGTCACGGCGCCCTAAAGGAGGAGGGAGAGTCGGTGCTGAAGATGTTGCTTAAAAGGCAGGATGGAGGGCAAGATACACCAGAAAAGAAAAACTCAGTAGTTGCGTCCCCGGCAGTTTCCCCAAGCCCCCCGCGGCCGTCTCAAGGCCCGTGTGGCTGTTCGGAAACACAGCGGCGCCTCTGACTCACGGGGGGCCCAAGGCAGGAGGCTGAGGCCTGGGCTGGCGGAGCCGGCCTGCGCCTCCCTGTGGTTTCTTGAATGCCGGGCCCCGTCTGGGAGAACCCTGTTCTGGAGAGGCCACCGGCTCTCGGGCTGGGAACGGTTGCGCAGGGACAACAAGGGCAGGAAGGGCAGCCCGAGGCTGAGCAGGCAGCCCCACGCCACCCCACAGCGCCCTGCCCGGAGCCCCTTCCCTTGGGGTTTTTGGGCCCTTGTCTGAAAACTGGGGCTTCTAGGCCTCCGGAGCCAGCTTCTGTCATCTCTTGTCAAATTCCCCACACCGTCCAGGCCTGACTGGCTTCCATGGAAACCGTCATAATCCAGCCAGTGGGCAGGTGATTCCCTGGTGGGCTGCCGGGAAGGAGAGAGCTCGCCCTTCGCCAGACCAGCCAGGGCCCAGGAGGCTCTTGCATTAGGATGTTGAACAGCAGGCGTGGGGTCCACCCGCAGTATCGTTAGAGGCCTTCACCAGCTGAGAGAGCCTGGCGCTGGCCGCCTGGGGGTCTTTCTCCCTTAGTCCCTTAGGCCAGGGGCAAATCCCATCCTCTGTCAGGTCAACTCCTTGGTGTTGTCCGCGGTGGGACCAGGTGGTCCCAGAAGGGACTTGCTTGCCTGAGTCTGGGACATCTGGGGGCCGGATCTATACTCTTTAGCCTTCTTTCCAGTCTTCTTCCTGGGCTGGATCGGGGTGGGGTTTCCTCCCACGTGCATTTTGGACAGGGGTTCTGTCCTGTCTCAGGTAACCCCTGAGAGGGTGGCACCTGTTGCAGGTGTCCTACTGAGGGATGACTCTCCCCATACGGAAGGAGGCCACCTGCAGGGTGGGGTGGGTGGGGGTCAGGCCACAGCCTGGCTGCGGACGCCCACCCCTGAGGGGCAGAGCCTGGCGTTGGGTTCTGTGCCCTGTCTCACGAATGCTGAGCACATGACCCCGGGGGAGCCCGTCTCCAGGACAACTTCCTCAGAGAGGGCGGGAGCAACGCTGGCCGCTGCTTTGGACTTTAGCTCCCCAGACGCAGTGGCTCCAAGGGGACTGTCACAGGTCCCCAGACACAGGACAGAGGCTGTTCCTGCCCAGTCACATACCCAGTGCTGCCAGTTCCCTGGGCCTTCATGGCAAAGAAGAGGAACACTGCGTGGCAAGTCGCTCAGGCCAACGGAAAGTACCTGCTTCCTCAGGCACCCACCCCGGAGCCACCTGACACCTGTGGTGGGACTGACCGACCGGGGAGACCCCTCCCCGGGCCCCGTGGGAAGCACCCTTTATTTCAACACGGAGGCCTCACCCTCGCCAGGGAAATCCAGGGTCCCCAAGGCTGCTGCCCACCTGGCGCCTTTTCCGGCCTGTGTCCGACTCTGTCTCCACTGCTTTCATACCCGAGACAGCAGGTCTTCCCCACGGTTTGTTATCTTCCCCCAAACCTCTTTAAGTTCAGGATGGTTCTAGAAAACTGAATGATTGGACCCAAGGCTTCCCCCCAGCACCTGGGACAGTTACTCTACAACTTTGACCAGAGTAAATACATTTAGCTAAAGGCCGAGGAGAAGGCAGTCCCAAGGGGGTGCAGAAAGAAGAGAGGGTACAGGCTGGACTCCAGAGCTGCAAGGTGGGTAGGCCCGGGGACGTAGTCTTTGGGTTTTTCGCCCTAGATTTTACTGCCCCATAAGAGGTTCCCAGAGGGCCATGCGTGTGTCACTGTCCCCTAAATAGATTTGACCAAAGAAGGAGGAAGGGGCACCCAGTAGCACCCCATGTGGGACTGGGGAAACCAGGGCTTTGGGACTCTGCCTTTCCTAAGGGTGTTGCCATGGACTCGCTGGACATTCTCTCTCCGCCCTCAGCTCCAGGCAGGCCACTGTGTAACCGCCCCGCTGAAAGAGACGCAAGGGTTGCTGGCTGGGAGACTCAAGAACATACACTCTCTCTCAGTCTCTCAGCCCCAACTTTGCTGTCGTCGGTTTTGGTGTTTCCCGTATAAAATCAAAACTTTTATCACTCAACCTCTTGACTGGAGAAGGGAGGGGTGGAGCATTTTCCCCACCACTCTTATAAAATGCCTTTATGTTCTTAAATGTTCTTAAAGGCCGTGCAGCTCAGCTCACCCAGTCAACCTCCCGGCTGGTTTTCAGGAGACCTCGCACACATCCTGACAGCCAGGGCCACCTGACCACCAGCCGCCACCCCGAACCAAGCCAGTCTAGCTCCAAATGCTCACTCTGGACCCTTCCAGGCAGCCCTGGCCCTGCGCACAGCTTTGGCTTGGCGTGGGAAGGTTGGGGGGCAATGCCTGGCCTTGGGCTGAACAGCCAGAAAGCCACGCTATCATCACGTTCCCTTCCAGACAGCCAGCCTGGGCTCAGACACATCACCTCGTCACTTGGTGGGTGACACCAGGATGAGGTGCCCCAGGAGCCAGGTATCCCAGCTCCTGTCTCACACGCCTCTAGGCTCCCTCCTCTGAGCCTAGTTGTCCCCCAGGCAGGGCCTGGCTCTGTAGGATGGAGCTGGAGCCTTCAGGTTTTGCTGGTATCATTGCCTCTGAGACGGGGGATCCTGAGGGAGGGATTCGAGCTTCCCTGCAGCAGGGTGGGGCCGTGGCACGGGGACAGGGGTGCTCCTGCTCCTCAGGGTAGAAGCAGAGCCATCCCAATGGCCTGAGGCCCCAAGCAATGAGGCTCCCTGTAGAAGGAGTCTGCTACTAACACCCTCCTCCACGTAACCCCTGGCACCTTCGCCACCATCAAGAATGCTGCCCCAGACCCTCGGCACCCACCGCACGCTAATCATCTCTGACAAACTCTGTTGGCCTCTGTCTCCTTAACTCTCCTCCTCTTCTAAATTGTAAGTAGTCAGCTTTTATGCAAGCATAACACATGCATTAAAAAAAAAAAAAAATCAACCACGAGCCTAGCCAACAACGCACGCCTCTTTGGAGGTTAGCGTCCGTCTCCGACAGATGCATGTTATCCTGGCTTTGTTTTCTAACCCATAAGCCTCCTGTCTGCTGAGCCGCCTTGCTGCTGTTTGGTGAGGAGTGCGTGTGTTTGGTGTGCATTTGTGCATTTTTGTGCAGTTAACTGTCGCACGGGTTTGCTTTCTGGACCTGTTCCCTGGTTACCCCGTTGCGCTCTCCGGGAACTGGTAACCAATGCAGAGGGACAGGCATTTCTGTTTTACAGCTCTTTGGAGGGGAAACTCCCTGTTTCTGCATGCTGTGTGCATGAGCGGTTTGGTAACCAGACCCTTCCAGGGACGTGAGTCAGATGTCAAGCCCCTCAGGGTACCGGCTCTGCACACATTTGTGAAGGTGGCAAGGAAGAGGCCCAGGGACTGGGGTGCTTTATTCAGCCTCCCGAGGGGAAGGAAAGGGTCAGAGAGAACCGCCTCCCTCCTGGAGAGTGTCAGGGTTTGTCCAAGTCGCTGGGCTCAGCCGGCAGCTCACAGCGCACCCTCAGACATGCAGGCCCCTCTCCGAGGTCTCCGTTGCCTGTCTAGGGCCTGTGATCCGAATCTTTGACCCCACTGCCTGCCTTTTGGAGAATGAAGTTAGAAGCATCCTCCATTGCAGGGTTGAGATCATCACTCGAAGACTGAGCACATGGCCTTGTGGGAAGTCTGGAGTCAGTGCTATCTGCTGCTTTCCAGCATTTTCCACTCTGGGGTTCCCTTTCTGATTTGTGAAGCTTCATCTGAGCCTCTGTAAACAGAGGGAAAGAAAGGTCCCCTCACAGTCTCCATGAGAGAAGGGGCAGGGCTCCTGTCCCTATCGTAGGTGGGCTGCCCTGGTGAGGCTTAGAGGAAGAGCTGCAAGACCCTTGACATTAGCCAAGACAGGGCCCCAGAGGAGTGGGAGAAGGGCATGGATGTGAGTGTCTGCCCGTGGGTGGCCCTGTAGCAGGGGACCCACTGGGCTCTAACGCACCGTGTCGGCCAGCGTTTCAGAGCCAGTGGCCCACTTTGACTGGCGGGAGGAGCTGAAACCAGGCACCCAGACTTCCAGGTGGCTGCCCGCTGCCAGGGCCGCAGCCTGGGGGAGTTCCCAAGGCAAGGGGAAGTCAGTGCCCCGTCCCCCTGCACTTGGGAGCTGCTTTCAGAGAGATCGGCGCTAATAGTGGTTTGTGCTCAATAGTGAAGGAGATGCCGCAATATGGCAAAAGCCCCGTGGTGATGGTGGATGAGCTCATGAGCTCCAGCCCTCCCAAGTTCAACTTCCCGGAAGCAGGCTTGCGCGTGATGATCACCAACAAGTTTGGGCCCCGGACCCGACTGCGGATGGCCAGCAGGATCATAATTAACGAGGTAAGGTCGCTTGAAGGGCAGTGAGAGTTGAGCAGCCCCAGGTGGGTTCTGGCCCTGGCGTGTTAGGGTCCCTCCCAGGGTCGCTTACCGCTGCACCTGCTCAAGGAAGGAGTCTCTGGTGCCTCCAGAAGGCCGAACGTCACCCACGGGCAGCAAATTTTCCTTTCAGGAGGGGTTTTTAAAGCAGGCAGCCATCGCACACAGTTCCTGAGATGTTTCGCTAAGTATTCTAGGCACGAGCGTAGAACTAATTGGAGAAAGGCCAGTTTGAAGGATGGATTGTTTCTTTAAAATGTTATTTAGGGCAAAAAAGAAAAACGATGAACACATACACCTGTTCTCTGTGGACAGAACAAGCTAGAAGGAAGCTCGAGACGCTGATGATGACCTCTGGGAACTTCCTTTTCACACTTGCTGTGTTTACGTTTTATGTTGTGTGTCTGTTTCTCACTTGAAAAAATAAGTTTTAATATTATTTAATGTGTAAACAGGGATAGCAAAGATAGCAGGCTTATTGCTCACCAGCTTTTCCAGTCTTTGCTGCATTTGTGCATACTGGAATTTTAAGGAATTTTAAGTCCTTATCCTCAGAAGCAGACAGTGGCCAGCAGCCTTTAAACTTTGCTAATAATTAGTAGTTAGCACACAGTACCGTGTAAGAACGGTATTGCCCAGTGGTTAAAAGTTCTATATTTTGAAGATTTCTGCTTTGATTTCATGCACAGTGGGCCTTCTCTGGGAAAAGTGTACTAAAAAAGGGAAACGCATTTCCAAGCTTTGAATCATTAGAAATCATTTTAGTCCAGTAAAATTTGAATCAGTGAAATTTTACTGAATCCTGGCCATTTTTCATGAGTTTGATAATCGTACCCACTGGGCGTCGGGGGTTGAACCACTCTGAAGGATTTGGGGACTTGGGCTTAGCGTACATTTTTCATCACATGTGCAGCCAGGAAAAGAACAGATTTTGGTAAGTTAGTAAAATGTTGGTTGTCATGCCCCAGACGTTTTAAGCTCCTGGGAAAACTTTGTCTTCTACCGTGTCGGGATTGGCCTGCCCTAAAGGCAGCATGAGAGGCTGGGTTCCTAGTAAGCTGGAGTTAGGAGCCATCCCCACCCAGTCCCCACCATTCGTGTCACTGCTAAGTCATATCCACCTCCACTGCAATTCTGTCCTTGCACAGCTAGTTTTGTGTTTTTTTTTTAACTCCAAGGATGACCTGTCATTTAACCTTGGGTATCAAAATATGCCTCCATGTCTGGGCCTGAGTCTCAGGCATAGGTCACTTTGCTCTTTTTGGTGGACTAAGTGTTGTGGACTCCTTTTAGGAAAAATATTAAGAACTCTCACCCCACCCTAGACTTCATGATTTAGAAGTCCCTACTAAAAACCAACATGAAGGCAGTTAAATGGTCAGTTTATTATTCTAGAGAAAGAACATGCTTCCATTTCAGTGATAGTGGCTCCTCATCCCATAACCACAAGGATAGGTATTGGGCACACAGTTATAGAGTATTGGCTTGGGGACATGTTTCCTGTCCCCTGGCCTCCTGCTGAAGTAATTGGCAGGGGGATGTATGTGTCCCTTGTGTGACAGTCATTGTCCACAAAGCCTAAAGCTGATTCGTAAATATTTTTGCTGAGAACCAGATAAAGGTGAGCTGTGCAAAGGCAAGTAGGTTCTTGGGAAAGTGGAAACCTGTTGATTTCATGAAATGTGGGCTCTGTCTGTGCTGTTTCTGGAGAAACCCACGGGCCTGGTGAGGAAGGTGCACCTGGGCTTGGGTAGAACGGAGACAGCCTTTGTCAGTAGCCACAACGAGACGGGGGAGGGCAGGGGGTGGATTTGGTCACAGACATTTGCCTTTGAGAACATGCTCGTTAGACGTGTTGAACGACCTGAAAAGGCTATCCAAATGGCCAGCCACTCAATAAGATGTTCAATGTCATTAGTCACTGGGGAAATGAAAACTAAAACCACAATTAGGTACCAGCACACACCCACCAGAATGGCTAAAATTAGAAGGACTGATGATACCGAGCATCCATGAGGTTGGGAAGCATCTGAAATTCTAACCCAGTGCTGGTGTGAGTGTAAAATGTTCAGTACGCACCTACTTTATGACCCATCAGTCCCACTCCCAGGTAAATACCCAAGAGGAGCGAGTAACTATGTCCACAAAAAGACATGCACACAAGTGTTCATAGCCGCATTCTGCGTTGTTACCAAAAAGAGGAAACAATTCAAACACTCATCAAGTAAAGGCTATAGTGTGGGTTACCTGTACAATGGAATGCTACACAGCCGTGACACATATCACACTACTGACCTGTGCAACAACATGGGTGAATCTCATGGGTGTTGAGGTGCACGAAAGAAGTCAGACATAAAATAGCACGTGATATCTGAATCCATTTATAGGAAGTTGAAGTTTAGGAAAAACTAACTGATGATCATGAAAGTCAGCATAGCGGTTACCTTGGTTATCTCTGAAGTAGGGCACATACGCTAGGAGGGGGCCTGAGGAAGTCTTCTAAGGGCCTGGAAATGTCCTACGAGTCTGTCTTGATATAAAACATCATTGAACCATGTACTTGAGGTAAGTGCAGTCAGGTATGATACACCTAAAGGAAATTAAAAATTACGAAACCCATGCAGGGCGTTCCCTGTGACAGTCCTCAGGTGGCTGTGAACATCCACCATGGTGAATGTGGAATTATGGCATCGTTGGCATCGTGGGCTGGGTTGTTGATTTGGCACCAAGAAGGGGAGGCCTGGGCCCTCCAATAAATCCTCCAAGGCCTCCTGATAACCATCCAAATAGAAACGAACAAATTTAGATGGATTTCAGGGTCTTTGGGCTGATTGTCAGGCAAACCTGTCTCCAAGGGTGGTGTCCTAGGAACCTGTAGGAGCAGAGTGTAAGGAACGAGGCAGTTGCGTGACATTTGTCACAGGCCTTGGTGTCTGACTTGCCTCCTGTCCACCCAGCGGCAGCGACTGATCAACTCGGCCAATGGAGTGAGCAGCAAGCCGCTGCAGAACGGCAGGCACGAGAACATCGAGAACGGGAACGTGCCCGTGGAGGACCCGCCACAGGATCAGGAGCAGCAGCTGCCGCCACAGCCGCCACCCCCGGAGCCAGAGCCGGTGGAGGCTGCCTTCCTGTCCCCCTTCTCCGTGCCCGGTGAGTTCCGTGGGGTGCCGGGCTCTGGGGGCTCCACTGAGACCAAGCCCAGGTCTTCAGGATGGAGGCCTGGACCCAGAGGGCCATGTGGGGCTGGTACACAGGGTCGGCGTCAGGTCACCAGAATGCTTATTAGGAGGTGCTCAGAGAATCCGTCATTAGCGCCGAACCGTGGGCCAGAGGTGCGGTGGGACATGGTGGGAGCGTTGGGCCCCAGAACAGGCCAGCTGGTGGCTTGGGCAGCACCAGTGACCCCTAGTAACTGCACTTAAACGTTCAGGGCAGCTGGTCTTCACAGTAAGAAAAAGCAACCAACATTATTTTTATGGACTTCCTCAGATCCTTTCAACCCTTGCCGCATGGGAAGGCCACTTTGCCCACACATGGCTTATTTGCTGGGACAGGGTGTTCTAAGGCCACGAATAACTCTTAGACAGTTACGCTTTATATATTTGAAGATACCTTCTACCCATAAACAAGTCAGATCAGACTGGGATTTTGCTGTGAGGCCTCCAGTGTCCTGTCTCACTTGGGCCTGACCTGCGAGGCCCAGTGTCACCCAACTGCTGGCTCCTTGCTGTTCTTCTCCCTCTCCTGCCCCCTGCTCCAGCCACAATGGCCTCGTCACCGTCATTTCTAGAGCATGCTAGGCGCACTCCTGTCTCAGGGCCTCTGCGCTTGAGCTTTGCTGGAATGCGCCACCCCAGTTATCCACATGGCTGGTGCCTTTGCCTCTCGTGGGTCTCTGCTTAAATGTCATCAGTGTGGACTTCCCTGGCCACCTCATCTAAAATATTTTATATTTTTCTTATCTTGTGTGTCAGATGTCACACAAAATGTCAGCTCCCCAAGGGCTGGCACCTTTGTCTGTTGCATTACTGCTGCGTCCCCAGTGCCCAGGCCTGGCACAGAGCACGTGCTTAGTAGGTCTCTGTCGAATGAACAAATTCAGGTGTTCACGTGCGGGAGGATCCCAGGCCCCACCAAGTCTGCCTCTGTCTTTAACCAAACCTTCCGTGAGGTCCTCTGCAGTTCTGGGTAGGAAATGAAGGCCTGATATGTTTGGTCCCATTCTTGGAGGCTTTTCTCCCAGCATCCACTGTCCTGAAAGGCAGCAGAATTCCAGAACGTGATGTTTTCCTGAAAAGAATTCTGTATTTAAGACTGCGCTCACTGAGTGCCTGATCTGGGAGGTGGCTCTGGAGGGAGAGGCTGTCCTGCCCCCTACCCCCACTCGGTGGGAGCACCTGTGTCCAGGCAGAGGACATGGGCCTGCCGGGCTGGGGTGCTCTGCCTCCATGCTTCGCGGTGACAGTACAGACTCCCAGTGGGATCACGGGCTTCCTTCGAGTCTCTGGGTTAGAGAGTCCCCATGCAGCGACATGCTCATTGCAGCTACCCAGGGGCTCTTGCCAAAATGCAAGGTCAGTATATAAGGACGACTCATATCTCCGTTTCCTTCAAGGCTTGAGTTTGGCAGGATTGGGTTGGGGGGACCCCAGAACCAAGTACCCTTTTGCCTCGTCCTTATACTGGGATCTGGGAGGTGGCTCTGGAGGGACAGAGGCTGTCCTGCCCCAGCTCTGTGGGAGCACTTGTGTCCAGGCGGGCAGAAGTCCTTCCTCAGAGAATGACTGTGGGGTCTCTGGGAAGGTCACCTCCCAGGGTGGGGGGCTTAGAATGCAGCTGTTTTGCAAGGGCTGGGCCCAGATGGCTCCCTGGCCTTCCCTACTCCCAGGGAGTCTGCACCCCCAAGTCCTTCTCCAGGGAATTCTGCCCTTCCTAGGACCACTTGCCTAGGAGGTCACTTTCCTCCTCCATCTAGAGGCTGAGGACATCCCCCTGGGCTGGGCCCATCAGCAAGCTTCCTCTGAGTATGTCTTCCTTTGCCCTCGGGAACAGGCCGGGGCTTCCTGCATCCCAGTAGAACATTCCCTTTGTGTCCCTGCGGATGTGTTTCCAGGTGTTGCCCTTGGAAACCACAAGTTACTTCCTCTGCTTCCTCCCCTCCCATATGAAGGAAGTTGTGCAGAGTTGCATGGCTGCTGCTCGTTTGGACATGTACGGTGGCCTGGTGTGAGCACAGGTTTGCAGGACATTGGAGCAAGTCGGTGAGACTCTGCACCCGAGAGAAATCCTACGTATCGTGCTCTGGGCCCTTCCACAACACCGCCACCCCCCACCCACCTCTGTTGGGGTTTCACAGTGGCCTGGGGCTGGAGGGCAGCTCTGAGGGTGCTTCATGAGGGTGGATGGAGCTAGCGTTCTCCCAGGTTGAGCCCCTAGAAGGAATCACAGGGCCCAAGGGAGGCATAACACCAGGCGGGGCTGTGGGAAGAGGGGAGAAGCCGTCCCACTGGTCAGCTTGAAGCCAGCCTAGCTGTGTGTCAGGGAATGGTCTAGCCAGACCGACTTAGCTCTGCTCTGCTTCCAGGCTGGGAGTCCAGGAGTCCTAGATTCGAGTCTCAGCCCCAGCACTCGTCAGCTTTGCGGCTCTGGGCAGGCTGTGTCACCTCCCTAAGCCTCTGCTCCTCATCCACAAATGGGGGTGTTGGGGTGGGGAACTTACCTCCCGGGGTTGATGTGAGCAGTAAATGAGGTCATTTAGCCAAGGTCTCTGCACGCTGTCTGACACACATGAGATGCTCAGTAGGTGTTAATGCGGCTCACAGTGTGCTGTAACTCAAGCAGTGTTCCAGAAAGGTTGCAGGCGCCAGAATCCCTGGGGGCCTGGAACAGTCAGTCATTCCAAGGGTCACAGAGAGAGAATGAACATGAACTAAGCACCTGTTACGTGGTGGGCTTCAGGCACTTTGCGGACAAGATGATTCTCTCGGTCAGTGGATACCTGGGTACCAGGCTCTGTCCTGGGCTTTGAGGATCCAAGTGGGAACAGGACAGCCATGGTCCTGCCCTCTGGGCGCTTCCGGGCTTGCGGGGCAAGGATAGTGACGTGATGTGCTTCGTCCATCGGCCCCTCCCTTACCACACAGCCAGTAGATGGGAGGCCACAGCCTGCTGCCCTCCGCTCTGCCCACCCGGGTGAGGGATGGCTGGAATGCCTGGGCGTAGCCTGCTCCTGTGCCCACCTGGTCTGATGGTGGATTTACATGTGGACGCCAAATACAGCTGTGTCTTTCCACTTTGGACTGCAGAGGCTGGTAGTTAGGCCCCCAGGGCTGGCTGTTGGCTGGGGGAAGAGGAGGAAGAACCCATGATCTGCAGTCCTGACACTGCCCTGAAACAGTCACCCAGAGACCCTGGGGGAGGCCCTCGTGCAGGTTGCTTGTTTGTGGTTGGCTTACAGTCTGGGTGGTCCTGCAAGGCCACTGAGGCCACACCCTGGCCCAGCTACAGGACTTTTCTCTCTTGCCTCTGAAGGATAAGAAAATCGCACTGCACTCACTGGGATGCTGGCCTTCACGGCCGTATTTATTATAGCAGCTGACATCGGCTGGGGACTTGCCATATGCCAGGCACTAAGCAAAAAATAGGGAATTCATACAGAGCTCTGTCTTAGTCAGCTCAGGCTGTCAGAACGGAATGTCATAGACTAAGCAGCTTAAACAACAGAAATTTATTTCCCCACAGTTCTGGAGGCTGGAAGTGTAAGATCAGGGCGCTGGTTCTGGTGAGGGCTCCCTTCCTGACTGGGAGGTGGCTGCTGTCTCGCTGTGTCTTCACTTGGCCTTTTTTTTTTTTTTTTTTTTTTTTTGATGCATACACATGGTGGGGGAGAGACAGAGAATCTTCCTCTTCTTCTAAGGCCACTGTTGCATTAGGACCCCACTCTTAGGATCGCATTTAACCTTGGTTACGTCCTAAAAGCCCATTCTCCGAATACAGTCACACTGGCGGTTAGAGCTGCAGCATAGAATTGGGGGATGGGGGGCAGTCCAGTCCATAGCAGGACGTCACAGAGCTCCGTGTGCCATGCCCTGCTCTAAGAGCTTTACGCATATCCTTTCCTTTAGGCCTCACCGTAGCACACGCTAGAGGAGATTATCATCTCCATTTCACAGCGAAGGAAAGAGAAGTGCAGGGAGGTTACATGACTTGCCCACAGCGTCCCAGCTGCCGAGTGGAGGGCAGTTTCCGCCCTGAGCAGCCTGTGCTGACCGCCCACTGGGCAACACTGCCTCCGCGTACTGCGCACTTCCATTTCGTCTTCGCAGCCAATCCCCATCTTCCAGAGAAGGAGACCGAGGCTCAGGGAGGCTGTGGAACTTCCCAAGTCACACAGCCATTACATGGGAGCCACTCTTCCACCTGTGCTTCCCAAGCTGTGAGTACCATGAAGGGCCGGGCCAGTTGGGAGCAGAGTCCTGGACCACAAGCCCAGGCTGTCCCGTAGCCAGCGCGTGGCCTCAGATACGTGTGATGCAAGGCAGCTCATTTCAGTGCAGAAACTGTGGGATAAGCGTGTGTTTCTCTAAAGTCCAGGCCTTTGGACGTTGTTGGCACAGTAGTGGGAGGCGAAACTCACTGAGCACTCACTCTGGGCCAGGCAGGGTGCATGACCTGTATTGTCACTAAGTCCTCGTGACGCCCTAGGGAAACAGATACTATTATTATCCCCATTTCACAGGTGAAGCAGCTAAGGCACAGAGAGGCTAAGTTGCCCAAGGTCACACAGGAAGAAGGGGCAGAGGAGGGATTTGCACTCTGGCATTCCAACCCCAGACCCCCGATGTGCTTAGGGGACAGCACTGCGGCCCGGCCAGGGGGTTCTTCTGGCTCATCCTTCCCGTCAGAGCCCAGAAGGAAACCGGTTGCCTCTCTCTAGGACGCTGGTGTCTCGCTTGTGCGCAGGGTGCTGTAACTCGTGTCCGTGTTGAGTAAACCATCGAATTGGGTTGAGTTATGGATCTCACATGCTCTCTTCAGGGCTCGGATGGCACCTCTCAGCCTTCTCTTCCCTTATCACAACAAAACCCAGAACAGACGATGGGGAGATTTCAGGAAGCTTTTAGGGCTTATTCTCCACCCCCACCCCCATCTTCCTCAGTTCTAGAGAGTTCTTGAGAGAGCTGTGCTGGTTGGGAGGAGACAGGTCCTGTGGGTCCTTCCAAACTCAGCCAGGTGTTGCTGCAGAAAGGAGCCCTGCGGAACCCCACGGACCTGTTCTCGCCTCCTAGCTGCCGGGCACGTGGGCAGAAGCAGAAGAGACACCGCAGACGCCGCGGGCTCATTTACATGTGCAATTCCACACACGGCTCCTGTCCCAGGCCCCCGAGACACGCGGCACTTTATGGTGGAAATGATCTTGCTCTCGCGTCAGTCTCGGGAGCCCCCAGAGAAATCGCACATTCAGTCGATTGTCTCCTCAGTCAAGGTCAGGATTTCAGAGAAGCGTCCTTGTCAGTCACTCCGTGTAGCACTGAGGTGTCCGTTCACAGACCAGTTAGAACACTGGCTAAGCATCCTTTTAATATAGGGATTTTTTTTTTTTGAGGTATAGTTCACTTACCATAATATTCATATCTTTAAAGTATACAATTCAGTGGCTTTTAGTATGTTTACAAAGTTGTGCAACCATCACCAAAATCAGTTCTAGAACATTTTCATCACCCCAAAATGAACCCCTACCTTCCTCCCCCTACCTCCTGGAAACCACTGATCTACTTCCTGTCTCTTGGGCTTTATCTATTCTGAATATTTCATAGCAATAGAACCATGCAACTTTGTGACTGGCTGCCTTTGTCTAGCATGACGTTTTCAAGGTTCATCTGCGCTGTAACGTGCATCAGTACTTCACTCCCTTTTATGGCCGAATATTCCACTGTAGAGATAAGGTCACATTCTATCCATTCATCAACTGATGGACATTTGGGTTGTTTCCACTTTTTGGCTCTGAGTGGTTTTTTAAAATAGCAAAGAGAGCATCATGGAAAAGAAGACTCAGTATTGTTTATCAAAATAAAGGCAGTGTTCTTTTAAGTTCTCTGTGGTCAGCAACAAACAGTCTCTGAATTCTGGAGTTAAACGGGATCTTGGAAATTTTTAGACTAGCCTAGACTTCTGGTATTCCAAAGAGGGAAACTAAGGCTCAGAGAGGGGCAATGGCTTGCCCAAGGGACAGTCTTGACCAGACAGAACCAGACATCAGAGCCACCTGCCCTGGAAACCTGTTCCATGACAGCCCACCCAACCTCGCAGCCAGGCCAGCGCAGTGTGAGCTGGGAGGGGAGGTGGGAGGTGAAGGCCCTGCCCAGGACTGTGTGCACCAGGGTCCTGCACAAAATGCCAGCAACAGAGGCCCACGCAAGCTCCCTTACGCCAAAAGAGGGACTTTTACATACGAGTTTACATGGCCTGGAGTGGGGTGTGCTGCAGCGAAGCCAACATCCCCGTGGCCCTGCAGACAGCAGTGGCTCAGAGCAGCGGAAAGGTGGTCTGGCCTCGCCACGATTCTGCTCTTCACATTAGCAAACCTAATTTGATTCCAGAACTTTAGGTTCTGGGGTTTGCCAGCTTTAGCCTTCCAGCGTCTACAGATGCACTAGAAGGAGCTTGGAATCCGGGGGCTGCAGAGGGCCAGTTCTGCATGTCACCTTCCACGGGCGTAGTGAGGTTGAAGACAAGCAGCGAGGCTGTCTTAACTGAGGACTCGACTTGGACCAGACCACAGGGCCATGAGGGAACCTGTGCAGCTTTCGGACCCTCGTGGGGAGGCAGAGGACAGGCTGCACAGGGCACCCTCTCTCAGGCACCTGGTCTGTCCCCACCCCGTGTTCAGCATCTTGTATTCAGTACTTAGCATCTCCACAGCAGCCCTGCTGGGTAGCTGCTGGGGTCCCCATTTCCCAGGTGAGAAACTGGGGCTTAGGAAGCCTCGCACGGGTAAGTAGGTGCCATGGTCAGGGCTCGCACCCCAGGTCTGCCAGACCCCGAGGTGTTGCCCTCTGACTGGTTCCTCTGTTGACTTTGGCCAGGACAGCCCTGTCCTGAGCTGGAATGTCCACACTGGAACGCAAGGGGCAGCGGCAAGGAAAGGGAGGAAGGAAGCCAGCTGCCAGGTCTGCGGGCGTGGGAACACCAGAAGCGTAGGCGGCCCCGCCCTGCTGCCAGCCAGTTTGCTCGGTGTTTAAGCTGAGCAGCCTGCGGCAGAGTTGGGGCGGCCAGCCAAGTGTTCCTGATTCCATCGGTGTCTCTGCGACACGGCCCCGATTTAACGCTCCTCAGGGGTTTCAAAGCCAAGGCGAGGCCTTCAGAGGCAGGACAACGTGCTCTGCACTTTTTGCTTTTCTTTAGTCTGCCCAGGGTTCCTCAAGGAGGGTGGGCAGGGACGGTTTTCACTGTCTCACGGTTGAGGACTTGGAGACTCAGAGAGTTAGTGTCCACCCATTGCCACACAGTCAGGAGAGACAGGACAGGACAATTCTCTTTGCCAGTGGCCTTGAGATCCCTGTGGTGGGGTGCAAAGCTGGCTGTAACTTGGGTCGTCTTTAGCATGAAGGAGCTGGTGCACCAGCCCCTAATATCCGTCCAGCGCCGGTACCTGTTTCCGCCAAGTCCCAGAGTTGGGCTTGGAGCCTCAGCGTGCGGCTGTGGGACTGTCTGCCCTTCTGGGCGAGGGGCCCTGGGATCGGCACCAGCCGAGGGAACTCTGGGCCTGGCTTCTCCATTGCCTGGGAGATCCTGGTCTGCAGGTCCGACCCGTCATTCCCTTCAAGGGCAGTTGCTTCTGTGAGGAAGCGTGAACAGGGTCCCAGGGCCAGACAGTGTCACCAGACTGTGCCAGTGCAAGGGGGAGGCTGAGCCACGGCTGCCTCCCTCAGGAAGGGCCCCCGGCAGCTTCCCGGGCCTCTGTGCTGGGCTGCCAGGGAGGTGTCTCTTCCTGGGTCTTTGGTGTCTCTGTCCACCCAGCCCTGACAGCCCACATCTGCACGACAGCACTCAGCAGGGGGCTGCCTCTGACCTTGCTGACACCAACTGTTTTCTCTCACCTCATCCCTTTCATTCTTCCCCTGCCCCCAAAACCTCAGCTTAGTTCAACTGCAGGTCTTGGCCTCATCTGCTTCCTTCTGGGCCCCTCTTTGCCCCTCTAGTGCCTTCAGGATCAAAACATGCCCTCCAGGAGGTAGACAGTTGTCGCCAAGAGGCTTTGATATTGGACAGTCATGGAATTGAGTCCTTGATCTGCCGCTTCCTGCGTGTGTGACCTTAGACAAGTTACCTTACCTCTCTGAGCCTATTTCAGTCTCTGTAACAACTCAACCCAGGGCTTGATAATAGCAGGTACTCAGTAAGTGGAAGTTAATGTGGTTGTTAACGTCAACAGTAGCTAAAATTCAAGTGCTTACTCTCAAAATAGCCCCAGGCACTATTCTAAACACATCTCATGTGTTAGTTTATTTTTAGCCTCACAATAGCACTGTGAGGTAGAGATTCTTGTTTTCCCCGTTTTACAGATGAGAAAACTGAGATACAGACAGACTAAAACTCTTTTCTAAGGTCACGGAGCTGGCACATGCCAGAGCTGGGATTTGAACCTGGATATCTGCTGTTAACCACAATGCTGCAGTCAATTTAACAATAAGTGAAGACCCCTTAGAAAGCAGTCAATTTAACAATAAGTCTAAATTTAAGGATACAACAAAAATGTAATAACAATAACTAAAAAATACTGATTCTAAAGTTCATTCACCTCAAGGAATAAGAGATTGGGAAAACTTTCATGATTCCCCTTCTCAAGAGAATTTTTCTGTTTAGATCAAATCCATGAGCTAAAAATACGAGGCTCTAATCTGATAACTGACACCTGCCAGCCGTAAGTAGCAGAGGGACTTTCATGGGCCCTGGAATCCTGGGACCCAACAAGCAGGCAAGCAGTATTGTTCAGAGGACCCCAGATTGAGACTCTGAAGACCTGCATTCAAGACCTGGTATTACCTCCCACTGTCTAAGATGCTTGAGTAAGTCACTGAATTTCACCAAACTTCAGTTTACTTACATGTGAAATAGGAAAAGTACCTCCCAAAATGATCTGAAAACAGAGTTTTTGTCAAAACGGTCTCTAAGGTGTGAGGCACAACTCAAATGTTGGATAATGATGAGATGGTTATTCATTAATCCAGCATTGATGATACTCCCACCTCTACCTGTTTCTCTTTCCCTCCCCACAAAGGTGAGCTCAGAGGCCACTGACTGGGGAAGCAGGTTCTGGTTGTGGCTCTGCCACTGATTTTTGTGAGCTTTTGGCTAGTTCATTTGCCATTAGTTCATAGGATTTGGTTTTTCTTTTTATAAAATGAGTTCATCAAGTGAGATTTATTCTAGGAATGCAAGGTTGGTTCAACATACAAAGATCAATCAATATAACATACCACATTATCAGAATAAAGGACAAAACCACATGATCATCTCAATAGACACGGGAAAAGCATTTGGCAAAATCAACACTTTTCTTGGTGAAAAAACACTAAAAAATTTAGGAATAGAAGGAAACTTCCTCAACCTGAGTAAGAGTATCAACGAAAACCCCAAAGGTGACATCATACTTACTAGACTGAAAGTTTTCCTCCTAAAATCAGGAGCAAAACAAGGATGTAGCTCTTACCTCTTCTATTCAACTCAACATTGTGCTGAGGGTGAAGCCAGGGAAAATAGGCAGGAAAAATAAATAGGCATCCAGATTGGAAAGGAGGAAGTAAAAATTTCTGTATTCACAGATGACATGATGTTGTGTGTAGAAAATCCTAAGGAATACACAAAAAAATAACCCTATCATAATAATAAACTTGTAGGATTCAAGATCAACACACAAAATTCAGTTATATTTCAATACATTAGCAATTAGAAATCTTAAAATAAAATTCAACCAACTCTATTTATAATGACAACCTAAAGAATAAAACACTTATTAATAAATTTAACAAAAGTACACTAAAAACTATAAAACATTGTAGAAAGAATGGTGAGATAAATAAATGGAAAGATATCCCATGTTCGTGGATTGGAAGATTTAACATTTTTAAGATGACAGTCCCCAAACTGATCTGTAGATTTAATGCAATACTTATCAAAACTCCAGCTGGATTTTTTGCAGAAACTGACAAATTGATCCTAAAATTTATATGAAAATGCAAGGGACCAGAATGGCCAAAATAATCTTTAAAAGAACAAAGTTGGAAGACTCACACTTCTTAAATTTAAAACTTACTATAAAGATACAGTAGTAATCAAGACTGGTACTGGCATAAGAATAGACATATGGATTAATGAAATAGAATTGAGAGTCTTGTAATACACCTATACATTTAAGATCAGTTGATTCTGACAAGGATAACAAGGCAATTCAAAGTGGGAAAGAATAGACTTTTCAACAAATGGTGCTAGGACAACTGGATAGCCACGTGTTTTTAAAAAGGAAGTTTTATCCCTACTTTACACCATATACAAAAGTCAACTCAGTATTAAACAGAGACCTAAAAGTAGTAGCTAAAAATATAAAACTCTTAGAAGAAAACTTAGGTATTTGTGACCTAATGAATTAGGCAATGGTTTCTAACCCAAAACAGGGGAGAAAACATTAGCAAATCACAATCTGATAATGGTCTAGTACCCTGTGTATCTGTATAGAACACTTAAAACTCAACAAATAAAAAGACAACTCAATTTGAAAATGGACAAAGGATTGGAATAGACATTTCTCCAAAGAAGATACGGCCAATAAGCCCATGGAAAGATGAACAACATTGTTAGTCATTAGGGAAATGCAAATCAAAACCGCAATGAGACACCGCTTCACACCCACTAGAATGGCTATAATCAAAGAAGATGAACAGTAACAAGTATTGTCAAGGACATGGGAAAATAGGAGCCCTCATACATTGCTGGTGGGAATGTAAAATGGTACAGCCACTTTGGAAAACAGTCTGACAGTTCCTCAAAGAGTTAAACATAGAGTTACTGTATGACCCAGTGACTCTGCTCCTAATAATTATATACCCGAGTGGAGTGAAAACATGTCCGCACAAAAACTTGCACTGCAGTGTTCATGGCAGCATTATTTATAATAGCCAAAAAGTGGAAACAATCCAAATAGCCATCAGGTGTTGAATGGATAAGCAAAATGTGGCATATCCGTATAACGGAATGTTATTCCGCCATAAAAAGGACTGAAGTGCTCATAGATGCTGCAAAGTGGTGCACTTAGGAAATGTGCTAAGGGAAGGCCAGACACGAAAGACCACATGTCATCATCCATGTACGTGGAACGCCCACCATAGCCAACTCTGTAGAGACAATATTGGCTGGAGGTTGCCAGAGGCTGAAGGGGATGAGGAATGACTGGTAATGGGTTGGGGTTTCTGTTAGGGGTGATGAAAATTATCTGGCATTACATAGTGGTGAGGGTTACACAGCTGTTGAATACACTAAAAACCACCTAAGTGTACACTTTAAATGGGTGAATTTTATCATGTTAATTACATCTCAGTTCTTTTTAAACGGTGTTAATCTAGAGTGGTGGTTCTCAAAGTGTAGTCCTGGGAACACCAGCATCAGAAGCACCTGGGAAATTGCTAGAAATGCAAATTCTCAGGTCTCCCCACCCCCACCCACAGACCTGCCAGATAATCAGCTCTGGGGACCCAACAGGCTGTCCAGGGGATTCCGATTCACGTTCAAGTTTGAGAACCACGGTGGTCTAAAATCTACGTTCTCTAGGTCTTATAAAGACTCCTAGCTCACTCCAAGGCGAGGTCTATGAAAATCCACTCCACGTCATCCAGTGATACAAACGGCCCCTCATACCACAAGTTAACCACTCCCTTAATTGGAGTGTCTAATTAGCTCACTGTCCAAATTAATTTGTTTGAGGGTTTTCATCAGCAACTGCATCTGTTCTTAATTTTTCCTCCGGTATGATTAGCCATCTGTTTTATTACAGTTCATTTTAAAGACGTTTTTGCACATAATTAAATTGTAATTTTCTACTTCAAAAGAGAAATCTGAGAGCAGCCCCTGGTTCTCTTGTTTACATTTGCATGTCAGTCTGAGTCTGTGGTGAGCGTTTCTCCTGCACCCGGAGGGGTGGCCGTGGAGGGCCAGGACGGCTTCTGGTAGTGTCGGGGGGATGTCCCTCCAGATCACCCCCACAGCCCCCAAAACTCTGCTTTTATCATTTCACACATGAATTAGTGCAGGTGTTTCTAGTGTTAGAGAAACCCAGTTCAGGCCGGTTGAAGCCAGAGAGCTCACGTGGTGGCAGGCTCCCTGGGAGAGTCCGCCTTCTAGAAGGCAAGGCTAGACCTGGGGCTCAAGTGAGGTGACGAGGCACCACCCATCTCTCAGCATTGCTTTCCCTCGTCTAAGCTGTGTCCCGTTGGGGTAGCCCAGTGCACAGATGCTGCCTCTGTCTAAGGTAAGGATTATGTCCGGCAACGTGTAACAGAAAACTCAAGTGGCAGAGCCTTAAACTCAAGGGATTTATTTTTCTTCCGTAACAAGAAATCCTGAAATCGGGGAATCTCACAGCTCTGTCATCAGCGTCCCATTACTGTCATCCATGCCTAGCAGGTGGCTTTTTTTCTTCAAGGTTGCCAAGTGGTTCCTGCAGCTCCAGTGTGTCCCTGGCAGGAACAAGGAAGAAGGGGCAGAGGGGACAGGAAGAGACTTGCTTTCCTGCAAGTGCCACCAAGTAGACTTCCACTTATGTCTCATTGTCCATAATTATCCACGGCCACCCCTACCTGCAAGGAAGCCCAGGGAGTTAAGACTTTTAGCTGGGAACCAACTGTCCCAAGCAAAATAGAGTTCTGTTAGTAAAAAGGGGCTAAAGAGACAGTGATTCTCAGCAAAATTGCTTGTTGGGTCACGCACCCAGCCCAGAATCCGTGTAAACCCCACGATGGCAGAATGTCATCTTTGTCCACAGTTGGATTCCCAGTACCTGGAATAGTACCTAGCACAGGGAATGAACATACTAAATATTTACGGAATACATGGTCAGCCAAGCTCGAATCTCATACCCACCCACAGAGCAAGGAGGTAGAGTCTGCTCTGTCTAAACCACATGGACTAATGTGGACTGGAGGGTTGGTTCCCCAAAGGAAAAGCAACATACTGTTACCATCAAAGGGGAACAGATGCTGGCCAGTCAAGAACAATGAATGCCCACTACAACCTAGAAGTGCTCAAAATCTAGAGACCAATTCACATTAGCAAAACTCTGAAGAGGCTGATGTATAGACTGAGTCAGAACTCCTGTACCCAGACAGCCTCAGCATGTGCCAGCAAGGCCTGGGACAGTGTTTCCAGACTGTCCACACCTCCTTACCTTGGTCAGGTGCAATTGGATTCTCTAACTTTTCCATTCCAGTAGCATTCCTGGTGATGTGTTCTGGTCTCTTGGCATAAGATCAGAAAATAGCTAATTTTGTCAGCATAATATGTAAAGACATATTCCTTTGCTGGGAATGGGTTTTCAAATAGTGACTATCGCATCCGTTATTTGTTTTTTTTTTTAAATATGTGTTTCAGATGATCTTTTCCTGATCTTGTCCTCACTTTCTGGGGGGGAGGGCCTTATAGCCTCCCATGTATTTAGCATATGTCGAGTTCTGCCACAGGTTAGGGTGGGCTGGGGGCTCTGCTCTCTTCCACAACCATGGTGGAATCCAACAGCTCCATGCCTATGAGGGGCTTCCAGTTTAGCTTCAAAACTCATACAAGTGACGGCCTCTTCCGAGCCAAACATCGAGGGCCGTGGGCTGACAGCTCCGTACGATATTTGAAACTGTCTGTATTGATATGTGGTCCTGATAGTATGGAGACGTGCCATTCACTGAGACTCTGCTATGGGCTGTGCATTGACTAATAGTATCACGTTCCCAAGCCCCCGATGTACTATTGACACCCTTGTTTCAAGAGACTGGGCTCAGGGATACTGCTTGCCCAGTGACCACAGCTGATGCATTACTTACCTGGATTTGAACCCAGGTCAGATGCCAGAGCTTTGCCAGTGCTTGTCTTTGGTCACTAGATCACTACACTTCAACATATAGAGCAATTAGGTAACACAGCAATAAATAAAATGCCACATTGTGCAGAGCAGACTGTTAGAAGAGGACAGTGTGTCACCTGCTAATCGTATGGTCCAGACTGGTGCGGAAGGCACCAGGAGCTGTTAGCAGCTGTGTCTGCACCCACCCGGGAGAGGTAGAGGTGGCGGCTTCAAGTAGGGAGGCTGTGTGTCAGCTTGGGTACAGCTTCATTAATTCATAAATATTCTTAAAATCCAAAGCAGTTACGGAAAGGAGAGGTCACCATGGGCTGGCTGGGTCAGTGGCTTTCTGGAAGAGAACAATGGGGAGGCTGGAGACAGGCCAAATGAGCGGAAGGTGGGGTGGGGGTGGCACAGCATGAGCAACAGAACAGAGATCAGCGTGAGCATCTGGAAGTTTCCACACCTTGGCCTTGACCCACAGTAATAAATATTTTACACACATACGTGGATATTTATAAAAAAGAAATAGAAGTTTCCTGGAATAATATTTAACTCTTACTACATACAATCACTCTATTTTCTACTTCTTTTTAAGAATATGCTGGTAGCTGTTCACCAAATTGATTTCACAGTCCACTCACGGGTCACATCGAACAGTTGAAAAACACAATGATGGGCCGTGACAGGCCACCTGGCCGGGGCCAGAGCGTGGCGTACCTCGAAACCAGATGCAACACCCATACCAGGCAAAGAAGACAAACACCTGATGCAATTTGGTGTCTGGAAAAATAAGAAAATTATCCTTCTGCTGTGGCATTTGTATATATCTGCAAAGATGTTCCCAGGCATTTGAAGTGTCCAGGGTTACAGTTCCCCAAAGTGAATTCTTCCCCTATTTACGGAGTTTTAGGTCAATTCTAAAATGCCCCAGCCCTTTTTCAGCAACCTGAATGAGTTGGAATGTGGGCTGAAAAAATAACAGCCTGGGATTTTTCACAAACCAAGGCAGGAAACCTTTCTGCCATTTGTGAGGAATTACAAGGTGCAGAAAGGTGTATGTGGACAAAGATCTGGGGAGACGGATGTCTAGGATGTCCATCTAGGATGGATACATGGATGGACTTGCTGATTTCAAGCTAACCATATCCTCTTGGCTTATTATTATAAGCAGCTGGGGTTTTTTCTTAGTAAATAGACTTTAATGATTTAGGAAGATTCAGGCACAGATGTAGAAAGCTAAAACAGCTAGTGCCAGTCTACTTTGCAATTTTTTAAAATTGAGATATTACTAATGTACCATAAAATTCACCCTTATAAGCGATATAATTCAGTGGGGTTTTTTTTTTTTGGTGTAACTGTTACCAATATATAATTCCAGAATATATTCATGATCCTATTTTCATAGTCCCAGGAGCAGTGACTCCCCATTCCCCACTTCCCGCGTGGCCTGGTAATCACTAATATATTTTCTGTCTCTCTGGATTTGCCCATTTTTTTTCCATTTTATGTAAGTGGAATCTAACAACATATGGCCTCTGTGTCAGACTGTTCACTTTGCATGTTTTCAAGGTTCATCCATGTTGTAGCATGTATCAGTACTTCATTCCTTTCTATGGATGAAGAATATTTCATTGTATTTATTTACCACACTTTGTTTATCCTTTCTTCATTGGATGAATATTTGGGTTGTTTCCATTTTTGACTATTATGAATAATGCTGTGAACATTTGAGTACAAGTTTTTGTGTAGACATACGTTTTCATTCCTCTTGAGTATAGGACTAGGAGTGGAATTCCTGGATCACGTGGTAACTCTATGTTTAACTCTTTGAGGTACGGTCAGACTGCTCCTAAGCAGCTATACCATTTTACGGTCCTATCAGCAACATATGAGGGTTCTTATTTTCCCACATCCTTGCCAATCCTTGTTACTTATCTTTTTCATTACAGTTACACTTGTGGTATGAAATCATTTTGAGTTGCATTTTCCTAATGACTAAAGATGTTGAACATCTTTTCACATGCTTATTGGCCATTTGTGTATTTTCTTTGGAGAACTGTCTATTCAAATCCTTTTCCCATTTTAAAAATTGGAATTGGGGGTTTTTTGAATTGTTGAATTGTAAGAGCTCTTTATATATTCCGGACAGTAGACCTTTATCAGATACATGATTTGCAAATTTTTTTCCATTTTATAGATGTTATTTTCATCTTCTTAGCATCCTGTGAACCACAGAAGTTTTTAGTTTTGATAAAAGCCAGTTAATCTATTTTTTCTTTGGTTGCTTTTGATTTTGATGTCACCTAATCCAAGGTCATGAAGAGTTGTGCCCATGTTTTCTTCTAAGAGTTTTATAGTTGTAGCTGTTATATTTAAATCTTCAATCATTTTTTTCTTAATTTTGTGTACAGTGTGCAGTAGAAGACCAGTTCCACTCTTTTTTATACAGATACCCAGCTGTCTCTGCACCATTTGTTGAAAAGACTATTCTTTCTCTGTTGAATTGTCTTGACACCCTTCTCAGATATCAATTAACCTTAAATGTCTGGGTAATTTCTGAACTCTAAATTCCATTCCATTGATCAATGTATCCTTATGCCAGTAGCTCTTGATTACTGTAGCTTTGTAGTAAGTTTTAAAATCAGAATATGTAAATCCTCCAGATTTCTTCTGTTTCCAATATTGTTTTGGCTATTTAGGGTTCCTTGCATTTCATTGTGAATTTTAGGATCAGCTTGTCAATTTTTGCAGAAAAGGCAGCTGGGATTTTGATAAGGATTGCATTGAATCTGTAAATCAGTTTGAAGAATATGGCCATCTTAACAATATTAAGTATTCCAATTCATAAACAGTATGTCTTCTTATTTATTTAGGTCTTCTTTATTTTTTCTTTATTTATTTAGAGACAGAGTCTCTCTCTATTGCCCACACTAGAGTGCCATGGTGTCAGCCTAGCTCACAGCAACCTCAAACTCCTGAGCTCAAGCAATCCTCCTGCCTCAGCCTCCCAAGTAGCTGGGACTACAGGCACGCATCACCATAATGGGCTAATTTTTCTATTTTTAGTAGAGACGGGCTCTTGCTCTTGCTCAGGCTGGTCTCAAACTCCTGACCTCAAGTGATCCTCCTGCCTTGGCCTCCCAGAGTGCTAGGATTACAGGCATGAGCCACTAAGCCTGGTCTTTAATTACTTTCAGTGATGATTGGTAGTTTTCAGCATTCAAATTTTGTACTTCTTTTATTACATAAATATAATTGATTTTTTTCCTCTGTGATGGTATTATACATGGAATTGTTTTCTTAATTTTATTTTTGGATTGTTCATCGTTAGTGTGTAGAAATACAACTGAATTTTGCATATTGATTTCGTATCTTGCAACGAGGCTGAACTTATTAGTTCTAATATTTTGTGTGGATTTCTTAGTATTTTCTATATATAAGACCATGTCATCTATAAGTAGAGATAGTTTTATTTCTTCCTTTCCAATATGAGTGATGTTTACTTCTTTTTCATACCTAATTTTCTTGGCTAAGATCTCCAGTTCAGTGTTGAATAAAAGGGATAAGAGCAGACATCCTCATCTTGTTACTGATCTTAGGTGGGGGTGGGAGTAGCTTTCAGGCTTTCACCATCAAGTATAAGCGTTAGCTGTGGATTTTTCAAGATGCGCTTTATGAGGCTGAGGAAGTTTCCTTCTGTTCCTTGTGAAGTGTTTTTAAGATTGGAATGGTGTTAGATTTTATTAAATGCCTTCTGCCTCAATTTCAGGTGATTGTGTAGTTCTGTTCTTTATTAACGTGTATTCCATTGATTGAATTTCATATGTTGAACCAAGCTTTTCTTCTTGGGATAAATCCCACGTGGTCATATTGTATAATCCTTTTTATATGTTGCCGGATTGCGTTTGCTAGAGTTTTGTTAAGGACTTTTGCATCTATATTCATAAGTGATGTTGGGCTATAGTTTTCTTTTTTCTCGATGTCTTTTGTCTGGCTTTGGTATCAAGATAATACCAGCTTCATAGAATGAATTGGAAAGTGTTCCCTACTCTTCTGTTTTATGGATGAGTTTGTAAAGGATTAACATTAATTCTTCTTTAAACATTTAGTAGAAATCACCATGAAGCCATCTGGTCCTGGCTTTACTTTAAGGGAAATTTTTTGATTACTATTTCAGTATATCATTATGAGTCTATTCAGATTTTGAATCAGTTTAGGTAGTTTGTGCCTTTGTGGGATTTTTGTCTTCTTCATGTAGGTTATCTAATTTGTTGACATTGCAATTGTTCATAGTGTTCCCTAGTAAGTATTAATAGTGTTATTTCTTTAATGTTCATAATGTTACTCTTTCATTCCTGATTTTAGTAATTTGAGTCATCTTTTTTTTTCTTGGTCAGTCTAGCTAAAGGTTTGTCAATTTTGTTGATCTTTTCAAAGAACCAACTTGCAATTTCTTTGATTCTCTGTAGTTTTTCTAATTTCATTTATTGTCATGCTAACCTTGATCCTTCTGTCTGCTTTCTTTGGACTTACTTTGCTCTTCTTTTTTCTTTCTTAAGGAATAAAGTTATTAGGTCACTGGTTTGAGATCTTTCCATTTTTCATACAGGCATTTATAGTTGTAAATTCCTCTCTAAGGACTGTTTTCACTCCCTGCCATAAGTTTTGGTATGTTACATTTTTATTTTCATTCCTCTCAAAGTATTTTCTAATTTTCCTTGCGATTTCTTCTTTAACCCATTGGTTTATTCATATGGAGTGCGTTATTTGATTTCCACATATTTGTGAATTTTCCAGTTTTTCTTCTGTTGTTTATTTCTAATTCTATTTCACTGTGGTTGGAAAACATACTTTGCATGATTTCCATCCTTTTAAATGTATTGAGTCTTGTTTTATGACCTAACAAGTGGTCTGTCCTAGAGAATGTTCTGTGTGCGCTTGAGAAGAATGTGTGTACTTCTTGAAAATGTATGTATAAATAGTTTTAAATCACATTTGGGGCAGTTTTTGAACATACTATTCAAATCTATTTATCTCCCTCCTCTCCTCCTGGCGCTCCTGTTACTCATATATTGGTCTGCTTGCTGGTGTTCACAGATGGCTGAAGCTCTGTTTGTTTTTCTTCATTGTTTTTTCTTTCTGTTCCTCAGACTAGGTAATTTCAGTTGACCTATTCTCAAGGTTGGTGATTTTTTTTTCTTCTGCCTGCTCAAATCTGCTATTGAACCCCTCCAGTGAATTTTAGTTATTGTACTTCTTAACCCAGAATTTCTATTTCATTCTTTTTAATCTTTTTTTTTTTGAGACAGGGTCTCACTCTGTCACTGAGGCTGCAGTACAGTGGCACAGTCATAGCTCACTGCAGCCTTGAACTCCTGGAGCCTCCCAAGCAGTTAGGACTACAGGCTGCACCACCACGCCGGGCTAATTTCCACACTCCTCCCCACCCGACTCCCAAAGAGACGGGGTCTCGCTATGTTGCCCAGGCTGGTCTCAAACTCCTGGCTTCAAGTGATTCTGCTGCCTCAGTCTCCCTAATTGCTGGGATTACAGATGTGAGCCACTGTGCTCAGCCCTTTCTAATCATTTTTATTTCTTTATTGATATTTTCTGGTGAGAAATCATTCTTATACTTTAGGTTTCTAGATAGTTTTTAAAAACTTCTTTGTATATATTTAAAAATAGCTGGTTTAAAGCTTTTGTCTAGTAAATCCAATGTCTGGATTTCCTCAGGGAGGGTTTCTGTTGACTGCTTTTTTCCCTGTGTATGGGCCGTACTTTCTTTCTTTTTTTTTTTTT
>NW_012151019.1:987400-988545 GCF_000956105.1 Propithecus coquereli
TTTCCTTTAGTTCTTTATATATGGTTTCTTTGAGCTCTTTGAACATATTTACAATAGCTGATTTAAAGTCTTTATCTAACAAATTCAAAGTCTGGGATTCCTCAGGGATAATTTCTATTGACTGCTTTTTTCCCTGTGTATGGGCCGTACTTTCTTTCTTTTTTTTTTTTTTTCTTTCTGCATGTCGCATAATTTTTTATTGTCATTTAAAGCTGGGCATTTAAAATAATATAATATGACAACTCCAGAAATCAGATTCTTCACCCTTCTTAGCGTTTGTTGTTGTTGCTGTTTATTGTTGCTTGTTTGTTTAGTGACTTTTCCAAACCAATTCTGTAAAATCTGAATTCTTTGTGGTGTGTGGCCACTGAAGTCTCTGCTAGGTTAGCCTAAAGGTCAGCTAATGACTGGACAGAGATCTCCTTAGATGCCTGGATCTGATGGTTCTCCCAGCCTTTGCTGAGGGGTTCTGTGTGTGTTGGGGGGTATCTTTCATCACTCAGGCAGTTTACAACATTTGCCTTTACTTCTTTCTCAAAGCCTTAGAGTTAGGCAGAGGTGAAGCTCAGGGCATTCTCGAGTATTCCTGGGCATGTGGACAACCCTGGGCACAGCCCTGTTTATGCCCATGGTCTCTTAGATTCCCAGAAATACGCAGGAGTGTTTCAAAGCCCACTGTGGATATCTCATTCCCCAGATTTTCCTTCTAAGCTTTTTGGTCAACCTATTGCTTGTCCCAACTCTTATCTGCCACCTCCAGCAGCGTGATCTAATAATTGCCTCTCATTGTTCTCAACAAGCTCCACCAAGGAAAAGGCTGTGGGTGCTGGGTTTCAGATTCATGTAAATAAGACAGCCTTGAACGTGGGATCTTTCTGGAAACCACTGTAACAATGCTATGAGAATGGGCTTGGGAGGTCCTCCAACCCTGTTGTGTCCCGTCTGGTGGCTGCCAGGCTGCCGTTCTTGCTGTGATTGACGGCTGCCGGCTCTCAAAGCTACTGCAGAGCTGGTGAGAGGGAATAGACATAGGGAAAGTTAAAATTCCAGGAAGCTCACAGTCCTTACTGAGATCCTGCTGATTTCTTTTTTTTTTCTTTTTTTGAGACAGAGTCTCGCTTTGTTGCCCAGGCTAGAGTGAGTGC
>NW_012151019.1:988757-1002924 GCF_000956105.1 Propithecus coquereli
GCCTCCAGCTGATTTCTTAAATAGACATTCCCTGGATTTCTACAAACCTTAGCTTAATTTCCAGAATTCTGAAACAAAGTTGATTCTGATAATTTTTGCCATTGTTCTCATTGGTTTTATGGAGTAGAAAATTTTCAGGGCTCTTTCCTCCACCATCCGTGGACCAGCAGGCCGGTTTTGAACCCGCATGTGCACACCATGCGCAGTGGCTTGCTAAGGACCCTGCACTTGCACCCAGTGGCTTATTGAGGCCACTTTTCCTCTGTTAAATTGTTTGTGGATTCCCTTGGCAGGGGCCAGTGAGATCTGGAATGCCAGCCAGGTTGCCCACATTGGCCTTACTCCTGCCACAGCTGACTAAATGCCCTCGGGGCAGAGGAGCTGAGGTTTCCAGAGCGCCTACTGTGCGCCAGGTTCTGTGTGCTGGGGGTTTTCTGTAGACTCTATCACATCATTCCTGCCACAACCAAGAAAGAGTCAATTTTCCCGTTTAGCGGATGAAGAAACTAATAAGCTACAGAGCACGTAGCCCCGTGCTTGCTGCTGCACCTGGCAAATACTGGATCTGCTGATGATCGTTACACTGCTGTTGCTGCTGCTACAACTGTTACTGTCGGAGGACCAAGTACACTTGAGGGGATTGCTCAAGGTCACTTGACTTCCAGCCCGGGTCTATCTGATTCCAAACTCGTCTATATTCCACATCCCCATCCCAGCTCTTCTGAGTAAATCTGTTCCCACTCTGGGTCAACTTTCCTAATCATGTCAGATGAAGGAGTTGAACTGACTAAAATTATTCAATCAGCAAACACTTTCTGAATTGTCCTGCCACTCCCAGGGGGACATGATGGAAGTCTGTGATTCTGTGAGGTCAGTTGCTTGGAGTCACATGGATGGCATTCTCTTGTTCAGCTGGAAAAATAAACTGCCGGGTACCTGGCAGGTGTGTGACCCTTCCTTCTTGCTCTGCCCCATCCCCCCGCAGAGGCAAGAGGGGACAAAGCCAAGTGGGTGTTCACCTGGCCACTCATCTTTCTCCTGTGCATCACCATCCCCAACTGCAGCAAGCCCCGCTGGGAGAAATTCTTCATGGTCACCTTCATCACCGCCACGCTGTGGATCGCCGTGTTCTCCTACTTCATGGTGTGGCTGGTGAGTGCCGGGGGTGCTGCACCGACAGCCCCTGCCCAGCTCTGCCAAGCACCGGGTTCAAGGGCGGCCATAGGCGCTGCTGTGCCACCTTTGGGCAGGTCCCTGACCTCACGTGGTCCCTGACCACGGCTTATTTCTCAGTGGAAAGGGTTTAGTGAGGTGCTCGGTGCTGTGCTCTGTACCGGGGACGCTGCAACACAGCAACACAGCGCAGAGCTTGCCTTCAGGCACGAGGGAGGACGCTCCCACCCCTACCACCTTGACTGACAAACTCCACCCCCAGTTCTTAAGCCAGAGTCCTGGGGACCCAGGAAGCACTTTGCTGGGGTGGGTGCTCTTACCTATGTTTTTGAACTTCAGATAGTCTCAGTTTGGGGGAACAGAATGGCTCTGACGATAAAAGTCCATAAAGAGGACAGTGCCCATGTTAGCCTTCATCTCTACCAAAGCATGGTGTCCCGCCTGAGTGTCGTGCGCTTATTTTCATCGTGCCCTGATGGGGCGCCAGGGAGCAGGGAAGTCCCATCTGCCCGTCTCCTAGCCCCCACCACCTTAACACCTCTCACCTGCAAGGCTTTGGAAGAACGGTGCTTGGATGGCAGTGTCTAAGAGAGGGGCCTTAGAAGTGGATTGGCCATTTCCCCGGCACACTTGTACAGTTGAGGAGAGTGACTTCTGCAAGGTCACGTGGATAGTCGGGGACAAAGCCAGGACCAGCCCCCGGGCCCTGGACTTGGCTCGCTTCCCTTTCTGAAACCTCAGCCTCAGGAGGGCTCCGAGGGCCCAGGCTCAGAGGCCAGGGTAAAGCAGGGCTCGAACAGCATCCCTGGTCTAAGCACCCTGGATGGCGTGTGCACGCACACACAAAACCTTCTTTTCTTCTGTCCTGCCTGCCTTCAACTTCTTAGCCTCAGAGTTCATTGTTTTTTAAAAAAAAAAAAAAGGCAGTCCCAGTAACTCCAAAATAACCCAGTTTCCTGCACTTATGGTGTCTGTAATAATAGGAATATTTCTTTAGTCCACATACTCTGTTTTGTTGTGGGTTCATGCCTCCACCCCGTTCTGCAGGTGACTATTATCGGATACACACTGGGGATCCCCGATGTCATCATGGGCATTACTTTCCTGGCGGCAGGGACGAGTGTTCCGGACTGCATGGCCAGCTTAATCGTGGCGAGACAAGGTATGGATCACGCCTCAGCCCCCACAGCCATTGCCATCACCGTGCAGTCCCCCTGTTGTCTCTGCCCAAGTTAGAGTTGGCCAAGTTATGGTTCTTATAACTGGCAGTTATCGAGTCCTGCTATGGAGAAAACTGTGACATCCAGAAAGCATCACTTACTCAGTTGTGTCTGCGGAGAGAATACCACTAAGATGAACTCCTCCAGACCTGGAGAAGCTTTTGCTGGAGTGGTTGTGTAAAAACAAACGTGTTCTGAGGTCCCCAGTCAATGTGAGACTGAGCAGAGCCCAAGCCCAGACTTCACACAGCAAATGAGCTAATAGCAAGAGATGTTCTGGTCCCAGGGGGACAAAGTGGGTCCTGTTAAACCAACTCTTTTCTAATTCTTCTAACTTTTAGAACATGTGTAATGTTAACAAGGTTTGCTTGGTGGTTTTTATTTTGGGCTTACCAAATGTCGTGAGCTGAGCAAGATGAGGCCACACTGTGTGTGCTCTGACGGCCAAGCAAACGAGCTGGAGAGTCTGGGCTATACTCACGGCTCCTGTTCTGCCGGCAAGGTGGTGCCCCGCCACGGACCTCACGCATCTTCCTGCCACATCAGAGTTTGAAAGTGTAGGGGAGGGGATGACTGAATAATGGAGTGGGGTCTCACAGGAGACGGGAGAAGGGAAGAGTGTCCCTAAGAGAAAGGTTGACTTTGGAAAGAGGGATATTTTATTCCTCCAAGATAAGAGAAAGGGTTGATTGGTTAGTCAGTTGGGCCTGAGAAAATGTGAGATGAACGGAAGGAAGGGAGTGTGTTTGGAGGTAGGCAGGGGCCTTACAGAGAATGGGGACAGTTGGGGACAGCAGCTGAGGGGAGTAGAATGTAATTGGGTGACCTTGGAGGTGAGTGTATCAGTTCCCCAGGGCAGCCATGACAGCTGGTGGCCTACCACACCCGGGCAATGGAAACGGCAGAAATGTGTTGTCTCCCAGCTCTGGAAGCACATGTCTGAATCCAGGTGTCAGCTCCTTCCAGAGGCTCCAGGGAAGAATCCTTCCTCGCCTCTTTCCAGCCTCTGGTGGTCGCCCGTAATTCTTGGTGTTCCTTGGCTCATAGCTACATCACGCCAATCTCTGCCTCTGTCTCCACAGGGCATTCTTCGTGCGTGTGCATGTGTGTGTGTGTGTCCAAACCTTTTCTCACAAGGACGCCAGCCATTGGATTAGAGCCCACCCTAGTTCAGTATGGCTTTACCTTGACTGTATCTGTGAAAATGCTATTTCCAAGTAAAGTTACGTTCACGGGTTCTGGACGGACGTGAATTTGGTGGGGGCGTCCCCACTCAGCCCAGTACAGTGAGTAAAAGGAAAGCTGACGAACGCCAAGGGCCTGGCTGATGTTCAGTAGCATGAACTTGGTGGGAGTCAGTCACGCCAGCTCCAGTCAGGCACAGATGACACGTCCGTCCCTAGCGGGCAAGAGAAAGTGCAGCTTAAACAACTGGACCTGGGGTTCAGGCTGGGGACAGTGGTGGAGGATGCTAGAGCTTAAGGGCTTGTAGGGTTAGGGGGTCCCAGTGAGGTCAACAAGGGGTCTCTTTTGGGAACAAGGGGCAGGTGGGGTTCTGAGGCAGAACGTCACCTCGGAGTGGCTATGGCGGAATGTAGAATACAGAAACCGAGGAAGGGTGAGGACAGGCGTGGGGTGCATAGTTGTCCTAAGGGTGACATGATGTGATTGACAGAAACTCCAACAGACATGGTTAAAGGATAGACAGCTTCTCGCTGACAAAGGGTACGGGAACCGCTGTTCAGACTCCACTGCACGAGGCAGAGACAGAGACGGGCTGGGCCACCTGTCCGGATGCCGGTCTGAGATGCTGCCGAGCTGCTCGGCCACCAAAGCAGTGTGTGGCTATGGGCATTTGTGTTTCAGGCTCACTTGTTCCAGAAACATTTGTGTGTGTGCGGGCTGGGATATGTTGAAGTATGGCTAAGTGGTCAGGTTAGAACAGATTTCAGCCAGCTTGAGACTTATTTATGAAAGTTTGCTTTCTTACTTATATGCCCTCAAGTTAAGTTCCGCAGATTGTGGCACGATACCAGTTGGGCAGGAAGTGGGAGGACGATGACCTGGTCCCCAGGCCCCTGAGATGCATCTGGGCTGGTTGGGGAAAGAGCATTCATCCTTCGGTAAGCCACCAGGACAGGACAGGACATCTGACACCCTGAGATCCCAGCCAAGGTCGTGGGTGCCATTTCCTGGACCACAAATATGCATTGTGGCTTGGGATAAAGGATGCTGGACTAGGCGTCCAGAGACCGGGCCACTCACAAACTGTGCCCTTGGGCATGTCCCAGGCCTGAGTTTTGTCACCTGCCACGTGAGGATAATGCACCACCCCTCACCTCCAGAGTGACCCTAAGTGTTAAATGAGACAAAGCTCGTGGTGGGTCCTCTGAGGACGTCAGCTGGCGAACTGGCATCGCTACCACAAACTGGGGGACATAAACAATGGAAATTTGTTGTCCCACAGTCCTGGAGGCTGGAAATCAGATCCAGGTGTGGACAGGCTGGTCCCTTCTGAGGCTGCAAGGGTCCGTCCAGGGGCACCCTCCACATTCTCCATCTTCACTTGTGCCTGGCATTCCCCTCGTGTGTGGTCTGTGGCCAATCCCCCTTTGTGTAAGGACACCAGTCATATTGGATTAGGGCCCACCACGATGACTTAAGCGGTTACTTCTGTAAAGACCCTGTCTCCAAATAAGGTCATGTTCTGAAGTACTGGGGCTTAGGACTTCACCATATGAATTTGGAGGGTCACAGTTCAACCCATACAGTCGCCTTTAGACTTCATGAAGCAAGTGGATCTTAGACCTCACGAAAAGGTTTTGGAGTTGTAGGGTGCATGAAGAAGGAGTTTCTTTCTAAGGAATAGCACTGATGGAACAGTTACGAGAACACAGGTTTCTGGCAACCTGCTCTTAATGAAAGAAATGTATTGGTTGTTCCTCCAGGCCTTGGGGACATGGCGGTCTCCAACACCATCGGAAGCAACGTGTTTGACATCCTGGTAGGACTCGGAATACCATGGGGCCTGCAGACCATGGTTATTAATTACGGGTCCACGGTAAGTTCCTCTCACCTCATAAGTGAGGTGGGTGCATTTTACTGAGAAGGACAGTGGTGTCGGCCCAGTGTCAGCTGGGGGCTCGGGGGATGTGCTGCCCCTTCTCCTCGTCACCCTGGCACCCAAGATCCGTGAAGGCTTCCAGGACAGACTAGGGGTGTCCCTAGCACTGGGGCTTAGGACTTAGGGTCCGTGTTTGCTGGGTGCTCCTCAGCGCTCCCGCTCCTCTTCTCCACCCACCGGGCGCTGTCCCCATCCCAGGCATCTCCTCAGACCAGCAGAGTAGCGGCTTGAACACGCGTCCCCCGCAGAGCGTGCGTCCACGCACACCTGCGCGTTCTCATGAGGGAGTGAATAAACCGGAGCACCTGGGCCCTCGGGAGGGACTGGCTCAGAGGAGACGGAGTCAGGGCCTCGTGTTTGATTTTCCAGGTGAAGATCAACAGCCGGGGGCTGGTCTACTCCGTGGTGCTGTTGCTGGGCTCCGTCGCGCTCACCGTGAGTTTTCGCAATTCCAGAACAGAAGCTTCATTCACACTTTGTTACATGTGATTCTGCCGCATCACTTACACGGCTCTGCACACCCCCGTCACCTCCCCCATCAGTGAGGAATAAAGCCCAGGAAATACGTACATTCGCAGAGGCCCCCAGCCCAGTTTTTGCCGGGAGGCCGGCACCCCCACTGCGCTTCTCCCTGAGCAGACGAGAAGCTGCCAGAGGAAGTGAAGTGCATTCGCTTTCTTCTTGCTGCCTGGTCTAGTCCCCTCTCTAGTGCCAGGCGGAGAAATCTCCCCACCCATGGGAACTGGCAGGTGGAGGTGGGACAGCTCTCAGGACATGTCACAATGACTGAGGCCTCCCTACTCACGTGCCCAGGTCTGTGCTGAGCACTTCATCCTGCATCACTTTATTCGATCCTGACCACCACCTGATGAGGGGAGGTACTTTTGTTGTTCCCATTATGCACAAGAAATCAGGGCTCAGGGGTTAACGGGCCCAAGGTCGCAGAGTTAGGATTTGAACCCAGGTTGGTCTGTCCTTAACACCTGACTCTTCTCCCCTGTGCCCTGATGAGGTGCCTGCGATCCTCAGAAGGTGGGCAGTGTAGGGACGTGTAGGAGAGTCGGGAAAAGTGCAGGACCAGGGTATGCTCCACCCCCTGCCCCAAACACACACACACACACACACACACACACACACACGCACACAAAGATGGCCCAAGCGGGAGTCTGCCAAGTCACGGGTCTAAAGGGGCCTTGGAAAATTTGCTGAGGAGTCCTGAGAGAAAAAGACCGTAATGCCAAGTCCTAAAGTACAAGAATCATCCAGAAAAAGACCCCATTTGTCCCTAAGGAAGGCCTCGGCAGGGAGGACCATGGTGCCTGCAACCAGGCCAGGAGGAGGTGGCATGCCTGCCCAGGGAGGGTGGCTGCTGTGTGTCCCCAAGTCAGTGGGGCTGAGCCAGAGACTCGCACTTTTCATCAGACAAGTCTAAACCCTCCAGGGCTCATTCTGGTCAAACTGAGGGTCAGCCTGGCAGTGCCCCTCTGCTCCTGTCCACATTCTGCAGAAAGTTCTGGGGTCCCTAATGTGGGTGTTGTTTTCCAGTAGAAATGCCTTTTGCGCTTCTTTGCCCCCAAGCCCAGCTGCCATGCTGTCTCCTTCCAGGTCCTTGGCATCCACCTGAACAAGTGGCAGCTGGACCGGAAGCTGGGTGTCTACGTGCTGGTTCTCTACGCCATCTTCTTGTGCTTCTCCATAATGATAGAGTTTAACGTCTTCACCTTCGTCAACTTGCCGATGTGCCGAGAAGACGATTAAAGCTGAGCCGCTTCCCCCAGGAGCTGTTCTGGACACCCTGTGATGCCTGCGTCCTCCTGTCCCCTCCCTCCCCCACCACAGGTCTCTCCTGCATCGGCAGCCACTGTCTGTTCTTTCACACACTGGAAGGAAGAGCCATCGTGGTCTTTGTCTGGTCACAGGCCAGGCTCCTGGGCGTCCTCCTCCTCCTCCTCGGAGTTCTGCCCCCACAAGGCAGGATCCAGGGGCCATTATTTGAGCAGCTTCGAAGACCCCTGAGTGGCCAGCCACAGGGATGTGTCGAGTGTCTCATCTCTCTCCTGCACGCTTTAGTCAAAAGGACTTCCATGTGCAGCTTGTCTTTCTGTCACACAGGCAGCCTCAGAAACGAGGCAGTCAGTGAGCGTGAGGTCTCCTAGGGCAAGTGCAAAATAGGAATGTTGTTCTCAAGTGTCACCTTTGGGCCAGAGGTGACTCCTCAGACAGCGTGCGCTACTAGGAGCCTCCGACTTCTGCTGGAAGCACCTGCGGTTTGGAGGGGGCAAGGCCTCAACCTGTTGGGGGTTTGGGACCATGACGGCAGACATTTCCACCCCTTTTCCTGGAAAAACTGGAAGAATTCACAGCAGAAGAGAGAAAACAAGTGAATGTTCTTATCACTTGTATTGATGCATTCAGAGAATGAGCAATGAAATATTAAAAATAAAACATCATATAGATCATCATACTTGAAAAATGCCATTCCATACAAAAGGATCGTGATGCAGACCACAAAAGTAACGACTGTAGAAAAACGAATCCTACGTGTATCGTCTTGCATTGGCGCCAAGACACTTGGTTTGGAATAGAGAGGAAGACGAAAGACTGAACATCGAAACGGGTGCTAACTCACAGACGGGGAGGTGCGGTTTACAGCGGTACATTCCAGACCTTCTGTGACACGACGCACTGTCCCTTTGGGTTTGTCATGTCTTTGTTAATGCTCTAGTTTCAAAACCACCCTCTTGAAAGCCCCAGTTGTTTATATGCCCAACAAATTTCATAGCCTGCTGAACTGGACCGAGTGTGCCAGAAATGCCGGTTAATGACAAGAAGAGAGATTTCCTGAAAAACGACAAATTGCTCTCTGGGTAGCGGAAGGCAAGTATGGAAACCGTAATTTAGAATTTTTAGAGCTGAGTTTCTTGAACCGTGTAGTTTGCTACACATGAAAGGCCAAGAATGGGAAGTTCAAAAACAGAAAAATATGAAACCATTTTCAACTGCTTCATAGCTCTCAAATATATATTAAAAAGATTTATGAACACACACCATGGTTTCTAAAAAGAAAGCACAATTAATTTTATAGAGAGGTTTTTTATTTTTGTAATGTCTCTATTGCAAAAGTCTATCAGAGCTGATGCACTTTGAATATTGGGATGTTTTGCACAGAAGAATGTATGGGAACTATCCCAGATCATGTGAGCGGAAAGCAGATTTTTTGCGATTCGCCAGAAATCACTCTAAACTTGGTGATGAGTTTAAATCCAACAGCTGATCCCTTCCTGAGACACAAAGGTCGTGACCCACGTTGGAATTTGTGACTGTGCTCTTTAAGGCCTCCTGAATTCCAGAAGGAGGAAGTATTCAGGCTTGTGTCCCTTGTGTCACCTTTAGCATGCGCCTACAATGGGACCTCGCCCTCCATCACCAGGCTTCTATCCAGAATTGACATCAGTATTAGTAGCTATACCACATTAGGGCTTCTCTTTTTGTTTCTCTACCCAAAAATAGGCTCAGTGGTTTTCAAGTTGAGAACAAGGGTGATTTTCCTAAGCAATTAGCTAGAGGGCGGGCCAGGGACCCTGTAGGTTCATCAGTAGAAACTTGAGCTACAGGGGTTCAGGGCCCCGGGACCACTCTGTCCTAATAGCCTAGTTCACCTGGTTCCTCCCATTTTACGGCTCATGCAGGTTCCAAGTGCTTCTGTCTCTGTCTTGGTTCTCCACATTACCCTGCTGTGTTAAGGAGAGATTGTTCTCTCCCCATTTAACAGAGAACACAGTCTTGGAGAGGTCAAGGGACTCTAATGCAGTGGCCAGTAGTTAGTAGCAGAACGGGCCCCAGATGCCAGCCCGGCACCCTCCCAGGGCAGCCAGTCCGTGGTCGGCCATCCTGGGTGAGTGGACGTGGGTATGACTTTGACCTTGTGGTTGGCTCTTATGTTTGAGTCAAAACCTCATCAATATTTAATTGACCCCTAGGTTCCCCAGGTCATAGCCTAATGTCTCTATTTTTTCTTAAAAAAGACCAAAAACTATTTTTGGCTACGACAAGGCACCGGACACATGGCCCCTGGTGGTGTCCCTGCTAGTTTTCAAGTGTCTGAATCCTTGTGTAGCTTTCAGAGAACGTATCCTAATTGCCCTCCTCTTCCTCAGCGAAATCTGTCTGAGATTATAATGTATGCTGCAGATGCAGTTAAAGACTAAAAAAATGTTTTTAATATGTAATGCACTCCTCTCGGCTAATTTTCTTTTGACTTTCATGTGCCAATGTAACTTCCTTAAAGGATCTATGCATTTATTATATCTAGGAAACGACATGTACACTGTAGGTGAAAAATTCTCTTTTTTAACTAAATATTTTTCCATCACAAATTTAAAGAACTGCTTGATTAGCTAGGCCTTCACTTTTAAATTATGCTTTCATCACTACGCAGGATTACTTCCTTTATTTTATTCCCAAAGCTAATTAGCATAGGATAATTACTCTGCTACAGAAATAGGCAATTAAAAAAGATAAATTTAGCTCTACTCATTGGAAGCATAAAAGAAAAACAAACCATATTGCTCTCAGATAGAAAATGTCTCTAGAAGCAGGACCAGGTGGTTCCTGTCGATTTCTGGTTTGGAGTTTGCCCTTACCAGCCTGATCGTGGTTAGGGTGGAAGGTGTCAGTGTCTTGGGAACCTGGCCCTGCAGGAAGGTTCTGGGTCACCTGCAATGAGAGACAGGTGGTTAAGGGCACCATGGGCAGGTCAGAGTCATCGCCCGCTGCCCCTGTCCTTCCTGTAACCCACAGTGTGGTCTGCTGGCTCGTGGGCCTGTCCCCTGTCACCTGTGTGTCCACCTTGTGCACACACCTGGCTGCCCTGGTGAGTCTTCACCTGCTTATCACCCCTCACCTGTCAGGACTAGTTCTTGCTTTTGCCCTGTCAGTCCCCTGCCTTTACAGACCCAAGCAGCAGGGAAGGCACCAGCCTGTCCCGAGCCAGGTTAAACCAGGTGGGGTGTACGGATCACCGAGGGCAGGCAGTCCTGCAGACCCCGACCAAAGCCCACTGCCCAGGGTCTGGGTTTCTTCCACCTGCTCTTCCCTATTAATGGGGATTCACAAGCCCAAGAGTGGCAGCCCACCACTCAGAGAACACAGGACTCCCCAAAAGATCAGGAATTCAGGAATGGGGTAGGTGGTGTCCTTTCCACCTGGCCTTTCTCCTTCCTGCATCCTGGGCCCCTCCCTCCCTGTAAGATGGGGGTGGACAGAGGCAAGAGGGACCAGGAGACGCTCCGTTCATTCCCCTGGGGAAAGCAAGAGTGAATCCCAGCGCCAGTGGCTGACGCTGCTGTCCGTGCCCCTCCTTCCTTCCCTAGGTGAGAAATGGGCTAGGGGAGCTCAAGACACTGGGACCGGGGGTCAGGTGTCTGTTGCCACATTTTGGAATTTTCCCCAGAAGCAGAAACCTTTCTGCCTTGGCTGAATGGGCCCTCAGGGGAGGAGCTGGTATCCCGTCCCGCATCCCCACCTTCCCTTCCCTTCCCTTGGGGGCCGTGCTCCCCCCGGCGGAATGGATGGCTGTGCTGCCCATGTGGTGGGCTCTCCGCAAATGCTTGTTACTTGAATGAGCAACTTGCCAGGTAGGGTGAACGTGTCGGGAGATTGTACCCACGGGCCACTCTTTAAATGCTCACGGCCTCTCTCATGCTCTCTAAACATGATTTCCATGGGAGCTTCTGCCCTGGGGGTGGTTAGCAGATGTACCCAGGGCACCTGAGGGCAGCCTTGTTGCCACATCGTGCCCATAGAAACGTCTAGAAATTTCTGAACGTGCTCTCTGGGCAGCTCTCGGATGGCAGAAAGTCCGTCACCTCCCCACCCGGCCCTGGACCTAAAGCTCTGCCCTTGCTCTTTCTTTGTGTGGATTTACCCAAGGGTGCCAGGTGCCCTCACCAGGTATGAACAGTCACTCTGGCTTTTCTGGGCTCTGCAGCTCATCACGTGAACCCCACAGCATGAAGCCTCCCCTGGGCCTTCTCAAAGCAGGCAGAGGGCGCCCCTCCATCCTTTGGGTAAATCTTCCCCACTGTGTCAGTTATATGGGAACAAGGGCGAAGGGGTCTTTCCCTGGGCCTGGCCAACGAGGCAAAGAACACGAGGTTGGTTGCTCACGTTGAGCCTGGCGTCTGCCAACCCAGCTTGTGGGGGGCCCTTCACCTTGCTGCAGAGAACGCTTCCCCAAAGGGCACACTCCTCAGGGTATGGGTTTTAAAAAGGCGTTTGATTTAGGTTATTGTATTTGCTTGTTAATAAAACTGAATTGGAACACTAGTTCTGTGCTGAACTCCGGGCCAGGTAGCTAACGGAAGGATGTCCAGCCTGTCAGGTGACTGTGCATCCCACTCGAGGAAATGGGTGCTCACATTTCAATTTGGGAAAAGGGGCGCTTTTCCTCCTGTTCTGCCACCAGGGTAGAGCTGTCTTTTCAGGGAAGCCAGCTGGGTGGTATCCAGAGCTTTGGTTATTTTATAGGGGTTTTAAAAATTCTAACTTTTCGATGAAGCTCCCAGACAGAGCTTCGTCTCTGCTAAATTCTCAAACACCCTGTACACACGGTGCCCGGGGCACGTGTCGTCTTTTCCCTGCGTGTTTCCAAGGCCCTTCATCCAGTCTCACGGTGTCAGTGTCCAGTTGTCGAAGTTGTGTGTCTTCCTCCCACTTCTTAACCAGGGCTAAAAACATGCTCTCTCCTCGTCTAGGGAAATGTCTGCTGCCAGGACACCTGGACAGTACTTGGGGGCCATGGGAGGTGTCTCTGAGGGTTGAAAACACACACTGTGCCTATGTGAAAGTCAAGCCCTTGGCCCCGTGGCTTTTCCATCTGTTAGATTTACAGGTCTAGGGATCAACTGCTCCTTCGTTAAAAGCCCGATGACAAAAACCAGCGTAATCCACAGCTATTCCCACTGTTACCTGAATTCAAACTGTTGCTTCTTATGCAATATGTTGGTTGGGACTTGTCCATGGACCAGGCCAGTAAAACTCTTAATCCTGGGGAGAGTAGGTACCCTCCTCAGCCTGTCACTGTAAAACAAAACTTTTAAGCTATCAAGAGATGAAACATGCAGCTTTTGGTTTCTAGATGGATAGTTTGGTATGATCAGCCCTTGTGCATAAAGGGAGGGGCCCAGAAGACAGAGCCCACCATGCTGCCACTCCAGAATTCCCGACACAGAAATTCCCAGGCCCGTCCCAGAGGAACATGCAGTCCCTGTTCAGCGGAAGGCACTCCTCCTGAAAATGGGGTGTGAGCAAGGCAGCTCTGTTCTTCCAAATAAAATGTCCTAGTAGGGTTTTTTCTGGCCACTGGGCATCTCTGCCCTCATTTTTCATCCCTGGCCCTCTGAGCTATAGACCTCATGACCACACTGTCTGCCTCCTCCACGAGGCTTGGACCAGGGGCATTGAGGACCCGGTGGATAGAGCTGCGGCTGAGCTGCTGCGGCCAGCTCTTGAGGAGCCCCAGCGGGGGGCTGCTGGTCTGTGAGGCTGGGTCTCCAGAGCACACGCTCCCCAGCAGGAGACCCTCTGCCTCTGTCTCCCGCCACTGGGAGTGGTTGCTGGTATCCGAACACAGAGAGCTGTCAGCCAGATGGGGCCAGGCCCACGCGCAGGAGCTGCCAAGGAGAGGGCCGAGCCAGGAGAGGCCAGACCCGCGAGGCAGGCTGGGCATGGTTTCCACGGGGCGTTTGGATCTTCCTGGGGGGCCCCACCATGACCTACCAAGTAGCGGATAGATAGAGCACGCTTGTGTCCTGAAAACCTCCCTGTAAACAACCAAAACCAAGAACTTCTGGGGCTGTTGACACATGGCTTGAGTCCCCCACGAGACATTTCTGGCATGCTGGGCTGAACACCACCATCTTTGTTCATTCTCTAGACCGGGCAGAGCAGGAACATTGATTGAAAAGTTGTAAATAATATATTTATCCCGCTATTTATTTTTTCAAGAACTGTGACCTCCTGCACTGTGAATGCTCTGTGACATGAGATTCTTAGTTTAATAAAACTGTCATTAAATCTGAATGCATTGATATTATTGGTTACTAAACACTGGCATGAGTTTATTTTTATTGTGCAGAAAAACTCTAGAGTAAATATAAACTAAACCTTTATAAGAAATCTAGCAGTCAGTATTGTAATGCACTATGTCAGAATCTGTGCACTGTCAATAAAATAAACGAGCACAAGTTGTCTTTCCCTATATAGAGCTTCCATTCACGTTTTAATAGACACATGCATATTTGTATTTTTTGAAAGAATTATATACACAGGAATAACAGCCATTTGAAACCATTTCTATTTGCATATTGAGAAAAAAATAAACTTCAAAAAGGGATGAGGGGTTAGAGCTTTTTAATTATAACGGTTGATAATGAATAAAACAGCAGAACTCTAATAACTTGGCTAGCATGGGTGAGTCCAGAAGGACCCAGCCTTACCTCACCAGCTTCGTGTGTGTGGGACCTGTACAGTCACACATCAAAATGGCCCAGCTTGAGTTTAATCCAGGAAAGTGTAAGAGGTACTAGATCACTGTCATTTCTTATGATTAATATTCCATTGTGAACATATACCAAATTTTGATAATCCA
>NW_012151019.1:1002974-1014195 GCF_000956105.1 Propithecus coquereli
GGCCCAGCTTGGCTGTCACCATCTTAGAAATTCTTAATGGCTTTTTTAAACGGGCCCCCATGTTTTCATTTTGCACTGGGCTCTGCAAGTTACATAGCTGGTCCTGCTCATCTGGAAGAAGGTTCATGTCATCAGCTCTGGTGTCATGGGAAATTGAGGTTGGGGGCAGAGGTTTTGGTTAATTCCTTCATTCTGCAAAACTCCTGAGTCCCAGCTACCGTGGGTGTCACCACAAACATTCACGTGCACACGAATCTCTTGGGCATCTTGTTAAAAAGCAGATTCTGGTCAAGCAGGGGTGGGGGAGGACCCAAGATGCTGGCATCCCGGCAAGTCCTGAGCGAGGCCAATGGAGCTGGTCCACCTTGAGCAGGAGAGGCTAGATCAGTCCCACAGCGCGACCTGGGCTCCCGCGCTGGCTCACCGCTCGTTAGCAGTCTGCAGCGAGACGAGTACAGCAACCAAGAAAGCACATCAACACTGATGGCAACTTGATGAGTCATTTTGTCTGAATCCTTTAAATTGTAATTTTCTAATAATTTTGTTTTATAAAAATATCAGTCCACAATGAATTAAAGCTTTTAAAAAATATTTTAAATCTTACCCACAGTTTGAGAAGTTCTATTTTAGGTGAGAGTTGGTTAGAAACTCCTTTCATTTGAATGCATTCCTGTTTACAGAGTATGAAGGACTTGGTCTTGGTGATTTCAGTCCACAAGCTTTGTGGGTTCTGCAGCTCTTGTGCTCATGGTTTGAGCATCCCAGTGTCCCTCAATCTATCTGGCCCTCTGTGGCTTACAAAGCCAGTAACACACAGTGGGTGTTGTCCCTCTTCACAGATGAGGAAAGTGAGGCCGAGGATACGTGCTGTTCCTGGGGTCTTTTGGCTACAACTCTGGGAAACCAGCCTTAGAAACCACATGTCTTTCCATTGCCTGGGGCTGCCCCGATCAGACCAGAGAGTGGGAGTTCGGCTGAATCTCGGGTTTGGTTGAATCTAACTTGCCTGGGAACTCATCTCCTTACCTGATATCACAGCTCAGTCTCTGTCAGCTTGTTTTTTATCTGTTTGTTTAAAGAGGTGGGGTCTCACTATGTTGCCCAGGCTAGACTCCAACTCCTGGGCACAAGGGATCCTCCTGCCTCAGCCTCCCAAGGAGCTCGGACTACAGGTGCGCACCACTGTGCCGGCTCCATCAGCTTGTTTTTGATGTTGCTGCAGGCAATTGCAAGTTCACGTGGGTCCTGGTGCAGGTCATCTGCCGGTCCTCTGGTCCCAGGAGCAGGCCTTCTCCCAGGCTTCTGTCGCCCATGTTTGCTAGCTGGTGTCTACCAGGAAGAGCAAAGGGGGAGGAGACAGAGGAGTGGGTTCTGACCTCGCTCTGTACCCACCAGGGAGCTCTTCTGAGACAGAGTCTACACTCACTGCCGCTAAGGCCTCTGTCCTGGATGTGTCATCAAACTGTGGTGACCCTGGGCTCTTATTCTCAGCCATTCTGCAGATTTTGATGCTGCAGACATTGTCTTCTGCAATAAACAAACCCTCCCTTCTGCGTCCGCCACACTTTTTATTCCTCCATCTCCTCTCCTGGCTTCTCAGCTGCTTCCCTGCATTCCGTCCTGGAGCCTCTTCTGCCCCATGGTTCTCAATCCTGGTGTCCGTTGACTTGGAGTCCCAAGGTGATCACAGTGGCCCGGGCAGCAGGGCTGGTAAAAGCCCCTCCGGTGATGCTAATGTGAAACCAAGGTTTGCAACCATGATCCAGCTCAGCCCACCTGTCTCAGTGCCCTCGCGGATGCAGCAAGGACCAGCCCCTCTGCCCGGCCCCAAGGTCCTGAGTCCCTCCAGAGCCACCCACCCGCACTTCCAACCCCCTCTGGACTCTCACATCAAATATTTTGTGATTAAAAAAGAGGCAATGAGTAACCAGGAAAAAATACTATATAGAGGTAGTCAAAGGTTTCCAGGTTGCTCAAACTGGAAAACTCGTGGGGCCTGTGCTGGCTCAATAATGGCTGCCCTGGATGTCCACGTCCTACTTCTAAGAACGTGACTGTGTTTTCTTACATGGCAAAGAGGAATCGCAGATGTGATTGCGTGAAGGATCTCGAGAGGCGGAGATTATCTTGGGTTACGTGGGTGGGCTTGATGTAGTCGCAGGGTCCTCGTCGGGGTGTCCAGGAGGGCCGAGGGAGATACGGCGCTGGAAGCAGAGGTCAGACCGATGCATGGCCATGCACCGAGGAATGCAGACAGCTTCTGGAGGCCGGGAAAGGCAGGACATAGATTATCCCCTGGAGTCTCCAGAAGCAAAACAGCCCTGCTGACAGCTTGATGTTAGCCCCGTGGAACCCATTCCGGACTTCCAACCTCCAGAACTGCAAGACAGTAAGTTTACAGTAATGTGTTCCACCAGCCACAGGACGCGAACGCAGCCCGGCAGTGAGAATGGGAAGAAATGGAAGAAGACGCGGGCGAGGGTGGGTCTGAGCGCGGGAGGGCCCTGGGGGCCAGGCAGTGGGGAGCCCCTCAAGGCTGTTTCCCCGGGAGTGGCCGCTCAGATTCCAATTCCTGAATGGTCATTCCCTTCCGTGTGAAAATGGCTGGGATGGGGGAATGGTGATAAGAATAACAGCCAGGAGCTCAAAGCCTAGAAAAGAAACAAGGCCGTTTGCAGAGGAGAGATTGGCCAAGGGCAGATGCTCAGGGTTTGACTTTGGGCTCGTGTGTGGGTGCTGTCACCCACAGGATTTGGAAACTGATTATGGAGATAAGGGGGAGAAGAAGAGAGGAAGCCTTCCAGCTCTCAGACAGGGAAGCCCAGGGGAGGAGCAGGTTTGGGCACAGGAGACGATGAGTTCCGTTTGGAATGTGTGGCATCTGGGAAGCCTATGGGATGTTGGCTACGGCTACTACGCGATTCAGCCTCTTGGAGACTCTGTCCCATCCTCTGCAAAAATAGGATGGTAAACCTCCTGCATGGGGTTGCTGAGCCCATCGTGTGAAGTACGGTATCCCTGTCGCCTGGCCTGGTACCTCCAACTTAGTGACATCCAAGCACGGCCACCGTCATTGCAGACAAAGCATGGACACCGTTCAACGAAGATGAGCTGCTCCATCCAAAGATCTCTTGCTCCCTCACTGCCTTCTCTGTGGAAGGCGCATCTGCCCAGGGCAAGGGAGGGAATGTTCTGGAATGTTGTGAAGTTTGAACACCAGGCTTGGGAGTGGCGGGGATCCTCAGTTTGGTTAGTACATCAAGAACTAGGGCTTGGGGGCTTGGGGTGAAGGTTTCTCAGGCTCACCTTGAGGCTCAGCCCTGGGGCTTGGGGACAGGGAGGAGGTGACTGGGATTTCTGCCCTGGGATGAGGGGGGTGTGTAAGGTAACAGCCTGGGGAACAGAGGGGGCCCGAGCACTCTTGCCACGCCCCCCCTTGGGCCTCTGGAAGAGGCTCTACGAGTGGCACTTGGGGCCAGCTGGGCTGGCCGGCAGAGTCCAAGGGTGGGCAGCACGCTGGGCGCACAGGGAGGCCACCCCCCATGTGTAGGACCCCCAGGACCTCCCCCACCCCCGTGAGGCCACTGACCTGCAAGCAGGGGCTGACTTGAGCCTTCTGGGCCAGGGAGCTGGAGGTGCTGTAGGTTGAGAGATCTGTAGGTCCAGCCAGGGTCACTGGAGGCTTAGTGGGCAGAGAAGTTCAAGCTGGGACTGAACTTGTTGGTTTGTCACCTGAGGCCACGGCCAGCATCTTGGGCACACAACCCAGGCAGTTGCACAGAGCCCGTGCTGAGAGGGGACCCACACTTAAAAGCGTCCCACACCAGGCTTAATGCTCTGCCGTTGCTGTCTTGAAATCCGTTAATACTTTTTGAGCAAGGAGTCAATTGTTTTCATTTTGCACCAGGTCCCAAAAATTATGTAGCCTGCCCTGTCCTGTGAGGACCACATCCTGCATTATCAGCAGCTTCAGCTTCTGTCAACGAGACCCTTGGAAGCCAGGGACATCATGTCTTCCCGCCTGGTCCTCAACATCAACTTATCCAAGGCTGCGTTAACTAAGGACAGCCGAATTGAACCCAAACGTCCCCGGACACACCTCTTGGCATCCCTGTCAGGGCAGGGCACCAGGTGGAAAGCATTGAAGAGCCCACAGAGCTGGACATCTGTCCTACTCTTATAAAAATCAATAAAGGGAAACTGACATTTGTTGTGAGCCAACTAAGCAAAAGACATTGTCAACCACTTTCCATGTAATCCTCACAAGCAGCTGTGTGGGGTAAGTACGAATCTGCCCATTTTCCAGAAAAGGAAACCTGGGCCCAGAGAGGTTAAGAAACTTGCCCAAGGTCACACAGCCAGCAAGAGTAGGGCTGAGGTGGGAACCTGCGCTGTGTGGTTCTGAAGTGGCCAGAGCTCCCATCCCCCCAGCACCTAGCCACCCTCAGCAACTCTTTAAGGAAATGAGTCACCTTTGGGAATGTTCCTGCCTGAGGTTCTAGGAGCCGCCTACTGAGCACACACCTGTCCGCAGGCTCTCGCCTGGGATGACAGCAGAAGACAGGCCGAGACTGTGGTTGAGAAACCCCGAGTGGGATCAGATTTCCCCTCAAACTGATCCGCTCGTTGCCCCTGGGGATTTCAAATGAACCACCCTGGTTTTTCTCACACGAAACATGGCTGGAGGCACTGCATTTGATTTTCAGAGGAAGTAAATATTCCCAAAAGGGAGAAGTGAGATAGAAACCAATCACCTCACATAGTTACGAAACATCTCTTCTGCTAAGCATACTCTACAAAGGAGTTTCAGATGCATCCAAAGACAAGTGAGAGCAGCGATGATTAGCAATCGCAGCCCCTCTCAGTGGCGGGCACCTAAGCTTGCATGGGCAGGACAGGCAGACCTTGCGGATACTGTGGGTTCGTTGCAGGTCCAGTGCCAGACCACTGCAATGAAGCGAGTCACACACATGTTTTGGTTTCCCAGTGCAACTGAAAGTTATGTTTATATTACATGCGCAATAGCTTTATGTCTAAAAAACCAATGTATATACATTAATTTCAAAACACTGTATCTCTAAAAAATGTTACGGATCATTTGAGCCTTCAGCCAGTTGTAATCTCTTTGCTGGTGGAGGGTCTTGCCTGGATATTGGTGGCGGCGGACTCATCAGGGCGGTGGTTGCTGCAGGCTGGGGTGGCGTTGCTCATTTCTTGAAATAACACAACAACGAAGTTTGCCGCGATTGACTCTTCCTTTCGTGAAAGATTTCCCTGTAGCATGCGATGCTGTTTGATAGCATTGTACCCACGGTTGAACTTCTTTCAAACTTAGAGTTAATCCTCTCAAACCCTGCTGCTGCTTTATCAACTAAGTTTAGGTGACATTCCTCATTCTTTGTTGTCATTTCGACAATGTCCACGGCATCTTCACCAACGGTAGGTTCCATCTCAAGAAAAACCACTCTCTTTGCTCATCCGTAAGAAGCAACTCCTCATCCATTCAAGTTTCATCATGAGATGCAGCAATTCAGTCGCATCTTCACACTCCACTTCTAATTCTAGTTCTCTTGCTGTTTGCAACGCATCTGCAGTGACTTCCTCCCCTGAATCCTTGAACTCCTCAAAATCATCCATCGCCAAAGCAACACGCATTGTACCCACCAAGCAACTGCCCTTCATCCACCCCCGCCCCGCCCCACCCCTCTGAGTCCTCATCGACCATGGTTCCACAAAGCTTTTGATTTAAAGTGACAGAGGTGAGACTCTTCCTTTCACTCGAACCATCGCAGGGTTATTAATTGGCCTAATTTCAATGTTGTCGTGTCTCAGTGTACAGAGGGGAGAGGGAGAGTAATAGAGGAATGTCCCGTTAATGTAACTAACAGAACACACACCACAGTTATCGATTGAGTTCGCCATCTTAAATGGCTGCAGTTGTGGCACTCCACAACAATGACAATAGTGACATCAAAGATCACTGATCACGGCCAAGTGTGGTGGCGCGCACCTGTAATCCCAGCTACTCGGGACATTGAGGTGGGGAGAATCGCTTAAGGCCAGGAGTTTGAGACCAGCCTGGAAGATATAGTGAGACTCCATCTCAAAAAAGAAGAGAAACAAAAAACAGATCACCATACCAGATATAATAATAAATAAATAAATATTATGAATATTTCAAGAATTACCAAAATGTGACACAAAGTGGGCACCTGCTGTTGGAAACATGGCACTGACAGACTTGCTCAACACAATGTTGCCACAACCTTCAATTTGTAAAACATGCAATACCTGCAAAGTACAATAAAGCAAAGCTTGATAAAGTGAGGTGTGCCTGTAATTCAGTTTCCCCCATCACTATCTTGAGATATAAGTAAGATCCTACTTCTAGGTCTTTCCTTATAACATCTCCTCCCATTCGGATGCCCTGCCCTAATTTCTCCCTGTTGAAATCCTACTCTAGGAAACCCTCATATAACAGTGACTTAAACAGGATAGGATTTTATTTCTCTCTTATGTAGAAGAAGATGACGGTGCTTAGTCCAGGGCTGGTGTGGCACTCCACGGGGCCAGTGACCCAGCCTCCTTCTCTGTTGTTGTTCTGCCTTCCTCAGCATATAGCTTCTGCCTCATAGCCCAAAATGGCTGCCTAATTTCCTCTTGACTGCAGCCTCATGAGAGATCCTAAGCCTGAACCAACCAGTTAAGCGACTCCTGAATTCCTGACCCACAGAAACTGATTTTTTAAAAGTTCACTGTTATTTAACTCTGTTAAATTAGAGGGTAATTTGTTATGCATCAATGAATAACTGATACTGTGTACCCAGATTCTTTCCCCATGTATTCATTATCCTAGCCTCCAACCTGGGCATACGTGAATGAATTGGTTGAAGATTGCCTTCTAGAAAACAAGTGTTTGAGGGAGGGGCAGAAATCATGTCTTATGTGTCCTTGCCCTTGGAGCCCTCCCCCAACCTTGGCGCACAGTAGGACTGCAGTGCCTGACGCGCAGCAGGAGCTCTGCTTCCCGGAGGAAAGCCCCAGCCTGCTGGCTTGCCTTCTGGTAGATGAGCCAACTTAGAGATGATGAGCTGCTAATGATTAATCATCTGGCCTTTTGCCAAAAATGTGGCTTTGTTTCCCAGAGGTCACTGTTTCAGTCTCTTTCATTCCCTCGCTTCAAGTGCTGCCAAGGGGGAGGATGTGACAGCCAGGAAAACCAGACCCTTCCTGAGCCTGCTGCCTTCCCCCTCCCTGCGGCCAGTGCTAAGGGCTGGGTCCTTCGAGGACCACTCAAGGGCTACCTCCTCCTTGTCCAAACCTTCCTTGATTTCCCTGATTGTCCTTCCCTGGGTGGGAGGAAGCAAAGAAAAAGATCTTGAAAAATGACTCCCTCATGCCGCAACTTTATGAACCATACTGTCAGAATAACTTGAGTTATACCTATAACTCATGGCCTCGTTTATTTAAATAATAACATGTACAATGCTCTTTACTATAAATTCCACATAGCCAGTTGATTTTCATAGGATGCTTTTACTGATTTTTGCCAGACTCTTGTATCTGTACCCAACCTATGGTTGCAGTTGATGAACAACATGAATGTTGTAAATGAGCACATTTTTGTTTATACTAAATGGGTGCAACCAAAGCAAAACAACAAAGACATAAGTCAGAACTTCACTCATTCTTCAATGACATGAATGACTTTGCTGCAGGATCAGACAATAGTCTTTGAAAACTGGAAGCATATGTTCTTAGCTTCTTGTGCTTTTCACAACATAATAGATAAAGACATGACATGCTTTTAAAAACAGCTTTTTTGAAGCATAACTGACATATAATAATTGCACAAGTTTAAAGTGTATAATCTGATGGCTTGATATGTGCACACACCCATGAAACCATCACTGCCATCCAAATAATGAACATACCGATCAACCCCAAAAGTTTCCTCATATATGCTGGCCTTGATCTTTTTTTTTCAGTCATTTCTATGTGAATATAGTGGGCAACGTTCTATTCTAGGGCCAATATCCATTGTCTCCTTTCTTCCCAACAGAATTTTAATTTTGATAAAGTTTCAACTTCTCCCCAACCTGATCTAAGATCACCCCCAACCCCAGGACCCAGTGTAGATCCTAATTAACCTAAGACAATCAGCGCATGACATTCTCACATTCTCCTGGTGACTGGGCAGGCATGTGACCTAAGTTGGCCAATCACTCTATATGGAATCCTAGTCCATGCTTAGGAGAGTGTCTTTTTCCCCTTTTCCTGAATATGGACCCAATGAACATGACCCTAATTGTCATTGGAAGCTATCTTGGAACCATAGGAGAAGCAGCCTTAGGATGAAGTCAACACTGCAGAGGTCAGAGTAGAGAGACCAAACCTGAGTGACTGATGGCACTGCTGAGTCCCTGGCTGTTTTGCACGTGGAGCCTGCCTGTCCTAGGCAGTTCTCAGACAGCTGCCAAGGATTCTGGTCTTCATGCCTTTGTTAAATCCCCTCCCATGAGTGTCGGCAGCACCTGTAACTTGCTTCTAATCAAGGGCGATGGGATGTCACTTCTGTGATTAGGTTATATAAGACTGGGACTTGTGTCCTTGCAACACTCTCTATTGCCTTCTCAGCCTGCACACTTTGTTGAAGCAAATGGCCATGTTGGAGATTTCCACATGGCAAGGCACTGAGGGAGGCCCCCCCCCCGACCACAGTCAGTAAGGAACTGAGGTGCTCAGTCCAGCAGCCCTCAAGGAACTGAGTCCTGCCAACAACCATGTGAGTTTGGAAGCAGATCTTTCCTCCGTTGTGCATTCAGATGAGACCTCAGCCCTGTCCAGCAACTTGACTGCAGCCCCACGAGACCCTGAAGCAAAGGCAGCCATCAGCGTGTGCCTAGACTCCAACTCACAGAGATGATGAGGTAATAAGTGTGTTGGTTTAAGCCATTAAATTGGGGGATAATTTAGATAACTAAACACCACCCTATCTATAGGCTTTAAGTTAAACGAGGTACTTCATTTCCTTTGTACTCAATCCACTTAAGAGTCGGGGTTTTCTGTCTCACCCAAGAGCATCTTCTCGTGGCATGTCTCATCCCATTAGTGTCTCGGCTGCTCAAGAACAGGACTTCATGGCCTCCTAATGCCTCACTGGTATCAGTAACTCTGTAGACTGTATGAACTAAGGACATTCTTGGCCCTAATTTTAGTTTATCTTCTGATAGCACAGTCTAGGGACAATCTTTGGAATGGCACAGAACTCAGGAATGGGGAAGCCTTTGTCCTTGGTTACAAGTCTTTTCTATTTAGCCAACAAGAGCTTAGTAAGTACCTGCTGTTTGCAGAGTCCTTTACTGGATATTGGGGGGAAGAATGGAGAAAATATTTAAAAGGAAGATGTGTTCCCTGCTCCCAAGGAGCTTGCACCCTCGCTAAGGATAACTGAAGCAATGAGAACCTTACAGTGTCTAGAAACATGTAACAAGTGCAAGTTAAGAGGGCACTTCAGTTGGGAGCAGAACGGCCTCAGGAACGGACCTTGGAGTCAGATGAGCAAATGCAGCTGGCTGGCTGGGCAGAGACGGGTTCCCTGAGACAGATCTTGGAAGCCTCCAGTTTCTGCCCCAGTGATGGGTGGGGCTGGCCAAGGGGGTGTGGGACACAGAGACTTCAGACAAGAAGCTACCCAATAATACAGGTTGGGGCTGCTTGCAAAGCTTTTGGGGGTGTTTCCTCAGCTCCTTAGCCCCCTCTCTGAGATTGCCCACCCTTCCCAGCCAAGACAGGTCAATCAGATTATCCCTCCTGAGAATCAGGAACTGGGACTGCGGGATGCTGGCCAGTCTCTACATAGCTGCGACTGAGTCATGCAAACCTGGGGGTTGCAGGATGTTCTGTCAGCAGAGAGGGAGGAAGGAAGGCTGGGAGCTGCAGAGTGGGCACGATGAGGCAGAGAATCGCAGAGAGCCGTGCTGAAGAAAGCCTGCATGGTCCCAGGGGAGAGACCTGGAGCATGTCAGTCCAGGCCCCATCCCTTCCAGGACCGGGGGAATCCCCAACCACCCCCGGGTACCACAAGGCACACCTATACCTGTGTCAGACTCGCCTTCCTGCCACCTGGAGTCTCAGAGAAGAAGGAGGTCAGGAGACCAGGGTCAGATGCCACAGGTGACCAGGACCTCCAGAGTGCTTCTTCAGCCAGCATAGTTGTTCGGAAACCTGAACCTTTCCTTTTAGAAAATCCAGATTTCCAGCATTTGTTAAGTTGTAAGGCCTTGTATGCCCAGACCTCATGTCTGCTGGACAGCTGTCAGCGGGAACAGAGAAGAGGCTGCCCCTTTTGCCAGAGCCTTGTTCCCAGTTCATCCCAACCCTGCCCAGCTGGTGCAGACATTTTCGTTCCCATCTGACCCTAAGGACATTAATTGATTTTGCAATAATAAAGTGTCCCTCTCCCTCTCTCTTTCAAGATTTCTCCAAAGTAACAGGGACTGGAGATGTGGGACCCTGCTGGAGGTCAGACAGAGACAGAAAACCCACAAAATGAGCTGTTTCCTGGTTACCTACTTTTGCAAAACAAAAGGTCCCAAACAGTACCATTTTATTATGTTTCAGGATTTTATTGGTCAGGAATTCAGGCAGGGCTCATCTGGTGATTCTTCTGTTCCATGTGACATTGGCATTTAGCTAACGGATGGGCTGGTCTGTAGGGTCCAAGATGCTTCGCTCGCACATCTGCTGCCTTGAATAATTTTCCCCAAGGTTCACAGCCAGAGGCCCAGTAGGACTGGAGCCCAGTTGGTCTGATTCCACAGTCTTGCTCCCTGGCCCATACCCGGCCCCCCCCCCCCACCTTTCTCCACACTCCAGGAGGCTGACCCATGCAGACTCACCAATGGACTCCCAAGTCCTCTGGCTTCCAGCTGGGTTTGGAGACTGGGGGGCCAGCTGCAGGAGACTGTAGGGAGGGAGGAGAGTCAGAGCATTTTATTTTCATGGCTGCCTCCCCCCCCAGGATCACCGTGAACTGATCCCTGGACTGAAAGTGCCTGCTCCTGTGCCCTGGTGGTCTTTCTGCAAGACAGGACTCTCTCCTCCTGGGTCTGGTGACCACTCCCTCCTCATCCTCTGGGTTGAGGAAGATAACAGATTTGGGGGTTGCAGCACCCTCCCCCGTACATCCCCACCTGCACATCTACTCAACACTCCTCAA
>NW_012151019.1:1014245-1090348 GCF_000956105.1 Propithecus coquereli
AGAGTGAGACTCTGTCTCACAGATATAATAATAAATAAATAAATATTATGAATATTTCAAGAATTACCAAAATGTGACACAAAGTGGGTACATGCTGTTGGAAACATGGCACTGATAGACTTGCTCAACACAATGTTGCCACAACCTTCAATTTGTAAAACATGCAATACCTGCAAAGTACAATAAAGTAAAGCTCGATAAAGTGAGGTGTGCCTGAAGTTCAGTTTCCCCCATCACTATCTTGAGAGGTAAGTAAGGTCCTGCTTCTAGGCCTTTCCTTATAACATCTCCTCCTATTCGGATGCCCTGCCCTAATTTCTCCCTGTTGAAATCCTACTCTAGGAAACCCTCATATAACAGTGGCTTGAACAGGATAGGATTTTATTTCTCTCTCATGTAGAAGAAGATGACGGTGCTTAGTCCAGGGTTGGTGTGGCACTCCACGGGGCCAGTGACCCAGCCTCCTTCTCTGTTGTTGCTCTGCCTTCCTCAGCATATAGCTTCTGCCTCATAGCCCAAAATGGCTGCCTAATTTCCTCTTGACTGCAGCCTCATGAGAGATCCTAAGCCTGAACCAACCAGTTAAGCTACTCCTGAATTCCTGACCCACAGAAACTGATTTTTTAAAAGTTCACTGTTATTTAACTCTGTTAAATTAGAGGGTAATTTGTTATGCATCAATGAATAACTGATACTGTGTACCCAGATTCTTTCCCCATGTATTCATTATCCTAGCCTCCAACCTGGGCATACGTGAATGAATTGGTTGAAGATTGCCTTCCAGAAAACAAGTGTCTGAGGGAGGGGCAGAAATCATGTCTTATGTGTCCTTGCCCTTGGAGCCCTCCCCCAACCTTGGCGCACAGTAGGACTGCAGTGCCTGACGCGCAGCAGGAGCTCTGCTTCTCGGAGGAAAGCCCCAGCCTCCTGGCTTGCCTTCTGGTAGATGAGCCAACTTAGAGATGATGAGCTGCTAATGATTAATCATCTGGCCTTTTGCCAAAAATGTGGCTTTGTTTCCCAGAGGTCACTGTTTCAGTCTCTTTCATTCCCTCGCTTCAAGTGCTGCCAAGGGGGAGGATGTGACAGCCAGGAAAACCAGACCCTTCCTGAGCCTGCTGCCTTCCCCCTCCCTGCGGCCAGTGCTAAGGGCTGGGTCCTTCGAGGACCACTCAAGGGCTACCTCCTCCTTGTCCAAACCTTCCTTGATTTCCCTGATTGTCCTTCCCTGGGTGGGAGGAAGCAAAGAAAAAGATCTTGAAAAATGACTCCCTCATGCCACAACTTTATGAACCATACTGTCAGAATAACTTGAGTTATACCTATAACTCATGGCCTCGTTTATTTAAATAATAACATGTACAATGCTCTTTACTATAAATTCCACATAGCCAGTTGATTTTCATAGGATGCTTTTACTGATTTTTGCCAGACTCTTGTATCTGTACCCAACCTATGGTTGCAGTTGATGAACAACATGAATGTTGTAAATGAGCACATTTTTGTTTATACTAAATGGGTGCAACCAAAGCAAAACAACAAAGACATAAGTCAGAACTTCACTCATTCTTCAATGACATGAATGACTTTGCTGCAGGATCAGACAATAGTCTTTGAAAACTGGAAGCATATGTTCTTAGCTTCTTGTGCTTTTCACAACATAATAGATAAAGACATGACATGCTTTTAAAAACAGCTTTTTTGAAGCATAACTGACATATAATAATTGCACAAGTTTAAAGTGTATAATCTGATGTCTTGATATGTGCACACACCCATGAAACCATCACTGCCATCCAAATAATGAACATACCGATCAACCCCAAAAGTTTCCTCATATATGCTGGCCTTGATCTTTTTTTTTCGGTCATTTCTATGTGAATATAGTGGGCAACGTTCTCTTCTAGGGCCAATATCCATTGTCTCCTTTCTTCCCAACAGAATTTTAATTTTGATAAAGTTTCAACTTCTCCCCAACCTGATCTAAGATCACCCCCAACCCCAGGACCCAGTGTAGATCCTAATTAACCTAAGACAATCAGCGCATGACATTCTCACATTCTCCTGGTGACTGGGCAGGCATGTGACCTAAGTTGGCCAATCACTCTATATGGAATCCTAGTCCATGCTTAGGAGAGTGTCTTTTTCCCCTTTTCCTGAATATGGACCCAATGAACATGACCCTAATTGTCATTGGAAGCTATCTTGGAACCATAGGAGAAGCAGCCTTAGGATGAAGTCAACACTGCAGAGGTCAGAGTAGAGAGACCAAACCTGAGTGACTGATGGCACTGCTGAGTCCCTGGCTGTTTTGCACGTGGAGCCTGCCTGTCCTAGGCAGTTCTCAGACAGCCGCCAAGGATTCTGGTCTTCATGCCTTTGTTAAATCCCCTCCCATGAGTGTCGGCAGCACCTGTAACTTGCTTCTAATCAAGGGCGATGGGATGTCACTTCTGTGATTAGGTTATATAAGACTGGGACTTGTGTCCTTGCAACACTCTCTATTGCCTTCTCAGCCTGCACACTTTGTTGAAGCAAATGGCCATGTTGGAGATTTCCACATGGCAAGGCACTGAGGGAGGCTCCCCCCGACCACAGTCAGTAAAGAACTGAGGTGCTCAGTCCAGCAGCCCTCAAGGAACTGAGTCCTGCCAACAACCATGTGAGTTTGGAAGCAGATCTTTCCTCCGTTGTGCATTCAGATGAGACCTCAGCCCTGTCCAGCAACTTGACTGCAGCCCCACGAGACCCTGAAGCAAAGGCAGCCATCAGCGTGTGCCTAGACTCCAACTCACAGAGATGATGAGGCAATAAGTGTGTTGGTTTAAGCCATTAAATTGGGGGATAATTTAGATAACTAAACACCACCCTATCTATAGGCTTTAAGTTAAACGAGGTACTTCATTTCCTTTGTACTCAATCCACTTAAGAGTCGGGGTTTTCTGTCTCACCCAAGAGCATCTTCTCGTGGCATGTCTCATCCCATTAGTGTCTCGGCTGCTCAAGAACAGGACTTCATGGCCTCCTAATGCCTCACTGGTATCAGTAACTCTGTAGACTGTATGAACTAAGGACATTCTTGGCCCTAATTTTAGTTTATCTTCTGATAGCACAGTCTAGGGACAATCTTTGGAATGGCACAGAACTCAGGAATGGGGAAGCCTTTGTCCTTGGTTACAAGTCTTTTCTATTTAGCCAACAAGAGCTTAGTAAGTACCTGCTGTTTGCAGAGTCCTTTACTGGATATTGGGGGGAAGAATGGAGAAAATATTTAAAAGGAAGATGTGTTCCCTGCTCCCAAGGAGCTTGCATCCTCGCTAAGGGTAACTGAAGCAATGAGAACCTTACAGTGTCTAGAAACATGTAACAAGTGCAGGTTAAGAGGGCACTTCAGTTGGGAGCAGACGGGCCTCAGGAACGGACCTTGGAGTCAGATGAGCAAATGCAGCTGGCTGGCTGGGCAGAGACGGGTTCCCTGAGACAGATCTTGGAAGCCTCCAGTTTCTGCCCCAGTGATGGGTGGGGCTGGCCAAGGGGGTGTGGGACACAGAGACTTCAGACAAGAAGCTACCCAATAATACAGGTTGGGGCTGCTTGCAAAGCTTTTGGGGGTGTTTCCTCAGCTCCTTAGCCCCCTCTCTGAGATTGCCCACCCTTCCCAGCCAAGACAGGTCAATCAGATTATCCCTCCTGAGAATCAGGAACTGGGACTGCGGGATGCTGGCCAGTCTCTACATAGCTGCGACTGAGTCATGCAAACCTGGGGGTTGCAGGATGTTCTGTCAGCAGAGAGGGAGGAAGGAAGGCTGGGAGCTGCAGAGCGGGCACGATGAGGCAGAGAATCGCAGAGAGCCGTGCTGAAGAAAGCCTGCATGGTCCCAGGGGAGAGACCTGGAGCATGTCAGTCCAGGCCCCATCCCTTCCAGGACCGGGGGAATCCCCGACCACCCCCGGGTACCACAAGGCACACCTATACCTGTGTCAGACTCGCCTTCCTGCCACCTGGAGTCTCAGAGAAGAAGGAGGTCAGGAGACCAGGGTCAGATGCCACAGGTGACCAGGACCTCCAGAGTGCTTCTTCAGCCAGCATAGTTGTTCGGAAACCTGAACCTTTCCTTTTAGAAAATCCAGATTTCCAGCATTTGTTAAGTTGTAAGGCCTTGTATGCCCAGACCTCATGTCTGCTGGACAGCTGTCAGCGGGAACAGAGAAGAGGCTGCCCCTTTTGCCAGAGCCTTGTTCCCAGTTCATCCCAACCCTGCCCAGCTGGTGCAGACATTTTCGTTCCCATCTGACCCTAAGGACATTAATTGATTTTGCAATAATAAAGTGTCCCTCTCCCTCTCTCTTTCAAGATTTCTCCAAAGTAACAGGGACTGGAGATGTGGGACCCTGCTGGAGGTCAGACAGAGACAGAAAACCCACAAAATGAGCTGTTTCCTGGTTACCTACTTTTGCAAAACAAAAGGTCCCAAACAGTACCATTTTATTATGTTTCAGGATTTTATTGGTCAGGAATTCAGGCAGGGCTCATCTGGTGATTCTTCTGTTCCATGTGACATTGGCATTTAGCTAACGGATGGGCTGGTCTGTAGGGTCCAAGATGCTTCGCTCGCACATCTGCTGCCTTGAATAATTTTCCCCAAGGTTCACAGCCAGAGGCCCAGTAGGACTGGAGCCCAGTTGGTCTGATTCCACAGTCTTGCTCCCTGGCCCATACCCGGCCCCCCCCACCACCTTTCTCCACACCCCAGGAGGCTGACCCATGCAGACTCACCAATGGACTCCCAAGTCCTCTGGCTTCCAGCTGGGTTTGGAGACTGGGGGGCCAGCTGCAGGAGACTGTAGGGAGGGAGGAGAGTCAGAGCATTTTATTTTCATGGCTGCCTCCCCGCCCAGGATCACCGTGAACTGATCCCTGGACTGAAGGTGCCTGCTTCTGTGCCCTGGTGGTCTTTCTGCAAGACAGGACTCTCTCCTCCTGGGTCTGGTGACCACTCCCTCCTCATCCTCTGGGTTGAGGAAGATAACAGATTTGGGGGTTGCAGCACCCTCCCCCGTACATCCCCACCTGCACATCTACTCAACACTCCTCAAGTTATCCTGACGGGCAGTGCCATGCATCTTCCATGGGGCCCTGTTGGGAAGGGAAGAGGGAGGGAGAGGCTGCCATCAAGCAAAGCCTGCAGTCTACTGGTGACAACTAACAGAAACCTCCCTCAGATGAATTTGAGTTTTTAAGACAGGAAAAGAAAATTAGAAATTCTATATAACCTAATTTCATAAGTGAAAAAAAGAAAAATTAAATTCTGTATTGTTTTTTTTAACGGAGGTGTCTAATGGTGCGGCAGGCTGTAAGCACATGAGACTCTAGGTCCCCCTGCCGCCCCGGGGCCCCTTTATTAAAAGGATTTATTAGGCCAGGAGTGGTGGCTCACGCCTGTAATACTAGCACTCTGGGAGGCCGAGGCGGGTGGATCGCTCAAGGTCAGGAGTTCGAGACCAGCCTGAGCAAGAGTGAGACCCCATCTCTACTAAAAAATAGAAAGAAATTATCTGAACTACTAAAAATATATATACATAGAAAAAATTAGCCGAGCATGGTGGCACATGCCTGTAGTCCCAGCTACTCGGGAGGCTGAGGCAGAGGATTGCTTGAGCCCAGGAGTTTGAGGTTGCTGTGAGCTAGGCTGACGCCACGGCACTCACTCTAGCCTGGGCAACAAAGTGAGACTCTAAAAAAAAAAAAAAAAGGATTTATTCTGTACAATTTAGATTCAGTCAAAAGGCCACACTCCAGGATTCAGAAGGCCACACGTGGCCCCCAGGCCGTAGATTGCCACCCCATTGCTTTTCTCCATCTTGGCTTTCTTCTTCAGTAGAATTTTACCACATGGTGGCTCAGGTGCCTACTGCCTGCCCCAAGTTTGTACTCTGCCAACTTAACCCCAGCTTGGGCAGGAGGAAGACTGTTAGCATCCCTTCACACAGCGAAAAGTCCATATCGGCCCAGTTTGGGTCATATGCTCATCCATGAACCAATCATAGTCACTGGCAAATGTAGGGCTCTGATTGGCCAAACTAGAATCATGTGGTCCTCTAAAATGGGGGTAGGGTGCTGTCATCTCCACCTGAACCTACTAGATCAGTGTGGGAGAGGGGAGGGGTGGTATCTTAAAGGGAAGAAGGGTACTATTACTAAAGGAGGTGAGGGTAGAGGGGAAGGAGCTTGCAGGCCCAAACAATAGCAGATATTTCCTTCCATCAGGAGTCCTGAGATCCATGACAAGGCAAGAGAGTAGGGGGTATGAGGACTTGGCAGTGAAAAAGGGACCCAGGAAGAGCGCTGAGGCAAGCTTGGCCAGGTACACCGGAGGCCACAACTAAGAGGGGCTGCTTAGAATTCTGGGATTTTGCCATCTCCTCTGTGGTTATTTACCAGCAACAGGGGCGTGGTGGGGCCTCATCTAGTGTCCACCTGAGGATTCTGGCTTCTCATAGCAGGTGAGCAGCGGGGCCTTGAGGGGGCCTCCGTGGGGATGTGTCGAGAGCCTTGGGGCAGGTCCCACAGAACCCAGGCTTTGAGAGGCTTGTCCTGTATTTCTCAGCAGCTGCTCAGGAAGCTGAAGGAAACCTTTTTCCAGGGGACAGGGGGCAGGGGGCATGGGAGAGTGGGTCACTGACAGTGCAGATCAGCCTAGAAGGGCCTAAAGGACTTTTCTAGGTGCAGTAGTTGCATAGACCACTTCCTTGAGGAGGCCCGGGAGCAGGCTCCTTTTATAAACAACTAGGGGATAACAATGGTGCCCCAAGGGGGGGTCTTCTCACTTGCCCACTCCTTGGTACTCATCACTTTCACAGATGCGCAAGGTGAGGCTCTGGGAAGAGCCTTGCCCAAGGCCACACAGCTAGAAGGCCCTGGGGTTGGATTTGAACATGGGGCTGTCCTCAAAGCCCGAGTTTTCAAACAGGGAGCTACAGGGAGGTGATGGAGAAGATGACTCCCATCCAGGGAGGAGACGGTGTAGCCTCTGCAGGAGAGGAAAGGTCAGTGGGGCATGGCTCTGCGCACGAGGGGAGCCTGTAGGAATCTGGGCAGAGGGGGATGTGGTGTGGCCTGGAGCAGTCACAGTGGCCTCCTGGAGGCTGTACCTTTTTTTTCCTTTTTTTTAAAAAAAAAACAAAACAGTTTTATTGAGATATAATTCACACAGTATACAATTCACTGACTTAAAGCATGGAATTCAATGGTTTTTAGTATAGCCATGAAGTTGTGCAACCATCACCACAATCGATTTAGATCATTTTCATCACCCCCCAAAAAACCTCATAACCATTAGCAGCCATTCCCCATTCTCTTCTCTCCTCTCAGCCTCTGGCAACCACCAATTTACTGTCTCTGTGGATTTGCCTATTCTGGACATTTCACATAAATGGAATGTGGTCCTCTGTGACTGGCTTCTTTCACCTGGCACAAATGTTTTTCAGGTTCATCCGTGATGTAGCACACGCATCACCATTTCGTTCCTTTTTATGGACTAATAATATTCCATTGTATGGATATACCACATTGTGTGTAACCATTCATCAACTGATGGACGCTGTACTGTCTCCACCTCTTGGCTATTACAAACAACACTGCTATGAACATTCACATACAAGCTTTTGTGTGGACATATGTTTTTATTTCCCGTGGGTACATATCTAGGAGTGGAATTGCTGGATCGTATGATAACTCAATGTTTAATTGTCTGAGGCCCTGCCAGACTGTTTCCCAATCTGGCTGCACCATTGCACGTTCCACACGGAGGCGGTGCTTTGAATGCTCAATCGTGGATTCTTTTCTTCTCTCTTTCGGGCTGATTTGGCGGCAATGCTGGGAAGAGGGTGTGGGGAGAGAGCAGCAGGGCAGACGCGTGGAGGGCAGAGAGGACTGGTGGTGCTTTCACAGAGCCCTCAGAACAGTCCTGTCTGGCCTCGCCGCGCTATGTGTCCTCAGGCAAGTCACCTCCACTCTCTAGGCCTCAGTTTCCTTATCTATAAAATGACGGCGTCAGACCTGGGTGATTTTGTCCCCTGAGGACATGTAGCAATGTCTGGAGACATCTTTGGTTGTTACAAGGAGAGGGTGATGCTACTGGCATCTAGTGGGTAGAGGCCATGGATGCTGGTAAACACCCCACAACGCAGAAGACAGCCCCAATAACAAAGCATGATCTGGCCCCAAATGCCAATCGTGTCCAGGTAGAGAAACACTGCATTAGACTGAGGTGCCCTCATAGGATCCAGTCCTGCTCAGTCACTGTGAAATTCTCTGGGGACAGACTGGGCTAGGAGGCATTCTTGAGTGCCTGGGCACTTCGAAGAGAGGCCTCCCTGTCCAACTTGGGTTGCTGCGGATGTTGTGTTTGTGTGAGCTGTCTGGCCTTTCCCTTTGCCCCCATCTAGGTGTTGTACCTAGCACAGGTGAGTTAGATACTAGGCTTGATGGATGAGCAGTTGGCCTTGTTAGATAGTGAGCTCATTGTCAGAGGAGGCATCCAAGAGGAGGCAGCGCGGATAGCTGGGATGTGGAGGAGGCACCCTGCCTCTGCTCTGGAGCTGCCCTTGGACAATTTCGAGGTTCCTTCGGGCGCAAGGCCGTGGCTCGCTGCCCCGAGAGCTCTGGGCCGCCCCACCTGCCGGCCCGCGGTCGCTGCGGGCAAGAGCGGAGAGCGCCTTCCTTCCCACGGAGCCCCACGCCAAGTTGGAGACTTCTCTAAGTTTCCCCCGGGGGAGCCCCGCGGGCCGCCCGCGCCACAGCGCCGGTCTGCGGAGGCGGCACCCCGAGGCTGGGCGCCCGCGGAGCGCCTGGGTCCGGCACCGCCCGCCGCCAGGCCCGGCCCCGGGGGCGCGGCTGCCGGGGCTTCCGTGTGCCCCAGGGGGCTCCGGGCCGCGAGCCGACGCCGAATGGCTTTTGACAAAAAAACCCTTGACCACCAAGGCCAGCCTCTTCCTGAAAGTCCCGCTCGCTCCGATACAGGAAGTAGAAGGGAGCGAGCGCCCCAGAGCGCGGCGGCGGCTTCCCCACTCGGCGCGGGGTGGCGGCGGCGCCCGCCCGGGCCCTTCCCGAGGGCCAGCGCCGGGGGCATGCGGGCGCCGGGGACTCCGCGTTCCGCGCGGGCCCGCGCCTGAGCCCCTCCCTCCGCCGTCCCGGAGCTGCTGGCGGCATGATCCGACCGGCCGGGGCGCCCGCGCGCGGGGACCCCGCGGGGTAAGTCGGGGCGGCCGCCCCCTCCCTCCCTAGGGTCCCTCACGACCCCCGCTCGGCCCGCGTCCAGCTCGCCCCACTGCACCTCCCCGGCCCCGAGAGCCCTTGGAGCTCCGGGAGGGACCTCTGGCCCCGAGACCTCGCGAGTGTGGCTGAAACGGACCCGCCCCCCAACCCCCACCGCCGCGCCAAGGCCAGACCCGGGTTCTGCGGGGAAGGGGGCGGCCCTGGTGACTCTGCAGGACCCGACGACTTAGCTTAACTTTTAAGGTCAGACATTCCTCGCTGGAAAACCAGCGCACACTTTGGCGTCTGGGCGGGCGGGTTGCCAGGGAGTGCATCTCTACCTGTCAGAGCCGGGGCTGCTGGCGTGGACGCGGCTGCCTCCCTCGGCTGCTGCCCCGCCTGAACTTTGGATGCAAACACACGCGCTCCCGGCCCCGCCAGCCTGCTGCACCCGCCGCTCTGCCCGAGTCCCCGCGCGCGCCCTCGCCCTCTGGGTCCGGCCGGCCGGGCGTGGGGTGGGAGACCCGGACCCCCGCAACTTCGGGCGCCCGCGGCCCAGCCGCTGACCCGGCCGCTTGGACCGAGGGCCCACCAGGATCCCCTCCCCCGCCCTCTGGCCTGGCCAGGGACAGTGACCTTCGGACTGGCCTTTGGCGAGCCCGGTGCTTGGGGAGAGTCCAGGGCACACGGGCTGCTCACAGACTGTGAGGTTCTAGGGGGAGAAGGTGCAGCTTGGAGTGCGTGAAGCCGAACGGTTTGGAAACCGGCTTCGGGAGCGGTCCCTCCGGTCTAGTTTCGTATCCTTCCCTCCACCGTCCTGGCCCGGCTCCCCGAACCTCCTCGCCCCGCCCCTCGCGACAGCTCAGCTGTACTCTTGGCCATGCCTGAGGGTGGGGAGAAGGTCCTCCCAGCCCAGAGGGCGTCCGGGAAGCTTCAGGTGTTGAGGAGGCGCCAGGATGGAGGCGGATTCCTGGGAAAGCCAGTCAGAACTTTTCAGGGTGCCAGGGTTGATGAGCGCGTCTAGGGGAGCCATCCCAGCTTTTTGATTTAAAAGTCCCAGGCCTGCTCCAGCGATGGACACCCCGACGCCGCCTGGCCTAGCTGTGTGACCTCATCTCCCTGGCCCTCAGTTCTCTGCTCTGTAAAACAGGAGAGTTGGGCCATCTTGTGCAGTCCCGGATTGGGCCTTGGGGGGCAGCTGGAGGGGACTGGCTCCCGCTCGCCTGGGAGGGGCTTGGAGGGGCTCGGAAGCTCATTGGGATCTGAGTGTCGACGCCTTCTCCCACCACAGCCCAGAAATTCTGGATGCTGGTTGCTTTTCCTTGAAAGTGACCTCTGCAGAGATAAACACCATCTGCCATCCGCCATCCGGGTGGGAATTCCTTTGGGAAACACCCCCGCCCCCCAGGGGCAAGTATCTGCCACACCCAAGAGTGCAGAGTGGAGCTGGCCAGGAGTTCCTCCGGGAGGAAGGGGAGGTGAGGGGCCAGGGCCCTGACCTCGCCTACTTCCCTTTTCCCCAGGGATGACCTAACCTGACCCACTTCCTCTTGCCTTTCTTTGTTCATTACTGGGCCTGTTATTTAACCTCTCTGTGCCTCGGTTTACTTATCCATAAAATGAGGATCGGTAATAGTAACTACCCCCTGTAGTTGTTTTGAGGATTAAATGCATAGAAAGAGTTCAGCAGATTGGCCTACAGGGGAAACCTTTAATAGTTATTATTATTATTACCATTATTGTCATCGCTTGTTGGCTGTGATCCCTCCAGTTGCCGGCTGTGTAACCTTGGGCAAGTGCCCTGGCCCTGTCTCATCTGTAAATTGGGGCCATAATGATGCTGACTTCATAGACTCGTAGGAGGACTGGCGAGTGCTTAGTTAAGCAGCTGCCCCCAGGCAGCTTGGGGTTAACACACCAGCACAGGCCTGCGTAGAACAGGGCCTGGTACATCCTAGCGCTAGATGAATATTGGTTTGTTGCTAAAACCGTTGCTTTATTTTGGGGGACCTTTTGGGTTGGAAGGGTTCCCAAGGGCGGGTAGGATTTGCTGATGGACTGGAGGTGAGATGGGAGAGAAAGAGTTGAGGATGACTCTGGTGAGGCTGTGACTGCCAGGGGGCCAGCACTTCGGGGACAGACTCCGAGCTGTGCGGAGTCACCTGAGAATGGGTCCTCTCAGAACCCACTCAAGCCGGTTGCTTTCAGGGGTTGGGGGAGGCCTAGCAGGCAGCCCCGCACCGTCCCACCGTGGCAAGCAGACCAGTGGCGTTTTCGTATGTTTGGTGTATTGAAGTTCTGCTTAAAATTTCATTTGGAAAAGGATTCCACTGTTGGAAAGATATGGCTATCGCTGACCTGATCCAATCCTCAATTTAGCAATGAGGAAACGGCGAGACCCAGAAAGAGGAAGTGCCTTCCCCAGTGTCCTGGGAGCTGGAGGTGGAACTCAAGTCTCTGAGCCTTGGGCCTGTTATAATACAGGGGTCCTGCTGAAGCCTCGAGAGGACCCCACTCACTGGAGGCTGAGACAGGGTCTCTTCCAGGGTGGAGCCCACCCAGAGCAGGGCCAGGGATGAACTCAGCATCCGAGCTTGCAGCTTTGGCTCTGCTCCCTGACCTGGGCTCCCTTGCTTTCTGGGGCTAACGCTCCCAGCTGGGAGACCCTTCCAGCCCCTCACAGAGGGGTGGCACTCAGCTGGGAGAGCCTTCCAGCCCCTAACAGAGACTCTAGCCCATGGGCAGCAAAGGGTTACCTCCCACCAGCTCAGGCCTGCACTTCTGGGCACCCCCAAAGCCCCAGCACACCCTCTGAGAACCAGCCGGGAGTATAAGAGGCTGGGGGTGCAGGGTCTGCTCGAGGTGAGGGAGTCTCAGCACGTTACCCCTGAGGCCCTCCTTCTTATGTCCCCTGCCCCTTGGTGCCTCCCTTCCCTAGGCCCAGGTCCAGGTTTAGTGATCTCCACCGAAGCAGCAAATGTGTAAAGCTTAAAATTCTCTGGGGCACCTGCATTTTAACCCAGGAGATCCAGAAATCAAAAATGGAAACCCACCAGGCATTGCTCTCTGCTGGAAGCAGAGAGAGGTGTGATATTTGAGAGAGGACACCCCAGACCCTCACCATCCTCTCAGGCCTCCCTTGAGTCCCATTTTGCAGATGAGAGTCTGATGCAGTCTACAGAGCCTGCTCCCAGCCCGGGGGCCAGAGCAGAGAGAAGGAAACAGGTGACTGATCACCAAAAATTCTGTCCCTCTTGCCCCTCTGGAAGATTCCACCTGTCATGGTGAGATCATGTCATGTAGGCAGTGACAGATGAGCAGAGGGGAGGGCAGGCTGGGAGGAGAGGTGAGCCCAAGCAAAGGCTTGTTGGTGGGAAAGCATAGGGCAGGGCTAGGGAGGAGAGAGTGCGCCCTGCAGAACCCAGAGTGGACGATGCACACTGCTTTTCCGAGTGAGTGTTACCAGCTAACAGGGTTTGTGAGAACAGAAGGCAAATATAACTCTTACCTCGAACCTGCCGTTTATTCTGAGAACCAGGCAGTCAAACTGCTCCTGCCCCCCAGGGGTGTCTGAAACATGGATGTTTCCCCCAAGATTGGAGCAAAAGATGAAAATCACAGCTTTAATGATTTTCTAAGGTTGATCTCCCCTCCATCCCACCCTCCAGTGAGCCCTTCTGGTGGTGTGGTTCTTGCTAGAAGGCGGGGAAAGCAGCATGTCCCCCCACCCTGATCACCCTCAGGTGCCACGCTCTCCTATTTAAAAGCCCCTCAGGGAAGCCCTGTCCTCCATGCCCCTGCCCAGCCCTGCTGTAAGCCAACACACAGCTTCACTTTTTCTGTGTCCCCAGCATGCAGAACTTACTGCCCATAGCCTCACGCCTTTGCCCATGAGGTTCCTTCTGCCCGGGATGTTGCTTCTGCGCTGCTTCTGTGCTTTGCAAAGAATCCACTTCCTCCATGAAGCCTTCCATCCATGCCAGCTCACAGAGAGTCCTCCTTTTTGAATACTCATACCCTTTTTCACTTGAACCACTTGTTTTCCCAGCAATTTTAGAGAAGCTAAAACCTCTTTAATATCTTGTCTTCCTACTTAGATTATGATCTTCCAAAGAAAGGGATCAGGTCTTTTAGTTCCGTATCTTTGTGTCCTGCATACAGCTGGCACTCAGTAAATGCTTGAGCATGATAATATACTGAATGGGATTCTAAAAATCACTGCACAGCTTTCTCTTCCGTGTCGCGGAGCACCCAAACTTCTGGAGGTATTTACAAGACAGCATAGACCGCAGGGTGAGGCCCAGGCGGGAGGCCCAGGACTGGGGTGAGGAGCCCAGCTCCACTGTGCAGCAGGTGGTGACCCCTCCCCAAGGCAACCACACCCATCCCTAATCTGGAAGGAGGAGGCCACCCAGGGAATTGATAGGGACCCTGCTTAATCCCCCTCCCTTCATCTTATCTTCCCCAAGGGTGTTCTCAGTGCTTCTCCCAAGCAGAGGATGGGGAAGGAGAAGCCACTCTGGAGCATAAATGGGTTCTATGTCCTCAGCCGAAGGAGTGAGATCAGCTGGCCACACAGGTTCTGGGGGAACCCTGGCTGCGTCAGTGGGCCCCAAATGCAAGTCGCTGGACCACTGAGAAACTAGGAAAATAAGGGTGTTGTGTGTTCCCATGCGTGTGTGTATCAGCCAAGGTTGCCAAACTGTCTTTTCCTGGGCAGAGCTGTCCTTTGCTGATTTGGAAGAAGCTTGAGGACTTCCATGTTGTAGGATATCAGTAGGGCTAGGGGATTTCTCTAGGGTCCTGTCCCCTCATGTTTTGGGATTTGGACCTCAGTTTGTCCATATGAAAAATGAGTTCAGTGATCTCTAAGGTCTCTGCTTGGTCTGACATTCAGTAATTCCCCAAATTACTGGCCAACGGGCAGCAGAAGCTTGTGTTCTAGAGCAATACTGGAGTTCAGGGGATTGAAGTGCCCACTAGACATGAGGCAGCCCTTCTTTCTTCTGATAGCTCAAAGAGCAGCCTATGGAACAGTCTAGAACATGCAGGTATACATGCATAAGAAACAAAAACCCGTAAAGGAGACTTCTGGGTCATTACCCTGACCACGTGCCTGGAGGAAATGTTTTCTTCATTGCTCTGGGTTTATTTTGACAGAAAAACAAACAAACAAAAAACCAGTCTTGAACAAAGTACATTCGGTTTTAGGAACCCACTCTGGGGCAAGGCCTATGGCTTCCTGGTAGAATTTGCAAGCTGCATGGCTGGTTGGGACAGTGTCTCGGCCGTTGGGTAAGTTGGAGTGGCCTCTAGCGTGTGCTGGATTGGCGAGTGGAGCGTGGGCGACTGTCCTGTGTGGGGGCCGTGGAGATGCCAAGGGGGTTGCAGGCAGCCCGGCGGCCCCGGCCTTGGCAGCTGTCAGTGAAGCCTGCCCGTCAGGCCTGGGGAGGGATGAGGTCTGAGGAGCCGCCCTGCAGAGGGAGGGGTGAGTCCGTGTCCAGGCTGAGGGAAGGACTCCCTGCTAGGCTGTGGCCTCCCACCCAGGGCTGCCCTGGGGAGCCGGCCGGTCCCTGTGCAGGTGGGGGCGGCGGTGACACTGTGTGCCTCCCACCCCCAAACACAGTGTTATACAGTGAAGCCACCCCTTCCCGCCTGCCAGTGTGGCCTTGAAGGAGAAGACAGAGCTGGCTAGACATGAGGAGCCCTTCCTCAGCTCGGGTGCCCCACAAGCAGCGGAAGGGCCTTACTGACCGTTTGTGTGGCATCAGCCTCGGGCCTTTCTGGAAGAGTCTGGAAGCCGCCATTGTGTCCACCTTTCGCTCTGCTACGCGGCCTCAGCAGGGCTCCTCCCCAAGGGGTAGGGGCGGAGGGGGCTGCCCCAGCGCAGGAACAACGCTGGTGTCAGGAGCTTTGAAAGTGGCCCTGAGCCCCATCCTGCCAATCATTCCTGGGGGTGCCCCCGCCCCACCCAGTACTTGCCTGATAGAATGAACCAGCCCCTGCGAAACGCCGGTTCCCCTTCAGAAGACACGGCCTGGGGAGTGGCTGCGGTCAAGGCCCGTCTTCTGCATGTGAAGTGGCGGTGCACACTCAGGCCACATCCTACGGCGCGATGGCGCCAGCCTCCAGGGCGAGGCCCCAGAGATTCCAGGAGAGGGAGTGGGGAGCAGGGCCAGCAGCAAGGGGCTGCCCCCAAGGGCACTTCCCCTGTGAAGGTGGCCCCTGTTTTGCCACTGACTCTGGGGTCTTTAACAAAGCCAAGAACTGACATTCAACACCAGGTGTCAGGGGCTGGTGCAAGAGCCTGTTTCCTGAAAGGCAAGCTGGAGGGAGGGAGGGCAGGACAGCCCAGAAGCAGCAGAGGGCACCGCAGCGGTGCAGAGAAGCCTTCCCCTCCTCCAAGGTTGCCAGGGCTAAATTGTCCCCTGCTCAGTAAGTGTGTTTCTTCACCCACCTCAAGGGCTTTGCATCTGAAATCCAGTCTGATGATCTCTGGTTAAAGGATCAAGCTGTCAAGAAAGAAATTCATGAGGGACCTCTTTCCCTAACCTCCGTGTCCCCAGCTTCCTTAATCTCAGTCAGTGTTGGAAATGGATAACGTAAATTCCTCTAGAGATGTTGCAGTTCAGAGCAAGGACTTAGCTCTCTACAGACGGCACCTGGTGACAGCATTTATTATGCTTCCTCCTGTTCCTGGCATTTTTGACAGAGCATCCATTTAAAGTATATTCAGGGATTCTTCTCCCAGTGAATGTCTTCCTCATTTACCTTCACCCGTGCTCTTAACCATCAATACACACATTCACCCATCCATCTATCCACCATGCTTCCAGTTACTTATCCACCCATGTACCCATCCATCCACCCATCCACTCATCCATCCAACCATCCATTTACTGAACACTTGAACATCTAGGGGTTTCCACTTTATCCAATAGGAAAAATGAGATAAATATGCACATAATTAAAGTACAGGGGACTATGTCAAAAGTGCTGAGGCTCTAGAACACTTGGCTGTGGCAAGCAGGGAGGACTCCCTGGCAGAGGTGGCATTTGAATTGGGTCTTGAAGGATAAGTGGGCTTTTAACCACTGCAATCAGGCATATGCAGAGAAGCATATTCTGGATAGGAAAGACATACCAGGTGGGAAAAGGGGAAAGGACGAGTGTGTGGGAGCCTTGCAGAGCCTGGCGTGGGGGCAGGGCAGGGTTCTGTGTGCGATGGGCCCGGAAAGAGGACTGAGGTCCATTTGGCTGCGGGTGGGCAAGTTTGACTTTTACCGTGGTGGTGAAGACCACAGGTCTGCTCTCCTGCTTAGTGGTTGGGTGACCCAGGGCAAGGTACTGAACCTCAACCTGCTGGAACCTTTCTTCCTCCTCCTCCATTAAGTCGAGTGTCGATCTCTGCCTCCCAGGCTTGCTGTCAGGTTACCTGAGATGATGTTCTTATCTCTTTGGATTATGAGACGGTGAGACTCGGGGGGAGGGCTATTACCTGTATGTATGTGGTGTGTGTGCGCACACGTGTGCGCATGCATGTACTATTTTCCAAAAAAGTTTTTTATTACATACTTAAAAACTTCATACACAGACACACAAATATAGTGAAATTTAAAGCATCAAACGCTTTTATCTCTTTGCATCTGCACCTAGTCCGAGCACATGTTAATTTGTGTTTCTCTTTTTTCACTGAGTGTTACTTCCTGTACACATTTCTATGTGCTGTGTTGTGAACATGTTACCTACCTACCATCTTCTGTGGCCTTATCATATTATGATCATTTTAATGGTCAGAGCTGGCTTATTCATATGCCTATGTTGACTTCTTTCCAAGTGCCCTCTTTTTTTTTTTCTTTTTTTAGACAAGGTCTTGCTTTGTTACTTAGGCTGGAGTGCAGTTGTGCAATAATAGCTGACTGTAACCTCGAACTCCTGGGCTCAAGCAATCCTCCCACCTCGGTCTCCTGAGTAGCTGGGACTACGGGCACGCACCACCATGCCCAGCTAATTTTTTAATTTTTTGTAGAGATGGGGGTCTTGCAGTATTGCCCAGGCTGGTCTCAAATTCCTGGGCTCAAGCAATACTCCTGCCTTGGCCTCCCAAAGTGGTAGTTGGGATTATAGGTGTGAGCAACTATGCCAGACCCCTAAATCCCCTCTGTTTTAAATTAAGTTACTGAAAACTTCCATGGGTCTAGGGTTTGGGAACCATTTCCTTGATATCTATCACCATCCTGGAGTCTTTGAGTTCAAGAGTGAAGCAGAGCCTGTTGATTGGCCTCTGAATTTTAGCTGGGTGTAAGTTTTAGCTGAACATTTCCCAAATTCCTTGCAGCTACATGTGGCCATGTGATTAAGTTCAGAACAGTGAGATGCAAGTGGAGAGTGCAATTTGCTTAGAGATACCCTTAAAGTGAAGGGGTATGTCATTCTCACTTTTCCCCTCTCTTGTTGCCTGGAATGCAGACGTGATGGCTAGAGTTGAAGCAGCCATCTTGGACTCTGAGATGAATGTAAAAGTAGAAGCTACACAGGGCAGAACAATATAATAAGGCTTCCAAACCTTTTGGAGCATCATCCTAGCTCTGGACTGCTTACCCAATATTTTATATGAGAGGAATACATACCTATCTTGTTTAAATCTCTGTTATTTTAAGTTTTCTATCACTTACAGACAAACTTAATTCTAATGCACACAAAGAGTTTTATATCTCTTGTCACATAGCACCGGATTATATGCCAGAAATCCCAAACTGCTTTGCAGGGCTACTTGTGAGTCCTCATTTCCTAGTGGAGGGAGAGAGGAAGAGGAGGAGAGAGGAGAGGCAGTTTCACACTGACTAAGGCCGTTGTCTCAAGGACTAGATTGCAAGCATATTTTTTGTATTAAGTGTGTACGAGTTTTAGATTTCACCGACACTTCAGACTGTTTATTCCGGTTTGTGTTTGTGTTTCTGACTCCCGAATCCTTGTGCTTTGACAAGGCTGGAGACTGCTGATCAAGGCAGCCGCGACTCTCCCCACAGCCTCAGTTCTTGTCTGTGCTTCCGTTCCAGAACTCTCCTAGGGTAAGTCTCCCTGTGCCAATGTTCTGTGGCTTCTTCTGAGAGCTGGTCTCCCAGCCCACAGGCACAAGAAAGGCCCGAGGCCAGTCTCAGCAGTGCCTGCGTCTTGCCAGCTGCTGCCACTCACTCATTCCTTCACTGTCTCTTTATTGAGCACTTGCTGGGCAACCAAGCTGGCTTTGTGCGGACCACTGGCCACTGGGGGTCTTTGGTGGTCACCTTACCTGTCTGCCCAGCCCTGGGCAAGGTTTGTCCTGAAATGGCTGGGACTTGACTTCCTCTTTCCAGGGACGGCACGGGCTTATTCGAGCCTGTGTAAGAGCCTGCGTGGAGCTGCTCGAAGACAGCCCAGCGTCACACCCTGGACGTGGGGAGGCCCTCAGGGCTGTGTCTGAGAGGCTCCGAGTATGGCCTGGGGCTTAGCTATCTTGAGAAGCTGGGTAAGTGCCCATGAAGTGGTTCGAAGGACAGCCAGGGGTCTGGTTGCCACCGGCCAAAGCAGCCCCCATCCCTGGCTCTCGTATCTTCAGGTACTGGAGCTCGGTGTTGCTCTGGAGACCCCTTAATCCAGCCCCGGCTTACAGATGAGTCTGTGGCTTGGAGAGGGGAAGTGGTTTCCCCGAGGTCTCACGGCAGGACCCAGGCTCTTTCCAAGGCTCTGTGCAGGCGCCCAGGCTGCTACTTTGCACACGGCCCCAGAGGTGGTGAATGGGCACATTGGCCTTCACTGGTCACCTCCCTCTCTAGTCTTGCGAAGGTACTGAGCTGTTTCCTACCCCACCTCTACCTCTTGCAAGAAGCCTTCCCTGGGCCTCTGGGGCTGTTATGTACCATTGTGCAGGTCGTTCACTGCTCAAATGCACCTGGCTGAGAGAAAGGCAAGTGGGGGCTGAAATTTCATTCTCTTGCCAAGCTTTGTGTCATGACAGGTGTGTGGGGGAGGTGGGGATGGGGGTGGGGGTTGGCCTGCATCCATGGGGAGCAAGAAGCACGTTTTTCTAATTTATACAGAGGCACCATGTGGGCTACCAGGGACCCTGGGCAGAAGAGCCATCAACACACTCATAGCCTTGCTCCTCATGCCTGTAGCAGCTCATTCTCTGCCTGCGGCCCAATTAGACTGGACGCTTCCGTCAGCAAGGACATTGACTCCTGGTGGGGCGTGGGAATGTCATTGCCAGATCAGCACCTTGGGGACACACAGAGCTCAAGTGAGAGAACGCTCTTGCTGAGCGAGAGCTGGAAGGGCTGGGAAGGAGGATCTGGCGCAGGGCTTGGTAAACGTGGAACAAATATTTGGCAGATTAATGCCAGGAAGAGGGATGGGGAGGAGTTGCCCAGGACAGAGGCCCTTGGGAGAAGGAAGGGGGCCTTCTGGGAGGCTTGCAGCATGGGGAGGGGGCCTTGAGCTGTGAAAGTCTGAGAAGTAAGGTGGGCAGCTGAGTGAGGGGTGTCGGCCCTAGGAGCAGAGGATGTGCCCGGAAAACCAGAGGTACACCTGGCCCAGCCCTCCAGCCCCACCTCTGCAGGGCCAGGGCAGAGCCGGTCAGGGTGTTGGGGAGTCGCCAAGGCCCCCAGCTCCTCCCAGCCCCTAGACTGTCGGCAGCACGGTGTCCTGGAGCCCCACTCTGGCCCGTATGCTGCTGGTCCAGTGGTGACCCAGTGGCTCGTCCTTGTCCCCAGGACCCTCAGTCTTGCGGGGACACAGGAGTGATGTACAGTGCTGTGGCTCCAGGATGCAGGATGGTCCCAGGAGTCCTGGCGGTCCACGGCTGGCTGAGGGTATCCTGCTCAGACCGGGGCAGTGGCTGGGAGAAATTTCCTGGGGTGAGGGCCGAGCCAAGTGGTGTCTAGGAGTTTCCCCAGTAAACTTGGACGCAGGGGTGCTGCAGGCTCTGCGTGCCTGATGTTTGCATTCTGCGTGGAAGGAAGGCGGGATGTGCAGGAGAGGGGCCCAGACTGCGGAGGCTCCTGGGCTGTATCCTAAAGGCAGTGGAGTATGGGCAGGGATTTACCCCATTTAAAAAAATTGAGCCGTGTAGTAGCTTCCTAGGGCTGCCGTAACACAGTGCCCCAAACTGGGTGGCTTAAAACAACAGAACTCTCTCTCTCTCGCAGTTTTGGAGGCCAGAAGTCTGAAATTAAGGTGTTGCAGGGCTATGCTCCCTCCAAAGGCCCTTGGGAACAAGCCTTCTTCCCCTAGCCTCTGGTGGCCCCAGCAATCCTTGGGGTGTCTGGTCTCCGTGGTCACATGGTCATCTTCTCCCTGCGTATCTGTGTTTCTCCCTGTGAGGACATCAGTCGTATTGGCTTTAGGGCCCACCCTACTCCAGTATGACCTCATCTTAACCAATTATTCTGCAACACCCTATTTCCAAATAAGGTCGCATTCTGAGGTATCGTGAGTTAGGACTTCATATTTTTGGGGGGCCACAATTCAACCCATAACAAACTAATTTACATGGAGTAAAATTCACTCTCATTAGTGTACATTTCTGCACGTCTCAACAAGGCAGACAGTCATGCAACTGCCACCACAATCTGGACAGAGCCATCTGTCACCCTCCAAAAGTCCCCTGTGCCCTTTGTCATCAGCCGTGTCCCCGCCCCAGACGCTGGCAGCCACTCATTTCTGCTCCATCCTCAGGTTCTGCCTCTTCGAGAGCGTCACCCGAATGGAATCATGCAGTGTGTCACCTGCGTCTGGCTTCGTTCTCTTAGCGCAACGTGTCTGAGGTCTGTCTGCGTTGTCGCGTGACTCTTGTCTGTTCCTCTTTGTCGCTGAGAATCTTTCGTCGTGCGGATGCGCCGGTTTGTTTATCCGCCTCCCCGCTGAGGCCCATTTGGGTTGTTTCCAGTTTTGGGCGATTACGGTGAAAGCTCTGCAAACGCGTGCATGCAAACTTTTCTCAGCGGAGTCGCATGGGCGGGGAGAGGTGGGCTTGCCGCCATGCACTGAGGAGGCGAGGGGACAGAGCCTGCGGTGGGCGGGTGGGTGTGCGCCAGCGTGCAGGCATGGAGGCGCCTGTACTCCCTCCCTCCCACCCCCAAGGAGGACGGCTGTTGTGGCTCAATATGGCTGTCTGGACATGTGGCCACTGAGAGGTGGAACAGCAGGGTGTAGCGGCCGGGGGTGTGGGCCCTGGAGGAAACCATCAGAGTTTACCCTCCGCTGTCTGCCTCACTTTCCTCGCCGGTGAAATGAGGGTAATAATAGCTCCGAATTCAGAGTTGTCACTGTATCACGAGTTAACATACGGAAGGAGCGCAAACAGTTGGGCACATAGTAGGTGTTCAGTAAATGTGCAGTTTTCCATGGTCTCCTGAAGGGCCCTGGCTCCACTCCCTCTTATCCACTCCACTCACCCCTTTGACAGTGAGCCACTCTGTGGTGCCTTTTGTGGCCCTGTGAGGCCGTGGACAGCATCCTTATCTGGGAACTGGGGGGCCAGGTCCCCCAACTCGGTTCTGCCCTGATTGGCTGTGAAACTTGGTCTGGCTCCTTGCCCTCTCTGATCATTATTTCCTCTGTTCACGCAGCATGGAGGTACAGGCCCTACTGTGTGCCAGGCACAGCAGCCTATGCATAGTAGGCACTTCATCAGGATTTATGGCTTCGTGATCTGCTCATGACACTATGAGGGGAGGCCCAGGTGAATAGCTCCTGGGACACGTCCAAGTTTTGGGGCTGGCAGAGGCTCCCCTGCAGCTGCCACAAATGTTGTTCCCTTTTTCCCCCAAATACGTCCTCTGTCTCCAGTGGGAGCTGGCTGAGGTGGCAGCCTGGTGGCCTCAGTAGCTATAAGATCGGTGGAGAACTGACGCCTGGCCCGGGCTCCAAGGGGAGCGGTGTGGGGGATTCTAGCTCAAATGCCACAGCAGCCCCCAGGGTCCAGCCAGCTGATGGAGAGCCTGCCCTGAGGCCAGGTTTCATGTCCTTTTGTGTCGTGTTTATTGCATTTTGTGATTTTTTGTTATTAGTGGTTTTGCTGTTTAAAATGGTCCCCAGGTATAGTGCTCAAGGGCTGTCTGGTGTTCCGAAGCACAAGAAGGCTGTGGCGTGCCTACAGAGAAAGTGTGTGCATTGGACAAGCGTCTTTCAGGCATGAGTTAGGCCTGTTGCTGTGAGTTCAATGTCAATGAATCAAGAATGTATATTCAGTAAGGTGCCTTTAAATAGAAACACACAGAAAACAAAGTTATATGTTGATTGGTTGATGAAAATGTTGTGACCAGAGGCTTACAGGAACCTGACGCTGTATTTTCCTTAGGAGAAATAGTTCAGTGTTCACTAACTCACTGTTCATGGCAACTTTATATTAATAGAATGTAACCACCACGAATGAGAATCAACTGTATCTCCGCTGTGTAGATAAATCTGCCCCTAATCTCTCCCCTGCGCTGTGTGCACTTCCACCGTCTGCAACAGCTCACGCCTCTGGGTTAAGACGTGCCCCTCTTAACTATGGTCTTTCTTGCAAATGCACAAGTCCTTGGGATATGCCATATCCCTCCAGGCTTGGGACCTTGGTTCTCTCCTGCCTCCAGTGAAATTGGAGGGTTGGAAAGGACAGTTTCCAAGAAGGGCAGAGGTTAATGCTAATATTTTATATTCTGTGATTCTAATACAAGAATTCTTGTAGGGAGTAGCATATCAATACAGGGAAATACAGATCAAGGAGGCCAGGCATCGTGGCTCACGCCTGTAATCTCAGCACTTTGGGAGGCCAAAACGGGAGGATCACTTGAGGTTAGGGGCTCAAGATCAGCCTGGGCAACATAGCAAGACCCCATCTCTACAAAAAAATTTAAAAATTAGCTGGGCATGGTGGCACGCACCTATAGTCCCAGCTACTCGGGAGGCTGAGGCAGGAGGATCACTTGAGCCCAGGAATTTGAGGTTGCAGTGAGCTGTGATTGTGCCACTACACTCCAGCCTGGGCAACAGAGTGAGACCCTGTCTCTAAAAATAAAAATAAAAAGCAAGGATTCCTGACATTCGCAGATTTGACACTAGTAATCACAGTGATTATGTCTTGAGCATTTATGTCAGGCCACTTTGCTAAGAGCTTTTCCTTAGTTAATTGTCACAGCCCCCTAAGACTGGCGCTACAGCGTCCAGGTTACAGGCAAGGAAACTGAGGCACAGCAGGTGACTTCATCAAAGCTCTCAACAGTAAGTGGCAGAGCCCGGACCTGAATCCAGGTTTGTCTGAGTCCGAACTCTCTGCCTTAGCCCGGCAACTCCTGCGTCGCTGTGCTGCATCCCAAGGTGCCAGGGCCTGCTGCCTCCCTAGAGCCAGGTGCACCTGGATCCTGGAAGGGGTGCTGCTGGAACCTCCCCAGCCTTCCAAGCCCCGCTGAGGGGACGACCTCCCTACCCTCTCCCCAGGTTGGCCCTGTGTGAGCAGACCAGGGGAAGAACCTGGGAGGTTCAAACAGGGATGCCTGGCCCTACCTGCCGGTCTCTCTCCCTTGTCATCTCCACCCTGCAGTCCCTGTCCTTGGGGACACTGGGGGTCATTTTAACCTGGGTGGATGGAGCGTGCGGTCATGGCTTCTTATAGCTCCTTCCTCCCCTCCACCCCAGAGCCTCCCTGTTGCCCCCGAAGTTGATTAGCCAGTGTCTTAGTCAGCTTGGGCCACTGTAACAAAATGCCATAGACTACGTGGCTTATGAACAGTGGATTTATTTCCCACAGTTCTGGAAGCTGGGAAGTCCAAGATCCAGGTGCCGGCAGGTTCGGAGTCTGGCCAGGGCCTTCCTCCTGCTTAGCAGGCAGCTGTCTTCCCTCTGTGTCCTCACGTGGTGGAAGGACCAACGCAGCTCTCCGGGCCTCCTTTATGCGGGCACTGATCCCATTCGCGAGGGCTCTGCCCCCAAGACCTGATCACCTCCCAGGGGCCCCTCTCCTAATGCCGTCACACAGGGCGGGGGTGAGGATTTTAATGTATGCATCTGCGGGGGACACAGCGGTTCGGTCTCTGGCAGCCATGCCCTCAGCTTCCCCCAGCCTCCCACTTCGCAAACTCACCACCAGCCACTGATGCCTTAGCAGGAGGGACTGCACGCTTCAGACTCTGACGGGGGCAGGTGAGCACGTGTGTTCTCAGGGAACAAGCACCTCGTGGAGAGCTGCTTTCAGGCTGGGGGTACAGAACCCATCTGGTTTTGTGGGGGCCCTGGCCGGGGCGGGGGGGTGGCCCCGTCAAGACGTGTTAGGACTGCAGTCAGCTCATGACACGCTTGTTCCCCAGTGGAGGAGATGTGGTCACGGTGACTGCCGGGGGGTTGCAGGGTGACTCAGTGTCACCGAAGGGGGAGGGATGTGACACCACAGTGGCTTCCTGCAAGGCACAGATCGGGGCTGCTCTCCTTGGCCTGCACCTGCGTGTCACTGGTAGTGCCCATAGGAGGGCAGCCATCGGGAACCAGCATTACATAGCCCTTCCAGTTTAGAAATGAGGGTTCACCTTTGTCCAAGCACACCTCCCACCCCCATATCCTCATTTTCACTGCCCCCCTAGCAACCCTATGCAGTAGGTGGGGGCAGGTATCCTTTCTCTTATTTTACTGCTGAGAGATCTGAGGCCCAGAGAGGGAGGGAAACTTGCCTAAGGTCACACAGCAAGCCAGTAGCAGAGGCTAGAATAGACCCCAGCTACCTTTCTAGGGTAAAGCGTTTTCTGCACCCCTCAGACTTGCCCAGGATGAATAATATCCACAGCAGCCACTTATTGAGCCACTATTAAGCTCCACATGCTTTAGTCCTTTTTGTCCTCACAACAACCCTATGGGGTCCTCTCATTTTACAGACATTGAAAGCCTAGTCTCAGAGGGGGATTCAGGTAGGGGCCTGAGTGAGGGCACCGAGGCCCTTGTCACCCCTTCTGGGATGAGCTGTGTCCACCAGGGGCTGCTTCTCCTCTACCCCAACCCCCTGCCCCGGCCCCAGCACCAGGCAGTGGAGGGGAGGGCCGCAGGCTCCTTCCCATCTCCCCGACTCAACCCCAGATGAGGGGGAACCGCTGAGTAAGCAGCAGGCAGGGCCAGAGGCCAGGCTCACAGTGGGAGGTGTGGGTGCCACGTGTTGTGGGTGCTCCTGGAGGGAGGGTGGCCTGCAGCGGCCTCCCCAGAGCCATCTGAGCCTCAAGCCTTCTGACTTGTTTTCCCAGCCTGGTCCATCCCTGGGCAGGAGAAGGCAGAGGAAGGAAGGTGGGCACGAGAACTGGGGGGCTCTAGAAGTTCAGGGAGCTCTGTAGGGGACAAGGCTGGGGAGGCCTGGGTGGGGATCGTGTGCCGAAGCCCGCCCGACCCGGGACGGGGCCTGGACACGCGGCTAGCCTCCTGTAGTGGCTTCCGGGAGAAGGGGCCGCTAAACTCTGGAACAGATGACCCACGATTGGAATTTCCTTTCCTGAAGAACTTTCCCAATAGAGTAGAGGCTAATGGTAATAACACTCGGCATGCATATAGTTTTCCTCTTTAACTTAACTCTTTTTTCTTTTCTTTCTTTTTAATTGGGAACAAATCCCACGAGTAATACATGAATTCATATACACAATGAAAAGATTTAAACAATAGAAAAGCCCGGGACAAAGCCTTCATTGTCCAGTGCGGTAGCCACTAGCCACACGGAGCTATTTTACAGATTAAATTAGTTGAAATGAAGTAACATTCGTGCTAGCCACATTTCAAATGCTCAATAGACACGTGTGGCTTGTGGTGACCATACTGTATGGTGCAGATGTGGAACATTTCCATCATCACACAAAATTCTGTTGGACAGCACTGGCTAGACCATAAACTAGTAAAACCCTACCAGTCAAAAAATAATCTTTGGAATCAGTTTGGTTCCTTTGGACTTGTTTTATATATTTACACGTTTGGGTGTCCATAGAGAGAGCCCTCTTGAGTTTATGAAACCGTCCCATGTACACGATTCCACCTGATCTGCCCCGCCTCTTGGCTTTATGGATGTGAAAATGATACTTCTCCCCTTTTAAAAAATGGTATCCCGTGAGTCATATCCTTTTGTATTTTTGTTTACAGATGAGGAAACTGAGGCTCAGAGGAGATACTTGGGCCACAAGGAAAGAGAGGGTTGGAACAGGTTTGTTCCCCAGGGATGAGGTCCTTCCCCTTGGTTTGTCCAGGGTGGCTGAGGTGCTGCAGGCAGGGGGACCACGGGGGTCTTTTTGTTCAAATCCCTGCAAGTTCCCCTGTGTCGTACATGAGAGGGAGACTCAGACAAGCAAAGTGATCTGGGACGTCTCACTTTTCTCTCGTTTTTATTGTTTACCTTGAAATTTTCACTTGTTATTTTCTGAGTTTTATCAAAATTCACACTTGTAAACATTTGGAATGCACAGAAAAGTGTAACGAAGGAGAAAGAAATCACTTCATCTCAGGGCTGACAGCCACGTTGTGCGGGTTTCCCCTCCCACCTGCAAGTAGGAGAGTTCGTTCTTCCACAACCTCCCCAGTCCTCGGTAGGGTCAGTCTCTATCACCATACCCGTTCCCGTGGGCTCTTGTACTTTTAAGATTCCCTGATTGCTTTTCATATGCCATTGGCCACTTGGATATGCTCTGTACGAAGCATCAGGCCAAGCCTCTTGCCTGGTTTCCTGTTTGTTGTCTTGTCTTTTCCTTATTGATGTGTACACATTCGGTATACAATCTGGCTACGAACCCTTTGTTGGTTATGTGCATTTCAAATACCTTCTCTCACTCAGGGCTTCAACTTTCATTCTCTTTTTTTTTTTTTTGAAACAGTCTTGCTCTGTTGCCCAGGCTAGAGTGCAGTGACCTCAGCTTAGCTCACTGTAACCTCAAACTCCTGGGCTTAAGCCATCCTCCTGCCTCAGCCTCCCAAGTGACTAGGACTACAGACACCCACCACCACGCCCCGCCAATTTTTTCTATTTTTGGTAGAGACAGGGTCTCGCTCTTGCTCAGGCGGGTCTCGAACTCCTGAGCTCAAGTGATCCTCCCACTTCTGCTTCCCAGAGTGCTAGGATTACAGACGTGAGCCACCATGCCTGGCCTCATTCTCTTACTGGTGTCTCGATAAGCAGAAAAATCTTTGTTTTACGGCATTCAGTTTTGTTTGTCGTTTCTTTTAAGGTCGGGGTATATGCGTACTTGCGTGTATGCGTACTGTTTAAGGAGCCTCTCTACCATCACATTACGAAGGTGTTCTTTGTTACTTTCTTCTAGAAGCTTTTCCGTTTCTCCTTCCACCTTTAGATTAGGACAGAGTCTACCTGGAACTGATTTTTGTGTAAGTTGTGAAGAAGGGGCCAGATTTCGTTTTTTCCCCCATGTGGATACCTAGTCATTCAGCACCTTTAATTGAAAAGACGGTCCTTTCCTCGGGGTCCTACTGTGGCCATGCAGAAATCAGGTGACTGTGTGCAAGTGGGTCTATTTCTGGACCATTCTGTTCTTCTGACCTGTGTGTCTGTCCTGCACTAATACCACACCACCTTAATCACTGTAGCTTTTCAGTAAGTCTCGAGGTCCTGCAGAATAAATCCCACCCCCTTCTCCAGGTGTATCCTGGGTGGCCTCGCCCTTTGCATCGCTGTGAGCCTTTTCCCAGAACACCTTTGGGATTCCAACTGATGGTCGCTCTGACTCTGTAGGTCAGTTTGTGTAGAGCCGATACCTTGGCAGTGTTAAGTCTTCCACTCCATGGACAAGATCTATCCTTCCATCTCCATATGCTCATATTGTGTGTTTATGATGTTTAGTGTTTAGTCTTATGTCATAAGCAGGCATCAGGAGGTATAGGTTATTAAGTATGAAATGTCCGATTCCCTTAAGTACTAAGTTTGACAGTTGATGCTCTGACATTTCACTTTGTTTTCTTTTTATTGTAAAGGCACATCCTCATTCTTTCAAACCCATGGTTTGGCTTGTGATTACCTTTCAAAAAATTTTTTAGAGCAATTTTTGTGAAACCAGGGGTAAGTCAAAAATTCATGTTATCTTTGAATACGAGTTCTATCATGGAACCAGTGCAGCGCAGACAGCACGAAATATCAGTAGAGTGTTTGGGAAGGATGTGGCCAATGAATGTATGGTACATCAATGGTTTGAGAAGTTCCATTCTGGTGATTTTAATCTTGAAAATGAGCCACGTGTGCGACCTGAAACCAAGGTGGGTAATGATGAGCTGAAAGCTGTAGTGGAAGCGAATCCATCTCAACCTACACATGAATTAGCAGCAAGGTTTGACATTACTATTCCAACAGTATTGAACCATTTGAAACAAATGGGCAAGGTAAAGAAGCTGGATAGATGGGTTCCTCATGAATTAAACGAATGTCAGAAGAGAAATCATCTCAAAGCTTGCCTTTCTTTGCTGTCTTGACATAAAGGCAAACCATTTCTATACCATATTGTTATGCCTGATGAAAAATGGATTCTTTTTGACAATTGCGAGCATTCGGCACAATGATTAGATAAAGACAAAGGGCCGAAACACAGTCTAAAACCAAATATTCATCAAAAAAAGCTAATGGTGTCTGTTTGGTGGTCCTGCACTCATATTATCCACTACAGCTACAAGAAACCTGGTCAGCCGATGACAGTGGATGTCTACTGCAACCAATTGGACAAAATGATGAGGATGCTTGCATTTAAGCAGCGAAGATTGATCAATAGAAACAGGCCAATCCTCTTGCAAGACAACGCTCAACCACATGTCGCACAAACAACGCCGCTCAAACGACAGAGGCTGGACTGGGAAACTCACTGTCATCCACCATATTCACCAAACCTTGCACCAACTGACTACCACTTCCTCCAGGCTTTGGACCACTTCTTGCGAGGAAAAATATTCCATTCTCAACAAGCTATGGAAAATGCCTTTAGGGATTTCATCACCACTTGCTCCCCAAGCTTCTTCACTGCTGGCATAAACAAGTGACTGTTAAGATGGCAAAATTGTGTTGATAGTTTAGGCGCATACTTTGATAACTTGTACTGCTTCTTGTTTGAGATACAATAAACTAAACTTGTGATCGGAAATCGGACATTTCATATTTAATGACCTACTATTTGGCAGAACGATTAAGAACGTAGACTCTAGACTCAAGAGACTGCCAGGGTTCATATCCCAGTTATGTCACTTACTAATTCTGTAGACTTAGTGAGTTGCTTAACTTCTCTGTCTTGGTTTCTTCCTCTGTGAAATGGGAATGATATCCAGAGTAACCTTACAGGGTTCTTTTAAAGGATTAACTTAGTTAATATATGTAAAGCAGCTGGAGCTATGCCTGGCACATGGTAAATAGCTGGAAACATTATTAATTTATTTTTGAGTAGGTAATATGGTCATAGGATTCAAAAGTGTATATATGTATATATAGAGAGAGAGAGAGAGAGAGAGACAGAGAGAGAGAGAGAGAGAGATGTATGAAGAAGTGAAGAAGTCTTCCCACCTTTGTCTCCCATGCGCCCATTCACACCCCTGCGTCACTACTAGTTTGCTGTGTCTTCTTCCAGAGTTTCGTTATTCAAATGCAAATAATTTTTTTTGCAACAAGGGAGCACAGTATGCATACTGTTCTGTACTTTGCCGTTATCTCTTAACCACTTATCCTGGAAATTTTTTCATATCAGTGCACAGAGAGCTTCCTCATTTTTCACAGTTCTATAGTATTCCTTTTGTTTACCTGATCCCTTACTGATGGACATTTAGATTGTTTCCAGTCTTTTCTCCATTACAGACAATGCGCCAGTGAATCCAATGAGTCCTTTTGCATGTGCTGTTTTGCACACGTACAACTATATCTGGAAAGATAAGTTCCCACAGTTGCTGGGTCAAAGGGCATGTGTGTTTGCGACTGTGATAGCAGTTAGTAGATGAAGGCTGTACTAAATTATGCTCCTGCCAGCTGCATGTGAGAGGCTTTAGGGACTCTTTTTAATGGCTATATATTATTCCTATGTTTGTTGTTAGGTTGAACATCTAGAATTGCTTTCTTTGTAGGTAAAAAATGGTTGAATGTTGCCAGCTTCATATAGTATGAATATTTCCTTAACCACTCAATTGTTGAAAAATGTTTTCTTTAACACCATTGTTACCAATGGGCTCGCTGCTAGACATACATAGAAGCCAATACTACGGCACTAGCTTTGGAGAAAAGAAAACGCTTTATTGCAAGGTTGACCAGCAGGGAGCCCAAGGCAATGCTCAAACCTGTCTCCCCAAGTGGAGTCTGGGGACCAGTTTTGTAGGAAGAGAGTAACAGTGAGGCAGATAGAAAAATGCAACCCGTCATGATTTGATTGGGCTGTGCAGAGAGGCAGTGCCGGGGGGACCAGGCGATCACTTTCCCCTCTGTCCTTATAGAGATGGCCTCTGCTCATCTCAGCACACATGTGTGACAGGTATGCTCAGGGCCTACCCACTGCCCATGGTGACCTGGTTTTTGTGCCCGCATTACCTCCAGCTTCAGTCCCAGCCAGGACACTGATCCTCCAAATCCTGTCTTCTCCAGTAACCATTCCATGTCCAGTGAAGTTTCTGGGGATTTTTTTTTTTTTGTGGGGGTTGGGAGAGATGTCAGCTGCCTTTTCACTGTGCGTGACTATTACTGTAGTTATTATTATGATAAGCCCAGAAGGTGTCTGGTCCATAGTAGGACGGCATAGAAGGATGTCTGGTCCATAGTAGGTGCTGAATAAATGCTGGGTGAATGAATACGTGATACTAATTTCACTAAATGTTTGCTGTACCCTGGGCACTGCCCTGAGCTCTGTACAGCCACCCCATGAGGTAGTCATGCTTATATTCCCCTATTTTAAATAAGAGCAAATTGAGGCAAAGGGAGATGTAGTCACCTGCGAAGGCCATCGAGCTGGGATTCTAACCCTGCCTGGTTCCCGAGCCTAGCTTAAATCGCTAGGCCACACAGTGCTCCTCATCACGGAAGGGACCGAATTGGTACCATCATCCGTGAGCAGGGTCCCGACGGGAGTGGACGGCCCTGCCCAGGATGGTGGTGGGATCCGCAGGACAGACAGGGAGAGTCAGGTTAGGCCTGGGGGCTGCGGTAGGGAAAGGGGCTGGGACCTGTGAGCCGGGGTGGGGGGCTGCTCCAGGGGGAGTGTGGAGGAACTCAGCCCAGGTTCCCGGGAAGCTGTGGGTGTCCCAGGTTCTCAAGAGCAGAGCCCAAGGTGAAGACTGAGCGGCCGGGGCCAGATCCCTTGCAGAGAGAAGCCGTGAGCCAGGGGCAGGACTAGCGTGGTGGGAGCAGTCCCCAGATGGGCCTTGGCACTGATGCTGGCTGACTCCACAGGCTCCACCGGGGCCCACATGGGGGTCAGTGTGAGCAGGCGGAGCCCGTGGGGACAGCGGGGCACCTGGCTGGAGGCAGGAAGGCAAGGCTGGGAGCTGGGAGGCGCTGGGCACTCTGAGCAGCAGCGGACCTGCAGCGCACACAGATGCGGAAAGTTTGAAGGCCTTTGACCTGCCAGACCCCTTGATGTGGGCTGTGACGTGTGAACCAAGGCAGCGTGACCTGCTCTCAGCACTTCCGGGGTCCGGAAGACCTGCCTAGGCCGACTTCCCCTCTGAGAGGCTGTGGGCAGGGGCCCGCACAGCCCGTCCCAGGTTCCTGGGGCTGACCCACCGAGGGTCAGGGGCCGTAGGCTGTACCCCACCACATCATGGAAGGCCTGTTGGTTTCCTGAGTGAGGAGAGACCCCGGGAACTTCCTCACAACAGGATTTCCCAGACACTGTCCTTGGAGCCCCCCACGCATCTATGGGAACCCGCCAGGGCCTCGTGCAGTTGTTTGGCATTTGTTGAGTGTTTTGCACATTGTGCATGTGTGAGCGACTCTGATTCTGAATCCGGCTACTTCTCTTCCATTCCCACGCGACCGCCAGGGCCAGCCTGGAACTGTGTTTTTGGTCCTGTGTGCACCAAAGCCGGGGCCAGATGGAACGAGGAAGCAGCTGTGGCTCAGCTTCACACACATCCAGGAAGAGGGTCTGGCAGACACAAAGCCACAGAGAAGCTGGCCTGGCTGCCTGCCTTCTCCCAGGCTGTCTGCTGGGGCAGGACTGGCCCAGCTTGAAGAGAAGTCTTCAGGTGGCAGCTAGTCAAGGGTCAGTTGAGTCACAACAGCATGAAATTCATAGTGCTGAGAGGAGCCTTAGTCCTTGGTCTGATACATACTCAGCTGCTGCCAATCTCCTGCCTGGAGCCCATGGCAGACATCACTGGTAGATCCCTGCATTCTCCCTCAATCCAGGCTTCAGCATAACAGTCTGGGCAGCTGCTGTCAGACAGCTGGGGTTCACATGGAAATTCGCCCTATTTGCCATCTCAGATCTAGTCTAACCTTCTCATTTTCCTAAAAATGCCACTGAACCTGGAGAAGAGAAGTGAGTTGCCCAAAGTCACAGAGTAAACAACAGAACCAGACAGTGCCATTTCCTTTGTATCATACCTACACTACAGATGAATACAGCATTTGCCATGTCATTACTCAACGCATAAAACCCTTATGTATCCCTTCATTTCCACAATGCGATTTCACCCTCAGAATCCGAATTAATTTTCCACAATTTCCCAAAAGTATTGTAGAGCTATAGAAAAATCGATGCTGCCTTAGGTCATGTTAATAGGAGTAGAGTGTCTAGATTGAAAGAGGTGATGGTCACGCCTTTCTGTGCTGCTCCAGGCACACCTGGGGTATTGTTTCCATGGTTTTGGGACTCCAAATTTCAGAGGAAGACAGAAAGAAAATAACTGTACTCAGAAGGATAAAAGCAATATGATGATGAGGCTCAAAACAACTCTGTAATTTACAATCAATTGATTTTCAACAAGCTGCCAAAACAATTCAATAGAGAAAGAATAGTCCTGGAAGAACTGGAAGTCCACATGTAAAAGAAGGAAGTCAGACCCCTACCTCACACCATACATAAAAACTAACTCAAAATGGAAGAAAAACCTAAATGTGAGAGCTAAAACTACAAAACTCTTAGAAGAAAACAGGGATAAATTTTCTTGATCTTGGATTAGGTCATAGTTTCTTAGATATGACACCAAAGCCACAAGCAACAAAACAAAACAAAAAAATAGATAAATTGGACTTCTTAGAATTAAAAACTTTTATGTTTCAAAGGATACTCTCGAGAAAGTGAAAAAACAATCTATAGAATGGGAGAGAATATTTGCAGTTTGCAAAAAGAATGCACAACTCAATAATAGACAAATAACCCAATTCAAGAATAGGCAAAGGATCTGAATAAACATTTTTCCAAAGAAGACATACAAATGGCCAGTAATGAAAAGATGCTCACAGCAACAGCCACCAGGGAATTGCAAATCAAAACCACAGTGGGATACTGTTTCACAGCTGCTAGGATGGCTATAATCACAAAGATAGACAATAACAAGTGTTGGAAAGGTTGCAGAGAAGTTAGAACCCTCACATACTGCTGGTGGGAATGTAAGATGGTACAAGCACTTTGGAAAACAATCATGCAGTTCCTCAAAATGCTGAACGTGGAGTTACCACATAATCCAGCAATTCTACTCCCAGATATATACCCGGGAGAACTGAAAACATATGTTCCATACAAAAACTTACACATGAATATAAGCAGCATTATTTGTAATGGCCAAAACGTGGAAACAACCCAATGTTCATCAACTGATGAATGGATAAGTTAAATGTAGTACATCCATGCAATGGAATTTTGGCAACAAAAAGAAATGAAACATTGATACAGCAGTACCGATAAATTATACCAGCTGCTACTACGTGGATGAACTTTGAAAACATGATGCCAAGCACAAAAGACCACATGTTGTATGATTTCATTTATAGGAAATGTACAGAATAGGCACATCTATAAAGACAGAAAGTGAATTAGTGGTTGTCAGGAGCTGGAGCGTGGGAGGGTGGGAGGAAGTGGGGAGTGACTGCTCGTGAGTAAGGGGTTTCTTTTTGGAGTGATGAAAACATATTAAAATTGATCGTAGTGATGGTTGTACAACTCTCTGCTCGTATCAAAAACCATCGAATTGGACACTTTAAATAGTGTCAAAAACCAAACCAGTCTATCTGCAAATCATGGAGACAGGACGTGTAAAACACCCAGCTCAAGGTCAACCACAGTCGATAAACCTTCCCTCTAGGTAGCTGTGTAGAAAGAGTGGGGCTGTTCAACCTGGAAAACAGAAGACCCGAGGGTGGGAGATGGACAAGCCATCTTCACATAGTTGAGGGGTGTCAGGGAAGTTGTCCCCATCGCACTATAAAATGTAGAAAAAGCAACAGGGGGAAACATTTCAGGAGTACAGATTTCATCTTGGTAGAAATTGAGAATTGCTTCTCGGAATGGGTCGCCCAGTGAGGTGTCGCTAGCTCGGGTGATTAAAGGTCTTCAGAGAGACACAGCTACTACTCGACGGGGATGGCACAAGAGAGGACCCAAGTGTTAGGGCACAGCTGAGGTCGAGGATGGCCTTCACATTCCACGGTGGTGCTGCAGCTGGGAGGCTCACAGAAGCCTGTTGGTCAGTATCCAGAAGTTTTGCTCGCTGCCTGTTAAACCTTGGATAGCCTGGCATCGGCAATGGTGGGAGTGTCTATACCGTAGAAATCGGCAATCACTGCACATCAGGGCTTTCGTTTCGCTTTTTTATTTGTGTTTGTTTATTGTCCTAGACAGGTGCTGTATTAGCACACCACTGATCCAAACCAAATGCCCCCGCAGGTATCTGCGTGTGCTCTCCTTCCTCCAGACACACCAACATCCACCTCTTTCCCCAGTGGGAATTTCTTCCCTGCTCTGCCCCAAGGTCTAGTTCAGCCGGGCCTTCCTCTGTGAACCGTTGCGGAAACCTTCCATCTAGTGTGGTAGTTACCACTTGTTGAGCATCAGCTGCGGGCTGGGTTCTGTAGTTACGCTGTCCCTTACCTGGGTCGGCAGCACAGTCTCCCTGGTTTACACGCAGCCCAGAGCGCTGGAGTGGCTCACTGGGATCGCAGGCCAAAAGCCTGTCTCTGTTCATCACACCGAGGCCTTGGAGTGGGTTGTTCTCCCAGCCCCAAATGCCTGCAGCCCCGTTGTGGTATTTCTCCTTGCATCTTCACCTGGAATCAGGAAATTCAGGCCATGGTGTCCTCTGGCATCATCTGCTGCTCTTTGGCCCCCAATGACCTTCTCCAGCTTCTTCTCTGTTGGCTTGTGTCAGAGGATTTCCCAAAAAGTCCCCAGGGACTGATGCTTTGGATGGCCAGATGGGTGCATTCCGAGGGCTGCACCCATCTTGACTACCTTCCAATGGGGGGGTGGGACTTGGTCTCCGACCTGACTTTAAAATGCCAAAAAAAATGTAGCTGGAGTCATCCTGGGGAAATGGTACTGACAGCAGGATAGACTTGGGTACCTGGACACCGCTCCACTGCACGTTCCTCAGCTTGTGACATGCTCTGGGACCTTGGGGGTAGGTGTGTGTGCAGGTGTCTCTTTAGTTTAGTTTGGTTTTTTAAATTAAATATTTCAAGCATAGAGAAGTCTAGAGAAAAACATGGCAATGCCCTGTGCACCCGTAATTCAGCTTTGTTAATCCCTACCGTTTTGCCATATTTGCTTCAGATCTTTTTATTTTTAAATTTTATTTATTTATGAATGAATGAATGAATGACAGGGTCTCTGTCACCCAGGCTGGAGTGTAGTGACGCCATCATCGTGCACTGCAGCATCAGACTCCCTCTGCTCAAACGATCCTCCCACCTCAGCCTCTCCAGTAGTTTGGGATTACTGGAGTGTCACCACACCCAGCTTTGTTTGTTTTAATAAGTAAATCATTGAAGAACTGGTGGAAGCCTCTTTTACACCCCTCCTGAATCCCGATTTCTTCCACACCCCCAGGGGTAGCCTTCATCCTGAATTTGGTGTGTGTAGCCACAAACAAGACTTAGAACTCTTGTGTGCGTTTTGATACTTTATATAAATGTTTTCGTTCCTTCTGTAATTAGCTTATTTCACTCAACATTAGTGTTTTTTTGTCTGTTTGATTTTAAAACTTCTAAATTTATCTTTTGACATGATGTCAGACTTCCAGAAAAGTTACAGGAAGAGCACAATGAATTCCTGTGTGTACGCTCCTCCACCCAGATGCCCCAGTTATTAACATTTTGTCACATTCGCTTGTTTGTGCTTTCTTTCTTTCTCTCTCACTTTTTTCTGAACCATTTGAGAATATGTTGCAGACATTGTATCTCTTCCCCCCACCCCCACATACTTCAGGGGGTATTCCTCAAACAAAGACCAGGATCCAAATCAGGAAAGGAACATTCATGCAATAAACAGGATTTTGAGATTTAACTGTGTGGCATTGGTTCATGCCTTTTTTTTTTTTAATTGGTACATAATAGATGTACATATTTTGGGGGTACATGTGATATTTTTGATACATTCATATAATGTGTTATAGTCAAATCAGGGTAATTGGATATCCATCACCTTAAACATTTATCTTTTCTTTATGCTGGGAACATTCGAATATTCTGTAGCAATTTGGAAATTTACGATAAATTATTTTTCACTATGGTAAAAAAAAAAAAAAAAAACAACCTCAGGCCATTTCTAGTGTTGCTGTGGTAGCAAGTGATGAGCAGTGGGTGTGAACAGGGCCTGTTTGGGGGAATGAGATGTGCCTGGTGGCACTAAGTTGGCCAGTGTCCACAAAGCAGCAGGTGTTCCTGGGAGAAACAGGGCATGACCACATACGTGGTTGCCCCAGCTGGAATAATGACCTATAGGGGTGTTATCATGGGCCAGCTCCATTGTCCAAATGAGAAAGCTGTTTATTTAAGATGACTTTTAATCACGTAAGTAATGCATAATTACTATAAAAATGTGAAACAACCCCCTGCACGTCTCAGAAATAACTGACTTTAACGATGCCTTCTGGAAATTATTTCTATGTATATTTATATATCTCTGTCTCTGTGTAAATGTATATTCCCCCAGTGAGATAACAAACATTATTGAACACCCTTTCTCTGCCAGGTACTACGAGGTTACATAAACATGAGAAATTTTAAAAAGACTTTCAAAAGCTGGAATGGGATAGTGGTTGGAAGCACAGACTGGAGCCAGATTGCCCAGGTTTGAATCCGGGTTTTCCAAATACGGTCATGTTCACAAGTACCGGGGTTAGGATTCAGACATATCTTTTTGGGGGACACGATTCAGTCTCCCAGGTTGCACTAGGTAGGTGTGAGGATGGCTGAGTTACCAGGGTGTATGGGCCCGCAGTGGGTGCTGGGTGGTGAGGACTCCTTATAAATGAACCCGGCAAGTGGCTGCCTTGGTTGGCGTCACCAAGGTGCTCTCCCACCCTGGCCCCTCCATGTCCTCTGTGTAGTCAAACTGCCTTGTCCAGAGCCATCGGGCCATCCTGTAACATTTACCACTGGAGCCAAGCCTGGCCCGCTACTGGCCTGAGAGCCCTCTAAGGCCAGGGACCAGCCTCTCCATCCCGATAGACCCCTTTCTTCTTGCTGAAACCGGGAGGCCACCCTGCCTAAGGTTGGGATCGTGGATGAGACAGTGACAGCCTTTTCTCCCTTGCCGTCACACACTCCCTCTGAGTTCTGGCCATGCTATGCAGGGAGGCCTCAGTTCTCCTCCCAGTGAGGCTGCGTTGGAACTCTCTGAGCTGCTTTCTTGGGGCCGACACAGGCAGCCCAAAGCCTTGTGGAGCTGGGAAACTTCTGTGCCTTTCTTCCCACTAAGCAGCTTCCAGCCAGGGCCTCACCCCGGGGAGCTGCACACTCACTGCTCTGCCCCACACTTGGTCAGCCCGTGGGCCACCTCTCCACCCCTGAGTAGAGCTTCCCTCTCCTCACCCAGGTTGAACAGGCCTGTAATGGGGACACAGGCACCATGCCCAGGAGCTGTGGACGTGCTAGGACAGTTCCTGCCCTTCTTTGGGGGACTGGTGAGAAGATCCCCATACAAGCTGAGCTGCCGAGTGCTGCAGCCCGAGGGCTGGGTTTTCCGAGTGTCTGATCACACCGCATCTGGCAGGCAGCCTGAGTGTTGCCCAGGGGCAGCTGTGGGATTGGAAGCCCGCGGGCCTGCTGGTTGGAACTCATTGCTGTATGCCCCACGAGCAGGAGGAAAACTGGTCATGGAATGATTTCTTTTCTGGCGGAGCTGCTCTAAAGCTTCTGAGGCTCATTATTTTGCACTAACAGTGCTGTTAATTGTCCAAGGTCCCTGTTGTTGCCTTTGTGGGGCCCTTGGCAGAGCTGGAGCAGGGCTGGTGAGAGGGAGGGCGTGGGTGTTGGAGTGGCCGGCGCTGCCAACAGATGGCAGATCCGATGCTGTGTGGGCTCAGTGACAGTCCCTGGCAGTTGGAGCTGACGTGGCCAGGCTGGCGGATGAGAGTCGGCACAGCAGGGAGACAAAGGCTGACGTGTCGCTGGCTCTGGGGCTTCCACCTTTGCCATCCTGCCCGAGCACCCTCCTTGGCAGAGACATTTTACAGTCAGAGAGCTCAGGTGACCTCCAGCAGCCACCTGGCTCTGTCACCCTTCTTTGGCCTGGTCAGAGCAGGTGCCATGTTGCTTTGTCCCTTAAGGGCTCTGTCAGTCCTGAGACCCAGTACAAGGTCCAAATCCCCTCGGCCTCGGCTGCTCCTTCTCTAACTTCTAGACATTGCTCGAAGGCAGGGGGCTGCAGCCTGTGACCTTGTACAGATTCCTCTTGACCCCGAGATCCCGTGTCTGCCAGCCCAGCCAGGGGGCCCTGGGCAGGCCTCTGTGGAGGGCCTCCTTTTTCCACGTGCACTGGCCCACCCAGAGAGAAAGGAGAACATCGCCAGGGTTGGGCGATTCCTGGAAAGCAGCGTCTTTGGAGCCCTTGGCCTGTCCGGTGCTGGAGTCCAAGCGGCCGAGGTCCGCCCCTTCGGCACTCATCGCCGCAAGGAGTCTGGGAAGATCCCAGGTCTTGTTTGTCTTTTCGTAGGGTGTGAAAGGGATCCTCCCAGTGGTTTGTTTCTCTTCCAAGAGAACTGTGTTTTCTTGGCAGTGGTGTCTGTGTTCATGTCAAGCCACACGGTTCCCAGGCACTTGAACTGTGGGTTACCACTGGGGCCAAATGTTGGGCGAGAGAGGAGCAATACGCAGATGTGTGCCCCCGTCACTCCAATCAAATGTGCCAAGTCCTAAAATCAAGGCTACAGAGTGGGAGAATTGTAGCAGGAAGAGGAAGAGAAGTCCAGCTAGAGAGCTGGAGGGATAGAAAAACAGACACTAAGATTTACTGAATTCTGTGCAGGCACTGTGCTAAGTACTTGGCAGATATCTCACCAAATTTTCACAGTAACCCTCTTAAATAAAGACAATGACTATGTGTTTACAGGTGATTAAACTGAAGCCCAGAGACGTAAAGTAACTGGCCAGAGGTCACACAGCCTGAATTTAAACTTAGGGCTTCATCTGAAGGGGCCTTAAAGGATGGGGAGAACTTTATTCCTAGAAGTTTACTATAAAAAAATTTAAACATACACAAGAGTTGAAAGAATTTTGCAGTAAACACCCACATACCCACCGCTGGCCCTAAATATTTCTCTATATTTGCTTTTTACGTAGTTTTATCCGTCCATGAGTGCACCTTACTTTTTTATGCATTTCAAAGACAGTTGCAGAACCCCCTGACTATGTTAGCATGCATATCATTAACTAGAGTTCAGTATTTAGTTATGGTTCTTTTTTATTGCTGGGATGTAAAAGTTACATGTGATAGAAGTAAACACACATATCTAAATGTACCATTTGAACTTCATTTAGATGGATTCACCCAGTATGTACTTTCCTGCATCAGGCTTCTTTGACTCAGCATAATGATTCTGAGATTCATCCATGAGGTTGTGCATATCATTCGTTCCTTTCCATTGCTGACTGCCTTTCTGTTGTGTGGACATACCATGGTCTGTCTCTCCATTCTCCCGATGGTGGACACCAGGACCAGGTGCCGTGGAGCGATTATGAGTAAAGCTGCCATGACCTTTCATGTACGAGTCTTTTTGGGGACATACACTTTCATTTCTCTCGGGTATATATACCTCGGAGTGGAATGGCTGGGGCATAGCATAGGTGTATGTTTAGGTTTATTTAAAAAAGTTCCATATCTTTTTCCAAAGTAGTCATACTGATTTATTTTCTCACCAAGAATCTATGAGAGTTCTGATTATTCACCAACATGTGATGTTGTCAGTCTTTTTAATTTTAGCCATTCTAGCGGTTGTGCCGTGGCATCACATTGCGGTTTTAATTTGCATTTCCATAGTGACTAATATTTTGAGCACTTTTTCACCTTGTTGGCCGTTTGTATGTCTTCTTCTTTGAAGTATCTGCTCAAAATCTTTTGCCCATTTTAAAAATTGATTTGCTTGTTCTCTGTAGAGATGTGTTTTGTAAATGGTTTCCCCCCAGCCTGATGGGCAGACGTTTTAAATTTTGGTGTAGTCTGATTTATCTGTGTTTTTCTTTTATGGTAATTGCTGTCTGAGTCTGGTCCAATACTTTTGCCTACCCATTGGAGACTCCTGGGAGGAAGAAATAGAGACTCTGAAGGAACCATGGGTGGCTGGAGCAGCTTGAGCACGTGCAGGTTTCGTTGGGGTGAAGGAGACCAGCCCTTGTAGGGGGCGTCTGTAGGGGAGAAGGCCCAGAAAGGGAATGCCGTAAATATCTGTGGGAAGATCTGTTGCAGGTTGCAGAGCAGGGAAGGGATGTGATCATAAGAGAGTGAGATGGCACAGTCGTGTGATGCTGGTGCCTGGGGCAGAGTTTCCACTTGGTCACCCTGTGAGAAGCAGCCTCATGCCTGAAGATGCAGGTGGTGCTGCAGGGTGGAGAAGAGAGTTTATCTCTGTGGATCTTCACAGACTCTCTGTGGGCCCAGAGCCCACCCAGGTCCCACCAGGTCTTCATGCGCCCATTTCTTCTTGCCTAGGAAGGCAGGGGGCTGGTCCAGGCGAGCAGCTAGCCAGAAGCCAGCCCCTTCCCTCAGCCCTGGGGAATTGCTTATATACGTGGATCTAGAGCCAGCTCCCCCAGGGGCTCTAGCATGCTCCCGGGACCCTCACCCGGCTGTCCTCTGACCTCGCCTCCTCCCACTCTCACCCTCCTCACCCTCCCCGCCTCCTCACTTTCCCCCAGAAGCAGGAACTCAAGGCTTTGGAATTTGCTCTTCCTTCTGCCTGGAAATCTCTTCTCCTGGATGCAGACACCTGCATCCAGGTGTTTGCTCCGTGGCCATCTTTTCAGGGGGGCTTCCCTGGTTGCCCATTTCAGAACTGCAGGCCCCTCCCCGCAAGGCCCTTTCCTCTTCCTCTTGGCGGTGCCACCATCTAACATACACTAGTCACCCATTCACCCTGCTTATCGCCTGTCTCTGCTCTACAATGTAAACACCATGAAGGTTTCGGGGGTTTTTCCTTCTTTTTTTCCCTCTTTTGTGCGCCCCCCCAAAACCGCGCCACAGAACATGGGGCGCGCACACCCCCACAGACGACACGCGCCGCGCGTGACTGAGAGGCAAACTCCCCCGTGCCTCCCAGAGCCCATCTGTGCAGCCGCAGCTTTGGTTCTCCCGAGAAAATGGGCACGAGCCCAGGGCCCACCTGGGGCTACGCAGCAAACGGAGGACTCTCCCAGCCTACCCTCCCCCAGCCCGCATTGTACAGATGAGGAAACTGAGACCCTGAGAGGGACAGGACCCGGCCAAGGTCTCAGCCGTGGCTCCTGGCGGAGAGGAAGTGAGAGCCTGTTGCTCTCTCTCTCCCAGCTGCTCTTACGAATCCTAATTGGGCCCTGGGGGAGGCCCCAGGCCAAGCAAGGATGTTTAAGGATGATCATAAAGTGTTTTGGTGCCAGAAGATATTTTTGTGCTTCCAAGTGGGATTGGAGGAACCTGTGGCCCGAGAGCGCTGCTTTTCTGGGCGGTCCAGGCCTCCACCACTTTCACTTCCTTCCCAGAGGAGATGCTGGGAAGCAGTTACGTCAGCGTCAGTGGGGCCACCCTGGCCTTGAGCTCCAAATGAGACTGTTTGGCCCCATTCTGCAGCCTGTGGACAGCCACGCGGCTGCCCCACCCCTCCACCCCAGCCCTGGGACTCCTGCCATTTCCTGGGGGTCTCATGTTCTCCTGGTGACCCGGCGCTTTCCTCTGTATGGGCTGCAGGCATCATCCACATCTTCCTGGCTTTGTAAGTCCCCTCCTCTGTCTGATAAGGTTTTTCACCCCTGCAGATACCGAGAGAGACTCAGTCCCTCAGGTAGAATGCAAACAGACCTCACAGCCCACCTGACTCAGGATTTGAGGCACCAAGATGTCCTTCCTCCTTTCTGGAATCAAAACTAGCCTGCCAATGTGTGTGTGTTGGGGTGGGGCAGGGGAACGTGAGGGTCTTGGAGAGGGTCTGGGATCTCAAACTGGACAGAATTATGAACAGTGGGCAGTGCCCATTTTCCAGAGAACCCTCTAGTTTGGCTTTGCTGTTTCTTGGGTCTGTGATCCTGCTCCCCACCCCACCCTGATGGGTTAGCTCATCCTCCTCCTGGGGGGCTTGGGGAATGTTGACTGGGAAGAGACACAAAGGAACCTTCTGGAAAGTTCTATGTCGGTATTGCCCAATAGAAATATAATGCAAGCCGCATACACTATTTTAAATTTTCTAGTAGCCACATTAAAACAGTAAAGAGAAACAGGTCAAGTTAAATTGAATAATGTTTTCTTTAATTCAACATATCTAAAATATTATTGCAACAGGTGCTCAATATAAAATATTATTAATGAGCTATTTTACATTTTTTTCATAGTAAATCTTAGAAATCCTGTGTGTATTTTATGCTTACAGTGCATCTCAATCTGGACAAGCCACTTTTAAGAGCTCAGTAACCACTTGTGGCTAGGGGCTAAGGCACCGGACAGCGCGGGTCTCTATCGCCATTTGAGTAGCAGTAATAGTTACATGGTATAGACATATGTAAACATATGGCTAGCTCTGTCTTAAGGATTTGTGCATTTCACTGTATGTAAGTTACTCTTCAATTAAAAGTTGTAAAAAATACTCTTGAGGGCTCTGCTCAAATGCCACCTGTGTTTTCCTGAACCCACCCTGGGTTGAAATTATTTATTATTAATTAATTATTAATAGCTACCTTGGTTATACTGTGCTCCTTTTGTATTTATTCCCTCCTCATACTATAGCTGGTTGTTTCTATGTCTCACCTGCTTAATTATAAGTGCCATATGGTGAAGACCATGGTTTGTTCCTTTTTTAATTCCCCAAAGGGCCGCTGGCTGCATAGATGCGAAATAAGCAGGCATGGTTGAGTCTAATCCCCACTCGTTGTAAGCCCTCACTGGGCGCGCTACAGATGGGCTGATCATTCGATTCTGTTTCTCAGTCCTATTCCAGATGTCTGCAAAGGAGAGGGAGAGGAAGAGGAGGAGGAAGATGGCACGGAGCTTTGTCTGCCAGCCACCCCGAAGAACTGCCTTCCTCGCCGGGGCATCAGCGTCCTGGAGAAGCTGATCAAAACGTGCCCGGTGTGGCTGCAGCTAGGTCTGGGCTGCGCAGAGGCGGCCAGGATCCTGCGCCGGGAGGCGGCCGGGGTGAGTCCGGGGTCTCTCCCCCTCACACCTGGGGGCTGGCGCAGCTGCGCTGTGCTCCACGCGTGCCTGGGCTCCCGCATGGGGGCAGCTGCCACCCGTTGCTTGCCTTTCAGAACGGAAGTTGATCAGCTTTTCGACCCCAGTGTTTTCCAGAACTCAAGAGTGGGAGGCCGGTGGGAGGCCTGGTTTCTGCTTTGGGGAGAGCAGGCAGCGGGTGGCTGGCGTGGGCTCTCTGGGCATTTGGGCATCCGAGAGGCAGGCCTGAGGGGTCAGGAGTGCCACGCTGGCCTGCTGTGACCTCGAGAGCTCAGCCAGGCATCCCGGGACTAGAGAGTAGCAGAACCAGAGTAAAAATGGTTCTACCCTCCGTTGCACGTAGGAAGGGGCTGGGTGGTGGAGTCCAGAGATGTTCTGGAGTCAAGCTCTGTGAGTTGTGCAAATGGCTTAGACTTGCTAAGCCTCACTTTTGTCACTTTGAACAGGGGACATGAACACCCCTCCAGGGCTGTGTTCCTGTCACGTGGAAGGATAGAGATGGTAGATAGATGATAGATGGATGCATGGATGGACAGACAGACGGACAGATGACAGGTGACGAAATGTGAGTCAGAGCCCATCATTTGCTATTTCGCCTCCCACACACATTTCTCTTACATACTGCTTACTTTTTTAAAAAAATTTAATTTGTTTAATTATAAAAGTGATACACATATGTGTTCATTATCTTACAAAAACCAAGCTGGACAGAAGTGAATAAAGTAAAAAGCAAAATGTCTCACGAAGATCTTTCCCACCTACTCTAACCAACTCACTCTTCAGAAAGCTTTTTTTTAATTGAGGTGAAATTCACATAATATGAAATGAGCCATTTTAAAGTGTACAATCCAGTGACATTTAGTACATTCACAATATTGTACAACTCTCCACCTCTACCTACTTCCAAAACATTTTCATCACCCCAAAATGAAGTCCCAAACTCATTAAGCGTTACTCCCATCCCCTACCCCAGCCACCGGGAACCACCACTCTGCTCCCAGGAGTCATTTTCCCTGCAGATTCCCAGCCCTGTCATGGCAGGGGTTCACTCGCTAAGTCCCCACCGTGTTCCAAGTTCTTCACGGGAATTTGCCCATTTATCCTCACAGTAGCCCCGAGAGGCAGGTGTTGTTTCTCTGCCCATTTTACGGGTAAGGTAACTGCAATACGAAGACATCGAGTGCCCTTCCCTCGGGGACACAGGGAGGAAGGGCAGAGCTGGGATTTGAACCCAGGCAGTCTGGGTGCCCCTGTGCTGTGTTGCACACACAACCTTCAATGGCACAGATAGGCTCGTGTCTCCCCAGCTGACAGGCACTTTTGCTGGTCTCACCTTTGGCTTGTAGGGCTCGTCTGATAATAGCCCAAACGTGTAAATACCTGTGGCTCAGTTGGCGAGTGGACTCATTCACCCCAGACTAGGTAAAATCCATCAAGCCAGCATTTGTATGTGCGAATTGGAATTGCTAGAACTCAGGAACCCTCCTGCAGAGCCCCAAACTTGCCCTGCCACAGAGGTCCCTGGCACAGGGAGTGGGGACTGTGGAGGCGGGAAGGCAATCGGTGTCCCCTCGAGGCCAGGGACACCCTCCCCAGGGAGAGCGAGGCAGGCGCTCCAGGCCAGCAGCCCCCTCAGCGCCCAGGTCAGCCTGGAGTCTGCGGATGCCGGTTTTCCTGGAGGGATGAGCGCGAAGGGGCTGGGAGGGGAGGAGGCAGGGAGAGTATAGTGCCCGAGAGAACAGCATCTATTGTTTTATTCCTCCCCACTGAAACGTTTCCAGCTTCGAAGTGACCAAGGGCTTCAGATGATGAAACTGGGTAGAAAATAAACTCAGAACTCGTGCCGGCAGGTGGCCCAGCGTCCATGCCCAGGCCGAGACCCCGGCCAGACATGCACTCCCCAGTAGGTTCTGAGGGTTATCGTCCCACCCTTGCTGGGAGGATGCAGCTCAAAGCCAGCCCAAGGGGCAAGTGTTTGATGGCTGAGGGATGGCCATTGTCTGGATTTTTCTTGGTCAGGAGGAGGGGTGTGTGGAGGTGGGGATGGACCAGACAGTGAGGGGCAGTCCCAGGAGAAGGCAGGTGAGTCTCCAGGGCAAGCTGGGCGGGACAGAAGTCATGACTACTTTGTCAAAAGATTCAGTCCTCTCTTCAGAAAGTTTGAAAAAAGCACAACTAAAAATAACAATAGAGGTTCTATCTGGAGGATGCTGATTAATGCCAAGCCCTGTACTTTACAGGTAGCGTCTTGCAGTAATCCTCCACGGTGGACTCTGCTGTTACACCATTTTACAGATAGCGAAACTGAGGCTAAGAGGAGTGCTTCAGTTTGGGTTTCCCCAGAAGCAGACCCGGAGACAAGGATTTGAGTGCTACTGGTTTATTTGGGAGGTGATCCCAGGAAGTACCAGTAGGGGAACTGAGTCAGGTGAGGGGAAAGTAGCCAATAAAAGGGACATCATCATGCAAGTTCCCCCTGGGGCAACCGAGCCGACTCCAGCTGGGGAGCTCTGAGAGGTGGGGTCTCTCACACACTTCCCGGGGTTATCCCACCCCCGGGGGCGAGGGAGCTGAGTATCACAACTCCTGACAGTCCCGGGTTAAAGCCCGTGGGTCTGAGGATTCATTTTCCAGCCCCTTCTCTCTGCGTTGAGTGGGAGATCTGGCTCTTGCCAGAAACAGCCCTGGGTGGAGAGATGCAGAGCTGGCTATGGGTCCCAGGGCTGGAGTCCACTGAAAACACAGGGCCCGGGCGATGGGCGGGCACCTGCAGCACCGACCCCTGGAGTGAGGCAACTTGCCCAGGGAGTGACAGGGCCGAGGTCTGAACCTACCTAGACCACGCACACCCTGCCCCAAGTAAGTAGCAGGAGAGAAATAGACATACGAGTAATTTTCCAAGGTCAACCAGTACTGGATGGGTTTAGATATAAGGCATGTTTGTAGAGATGGGTGTAAGATATGATCTTACCACTGTCCTCTTAGGGATCTGGTAGGGGCTCCACACACAGATATGAACCATAAAGGCATGAGGAGGGGGTATCTAAGTGCTCTGTGAAAGGCAGGGCAGCGAGTTACTTGGAGGAGGGAGAGAGCACATCCAGATGGGGTGATCTGGGCAGACTTCCTGGAGGAGGCAGACACTGAGCTGGGCCATGCAGGATGGACGGGCAGGATGAGATGGGGGAGCTGAGAGGATCTGTTGGGGAATGGGTGGGTGATGTAGGGTGAGGCCCCAAGGTGGGCATGAGCCTAGCTGGGCACTCGGGGATGGAAGGCAGCATGGCTGGAGGGATTGGAGCTGGCCTGAGCCCCTGGAGAGCAGGACCACGTCACATTCATCTACCTTGTGACTCCATGTCTGACTCCAGCCCGGGTGCAGAATGGGCCTGGCTCTGATTGTTCACTGGAGCAAATAAATGAAGGACGGCAGGGCAAATGGGTCTGGGCTCCCCTTCACCCCAGGCGGGGGCAGGTACCCAGGTAGCTGAGGCCCCGAGAACTCTTCTTTAGCTCAGAGGCTGAGTACAAAAGAGCTGAGACCGCAGGTAACTGCACTATAGGAGGTCAGCCACTCCTGCCCACTCACTGCCCCCTTTGGAGGCGCAGGGCTGCGTCAGCCCCGAGGACGACGGGGTGGAGGGGATGTGCCTTCCGTTGCCTTTCTGCCCTCTGCCCTGATGCCCCACTCCTGCCCGTGCACGTCTGTATTTTCAAGCAGAAGCAAAGCCCTCAGGTCGTGCCCTGGTACAAAGATTGGCCATCTTTTACCTGAGTTACTATATGCATGACCTCCTTTGACCCTCACGATGATTTCTGTCGGGTAGGCGTTATTAGTGTCCCGTTTCCAGATGAGGAAACGGAGGCACAGAGAAGTTGACTCACTTGCCTGAGGTCACACAGTTAGTAGGAACAGAGTCTTCCTGGTATGATCTTTAGGGAGGCTGGCAAGGCCCTTTGCCATGCAATAGCGCTCCCACAGAACTCTCTGAAATTCCACCAGTGCAATGATGTCATCTTCTTTTTTAAGCTACAGACACCATGGGTGGTCTCCAGACTGTGGGCGCTCAAAGGGTCTACAGGGACCACCTGGGCCCACCCCTCCTGGCACCCATGAGAGGCAGCGCTTCATCACGTCTGCGGCCAGTGGTCAGGAGGCTGGGGATCCAGCCCCTTTGTCCCAAATATCTGTATGACCTTGTCCACATCCCACCCCCACCCCCTACCTGCCTCCCCTCCCTGCAGCCCGCTTCTCTGATAAGGTGCTGGGAACATATTGGCCTGTTTTTTGATTTGTGTGTATCCAGAAACAAGACAATCAAAAGCCTCCTTTATTTATTCTGCACTCAAACTGGTTTTTGCATTTTAAAATAGTTTTAGATTTACAGAAAAGTTGCAAAGATAGTACAGAGAATTCCCACATACATACTCCACGCTCAGTTTCTCCTACTGTTAACATTTCACATTCGTGTGGTGCGTTTGCCGCAATTAATGATCTAGTCTTGATTCCTTAGAGTGAACTAAAACCCGTACTTTGGTTTTTTGTTTTTTTTTTTGAGACAGAATCTCACTGTGTTGCCCGGGCTAGAGTGCCATGGCGTCAGCCTAGCTCACAGCAACCTCAAATTCCTGGGCTCAATCGATCCTCCTGCCTCAGCCTCCTGAGTAGCTGGGATTACAGGCATGAGCCACCATGCCCGGCTAATTTTTTCTATATATTTTTAGCTGTCCAATTAATTTCTTTCTAATTTTAGTAGAGACGGGGTCTCGCTCTTGCTCAGGCTGGTCTCGAACTCCTGAGCTCAGACAATCCGCCCACCTCGGCCTCCCAGAGTGCTAGGATTACAGGCATGAGCCACCGCGCCCGGCCTAAAACCCGTTCTTTGTTGACATTTCCTTAGCTTACACCTCTAGTTCCGGGATCCCATCCAGGATATACCACATGACATTTAGTCGTCATGTCTCCCTAGGCTCCTCTCGGCTGTGACATTTTCTCCGACGTCCTTTGTTTTTGATGACCTTGACAGTTTTGAGGATTACTGGTCAGCTTTGTGGAATGTCCCTCCACTGGGATTTGTCTGATGGCCAGACTGGGGCTATGTGTTTTGGGAGGAAGACCGCAGAGGTAAAGTGCCCTTCTCATCTCGTCACATCGAGTGTCCGTACTGCCAACATGACTTACCACTGGGGATGGTGACCTGGATCACCTTGCGGGTGGCGTTCGCAGGGTTCCTCCACTGTGAAGTTACGGCTCCCCTCCCCTTCCGTGCCATGCTTTTTGGAAGGAAGTCACCATGCTCAGCCCATCCTTAAGGAATGGGGAGTTATGCTTTCCCTCCTCGATTAAATATCTGATAAAGTGTTTGCAATTCTTCTGCACAAGAGAGATCTGTCTCTCCTGCCCCATCTGTTTATTATTCGGTCATTTTCTTATATCAATATGGACTCATGGATACTTATTTTATACTTTGGGTTACAATCCAATACTACTTTAATTATTTTGTTGCTCAAATTGTTCCAACTTTGGCCATTGGGAGTTTTTCAGTTGGCTCCTGTATCTTTGACATAGCCCCAGCATCGTGTGTGTGTGTGTGTGTGTGTGTGTGTGTGTGTGTGTGTGTGTGTGTTGTTTGTTTGTTTGTCAGAGCACTTCCTCACTTTTTGGCAACATAAGATGCTCCAGCCTCATCTTGTATATTTCCTGCCCCAGTCCTAGAGCCCAGGTTCCTTTTACTGGAAGATGATGTTAGGAACCAAGATGTGGGCGTTGTGTGTGTTCGTGGCTATGGGAGTGTCATTGCTTCTGGGCCAGGGTAGTTTCTAATGAAGGAAGCCTCTTACAAGGTTGCTTCTGGCAGTGGGGGCTTCGCTGAAGAGTTGCAGTAACCTGAGTTGTGATAGGGACCAGCCATGGGGGAGGTTCAAGGCACCCTCCCCACTCGCCCCTGAGGCCAGGGGGAAGGGCACAGTCACCAGTTACTGCAGGCTTGCTTTGTGTCACACACCACTCATCTTTCCAACAGCCCTGCAGAACAGGGTGTGACCTGGTTCTGTCAGCGGGAAGCTCAGCTCTGAGCTGGTCGGAGCCTGCCCGAGGAATGTGGCTGCTAAGTGGTGGGACTTGGCTTGTGTCTACACTGACTGCTTCGAAAGACTTTAGAAAATTAGAGTGTCTTGGCTTCACCCCCAGAAATGCTTCTTTCTTTAGTTTGGCGTGAGCCTCGGGCCTGAGCCTGTTCTAAAAGCTCCCTAGGTAATTCTGACATGCAGCCAGGGTTGAGACATGCTGCTCTGTGCCATGCTACAACCGCGCCATAAGGAATGGGAAAGGTGGGCCTCGGTTTCCCCATATGTCAAATAAAGGTATTGGGCAATGTGTCACTTCCTTCTGTTTCCAGTCCTCAGCGGTTCGAAGGATTTGTGACTTGGCTTTCTTACAGCCCTTTGTGCATGCACGCACATACACACACACACACACACACACACACACACACACACACACTCCCTAGCTCTGTCAGAGTCAGGACTGGGTGTGAAGACGTTTGCCACGAGCTTGCCCACTCACTCCCACGTGTCCAGGGTGGGCTCCGGCCACCGGACTGCCGACCTCCATAGGCACGGCCCCTGCAGCTCTGGCCTCTCGGAAGAACCAGCCACTTCTGTTCCTGCCCTAATGGGCACGATTGGAAACATTCCCCCAGCAACTGGAAAATAGTCCTAAAATAACAAAAGTGGAAAAGCAGACAGCTCTGGGTTGTCCAGGCCAAAATTGGATAGTAAAAACAAAACCATTTATAGTGCATTTAGCTTTGGATTTTTACGTATGTATCTGGAGAGGGTGAGGGGGTGCGGTGGCTGCATAATTCTCTCCCTAAGCACATTACGTCCCAGCTACTGGTGAAATCAGTTGGTCTTTCCGAAACCCACCCTGGCTGAAGGTAGACAGGGAGAGGGTCCCGTGGCTGGCTGTACCCCCTCCTGGATTGCATGCAAGCCTTTTGGGGGGTGGGAACACCCCAGGGGCACTGACATTGGAAGAGTATCTTCTGGAAGGAAGGAGTCCTGGGATCCTTCAGCCTCTCCCTCACTACAGACTAGAAAAAGCCAACTCAGAGAGGGGAGGTGACTTGCTCCAGGACACAGAGCAAACTGGCATTAGAGCTAGGAAGGACACAAGTGTCCCGACTCTCAGCCCAGTGCTCTTACGGCTACCCCCCTGTTGTTTTTTGTGGGGAGGTGTTGGGATGGGGAATCCTAGCTCTTCAAAGAAAATCGGCCCCTCAGAGGGGGTGCGCCGTCCAGCAGTTTGTACAATTGGGGGAAGAGGATTCTTCTGCTTTCTGAGAATTCCTGATCCGGTACATTGGGGGAGCTGACGAAAGAGGAGGGAAAAAAAGAAGAAGGAACAGAAGGCACAGCTGACTCAGCCAGACAGCAGACATGGCTGGTTCCCAGAGAGGAGAGGGGTTGCGTAAGGATGCTGGGTGCAGCAGGTTCCTTGGTGGCCTGGTTAATGGGGGAGGCTTTCGGGAGCAGTGGCCAATGGAGGGTCCCACTGTGGGCATGGCTGTGACCGCTCCATTTGTAGGAACCCCGGGCATCCCTCAGGTGAGTGTCCTGGAGGCGAACACAGGTGGCCCCGGTCCCTCCCTTGCCTCCCCACGTTCCCTCAGTGCTCGCCTGGCTCTTACTCCCGCTGCTGAGGCCAGAAGTCTGGAGCTGCTAATCAGGATGTCTTTCCTCGTGCAGGGCCCCTTGTGCCCCACCCTGCTGCCTTTCTGATTGTTGGAGCCATCCGTGAACAGTCAGGACAGGAGTGCTAGGGGCCCTGTGCCATCTGTCCTCAGGGCTGGGAGGCAGCTAGTGGGGGCCTGGCGCAGGAAGGACCATATACTGAGGCTTGTTATGTAGCGGGCACTCTGCTGAAGTCACCTGTATAGCCCTTTCAATGGCTGGCTTTCAAACTTCCCACTGAGCTCCGTGCACTCCTCAGGAACACCACATAGAAGGGAGAGAGGAGGGGGATACCCAGTGGCTGAGGTCCCATGTCCCTGTACTCCTTGAGGGTGGGTCAGTGGGGGATGCTTTCAGCTTCAAGTAACAACAAACCCGGCTGACGGTGGCTTCAGCCATAAGGCCACTATTGTTTACCTAATGAGAAATCTGGAGGTTAGGGTCACAGCTAGTTTAGTAGCTTAGTGATGCATTCAGTTTCCAGATTCTTCCCACTTTTCTGTTCTTCCATCGTCAAAGTGTTGGCCTTTGGTCCTCAGGTTTGATCCTCATGGTTGCAAAATGGCAGCTCCAGCTCCAGCCATCTCACCCATTCAGAGGCAAATGGCTTTCTTCTCCTAGGCTCAGTTCTTTTTTTTAGAGAACAAATGTTGCTCCACGTGCTTTATTGGCCACCCCTAACTACGATGAACAGTCACCATCTTTGCTCACAATTCTGTGGGTCAGCGATTTGGGCTGGGCTCAGCAGAGTGATTCTTCTGCTGGTCTCTTCTGGGTTTGATTATGCAACTGGGATCACCTGGCAGCTTAACTGGGCTGGATGGTCTAAGATGGCCTCACTGTGTGACTTGTGGTAGGTGCTAGCTGTTGGCCGAGCTACACAACTCCAGCAGGCTGGCTCAGGCTTCTTCACATGACAACAACAGTCCAAAAGGGTGAGTGTGGAGGCTGACATGCCTCTTGAGGCCTAGGCTCGGGACTACACAGAGTCTCTTCTGCTATGTTCTTTTGATCAATGCCAGTCCCAAGGCCGCCCTGTTTCCACCAACAGGTGAAAGTGGACTCCACCTTTTGATTGGTCCTTGGTGAGTACCCTGTTGGGTGCTTTCCTATGCAATATCTCCATTACCTCTTTCAACACTGAGGGGTAGAACTTTGGGTTCATTTTTTTTTTCCAATTTTTTTTTTTTTTAATTCTCCATATACTAGTAAAGTTTCGTTATTTGTTACAGCTGGGTGGTGGTAGGTGTTACTTCTCCCATTTACAGATCAGAGCACTGAGGCTCAGGGAAGCCACATAATTACCCCGGGTCACAAAGCTGGTAACTGGCTGCTGAGGGCCCTCTGGGAACCCAGGAAGAAGCACAGATTGGACCCTGCCCTCAGCTGGAGGAGCTCCCGTCATGGGGGGCTCCTGTCTTCTTTCTTTCTCTCTTGGAACGTAAGGGTGGAGAACAGGGTCCATGTCTGAGCAAAGTGAAAACACCTATAAACAGTTACGTGCTGGGTGTGAAAGAGCCGGTTAGGTTGAAGAGTGGCATCGAGGGAGGTCCCAGTTGAGGCTGGCAATGGTGATCTGTCACCCTGGAGAGATCAGTGGGGGCGGGGTGTCAGAATAGTGAGGGGAAGTAACCATGAGTATGTTGTATTGTGACCCTGGCCCGTGCAGACCCCACCACTAACAAAAAGCCTACCCTTATTACAGGCAAGGGTTTCTATTTATTCTCTTCTGTTTTATTCTGGAAAAAGAAATTGTTGGTGGCGTTCTCACCAAAGGGACGTGACCTGCAGTTTGAAGAACGCTGCCCTTCCTTCCTTCCTGTGCCATCCCTGACGCGGGAGGAGGGGCGTGGGCAGCTCTGCTGTGTGCGTGTGCTTCTAACCCCTGACCTGGGCATGCGTCCTCTCACATGGGCACCACACATGCAAAGGGAGCACTTTCCCTTTGAAGAAAACCTGGATTCAGCTTCAGGTCAGGAGGGCTCCAGCCCCACATCCTGCCCTATTTAGGGGTCAAGGGTCAAAGTTTGCTTTGTCAGCCTTCCCAGGGGCACCACTGGCTGTTGCTCAGCAGAGAGGCCCTGGGGGAGCCCCAGAGAGCGCTCGTTCCACACACGCCACCCTCACCCCACTGACTCACACACACTCACGCACATACACCCACATTCACCCACACGCACTCACATACACGCACACCACCCTGATCCCCACACTCACCCACGCTCACACACTCACCCACACTCATACATACAACTGAGGAACCCCCAGATGGAAGAGGCACGCAGGGCATGGTCTGGGGCCCGTGGGGCACAGAGCCCCCATGCTCTCCTAGAAGCCAGGAGCCCGTCCCTCCTGGCACATCAGTGTGTCCAGGAAGCGCCACTGAGCTCTGAAGTCCAGAGGTTTTATCAAGGTTTGATTTCATAGATGTGATCGATCTAATGATCGGTCTTGTGATTAAACTCAATCTCCAGTACCTCTCTCCTCCCTGGGAGTCAGGGGTGGGGCTGAGTTCCAACTGGCTAATTGTATGCTTGGTCTCTCTGGCAAGGTCCAAAGGGCTTCATTATGAATAACAAAAGACACTCCTATGGCTCAGGAAATTCCAAGAGTTTTTGAAGCTCTGTGCCAGGAACGGGGACAAAGACCAGCTATGTTGTTTTTTTTTTTTTTTTAAAAAATACAACACACACACCGCCCCACACACACACACACACACCCCCACACACTGTGGTTCCCTTGGGCCTGGGCTAGGAGCAGCTCGACTTTGAACCTCTGAAGAGGCAAAGAGACCTCTTTCCTTTGAAAGACGACATGCCCTGGGGTCAGTTCAAGTTCAGGTTAATGCATAAGTTCAGTGAGCTGCAGCTCAAAGTAGGGCAAGACAGTGGCTGAGCTGAGGTGCTGTCTCAGAGTGGAGAGCAGGGGCTGACAGAAACTTCTAGAAGTGAAATGTCCTACTGGGCCCTCTGGGCAGCACCACTTCCAGGCTGGCATCACCCCTGCCTGTTTAGCATTTCCGCCCCCAGGAGCACCCTTCCCTCTCCCTCTGTGGGCTTCTGGTTCTCTTGCTCTCTCTACTCTGCCCCGTCAAGGAGAGGGGCAGGCAAACTCACTTCCAGCCGCGGTTCAGTGACTGATGGATTCGTCAGAGACCAGGATGTAAGGGGAAAGGTCACCCTCTCTAAGCCAGGCAGAGGGGAAGTTGAGTGCCCAGGATCTAGAACCAAATCTCAGCCCCAGCACTTACTACCCTGTGATCTTGAGAATGACTTGCCTCTCTCTGCCTCAGTTTCCTCATCTATAAAGTGGGGATAATAATCGCATTCCCCCCATAGGTTTAGTAAGAGAATAAAGTGAGATCATGGAATCGAACGCACTGGTGTTTGGGCTTGCGGCAGACTAGGGGGCAACATGTGTTAGCTGCTATCAATCATTAATAGCATTATCATTATGACAGTGTTTTATTAACAACTGGAATAATAATGTTATATTAATGATTCTGATGACATAGCAATGTAGTAATAATACGACAACCCAAAATAACTGACTGAGGCAAAGATCTCAATCAATGGAGGTTAATTAAACCAACGTTTGAGGATGTGCCTGGGAAAAGCACAAACCACGGACAACTCTGTGACTGTTTGTCCAAAGGGGGATTTGGGAGCTGCAGTATCTCAGGGGGACAGGGCATACAGAAAGGAAAACAAAGCGGGGGGGCGGGCAGTGAGGCAAAATGGTTACATTCTTGCCAGGCCCAGAAAATCCACATGTTACATAAGATAAGGCGAATGTTAGAAGAGAAAAAGGGAGTGAAGGAAGCATCAGTTGTGTAGATGTCCCTGGGTAGGTGGAAGAGTGTTTGATCTTGTCTCTGTTCCGCACCTGGGAAGATAAACTTGTAATTCATTATTAGTGTGGGATGGAACAGACTTTAATTTTAGGCGCTAGACTTAGCCTGTAGACCCAGAGTTACAGTGTGCATGTCCTTGTTCGTAGGAAGCGGCAAGGAATCTCCTTAGGAATGACCTGTGGGGACAATCCTAGTAGATGCCTGGGGGCTTTTACCTCTCCCTGGAGATCCTAATGTCAGTAACTGCCCTTCATTCCGAAGCAGGTGTTGCCTGACGCTGCCTCCTTCCCTTTTGCATCAGGAGTTGGGGGGGTAGTCCTGAGATTTTTATTCTCCTTTACAAATATTAGTGATCCGTAACAGTGGCCGCAGAATTTGGAGCATCGCCAAAGGGGTGGCAGGGCAGAGTATGCTTTGGCGGGAGGGGAAGTGCTCCCTGAAAGCCTCCTGTCTTTGGGGCGCTCCCCCGCCCCCACCCCCCAGCCTTCCCACGGCAGCTTTGGCAGCCTCCTGGCCTTCCACGCTGTAGCCCAGGGGCGTGGGGCCCAGTGGGCGAGGCTTAGACTGCAAGGGTGGGGACAAGGGTGGAGGGGGTGGGGAGACTGTGCCCCCAGGCTGGGGACATTCCAGAAGGCATCACTTGGTAAGGAAGAATGAGCTTGCTCAGGGCCAACCAAGACTAACAGGGACATCCTAAAACAACAGAGCTTGTGAAAGGCAGCAGAGCCCCCTCCCTGTGATTGCCCTGGGGAGGGCACTGCCCTAGGACCCTCACTGGAGCAGAACCAGCGCCCCGAGCGGGAGAAGTAGGAGTGAGTGTCTGTGACTAGGCCGGCTCTGGCTTAGACGTGGGCCACTGTTGGCACTAGAGCACAGATCCGTCCTGGGAGCCCAGCGGCAGGTTTTGTCAGAATAGGGCACACCCACAGGAGAAGCAGGTCGTACTGGGTGGGACTTGGGGTCTGCACGGAGAGGCCCGGTGGCATGGAGGTCATGGAGGTCCCAAGTGTCGACACCAGCATCTGGGGGCTGACTCCAGTTCTGCCCCTTCCAGCTGTGAGCTTTGGCCAGGCCCCCACTTCCGGAGTATGTCCTGTGGGCCAAGCCCCTGCAGGTATTAACTCAGTCATCACACCAGCTCGAGGAGGGGGTGTCCTGTTTTGATCAGACAGTGCCTCAGTTTCTTCATCCGTAAAATGGGCATAATAACAAGCCGCATGTCATGGGGTGATTGTGAGGATGAAGCAAGTTATATATGTGAAGTATCATAACAGTTCCCGTCACAGAGAGAGCTCTACGTTAAGTATTAGCTATTTCTATTTTCATGGGGGAAAAAAGTGTGAATTGACTTATATCTGTGATTATTTCCAACGCCCTCCCCTGGAGCGAACATGCTGGGGTGTGAGTTGAAACTCAGCCCCACTCCGGCACATCAGAGCTTTTCTGGGTGGGACTCTGGACCACCCACATCAGAGTAGGCTGATCCAGGCCCCTCCTACAGAACCAGCATCTGGGGGGGGCAGTTGGGGGGCATGGAAGTTTTAACCCCCCTCCCCCACGGACTCTGTGTCTACAGCACCCTTTGAGAACTTGGACTTAGTTGAACCACTCCGTGACTCAGTGGGCAGATGAGAAATCGAGGCACCAGCAGCCTTGATTTGGACACGGGCCAGGTGACACTTGGCTCCCGAGGGAGGCTTCACTGCTCCACCTGCCTCCTCATTTCGGGAACCTTCCAGTGACTTCCATCTCACTGTTGTCCTCCTCACCTCCACCCCAATCTCTGACTCACGGAGCTCCCTCCCCTCCTGTGTTTCAGATGTTCCTGGTGCGCAGGGACAGCAGCCTGAAGCACCTGGCGCTGTGTGTCCACTTTCCTTCCCTGCACGAGAGCTCGTCGGAGGTGCTAGAATACACCATCAAAGAGGAAAAATCGAGTGAGTACCGATCTTCCCCGTTCTGGCTCCAGCCACACAGCAGCAACAGCGGCAAATGCTGCCCCGCGAACCACGGACTCTTGGCTACACCAGACGTGTTTAGAATTAGAAGCTCTAAAGTGTTAAGTGCGTGGTAAAATAGGAAAAAAAAAAAAAAGAATAAAATTAGAAGGGGGAAAAAAACTTTCAGTTAAATGAAGTTACTTGGCCAGGCTGGTTTTGAGTTCAGTTTATCACTCAAAAGTCAATGTTAGTTTCCGCTTACCCTTGTCAGGGCTTGTTGGCTTTGCTTCCTCGTGGCCAAAGTTTCCTCCTTAGCTCAGCAAGGGTGCTGGAAAAAGGAAAGAAAAGGAGAGGAACTGCCTGGGCCCCTGGGTCCTAGTGTCAGCTCAGCACACACTCCAACCATGGTCTGGGACAAGTCAATTCACCTCTCTGAGCCTCGGTTTTCTCATCTGTTAAATGGACGTAATAGTCACTGTCCTGCTTGTATCATAGAGCTTTTCTGAGGGCCAAATGGGAAGATGCTTTGAAAGACGGAAATCTTGTGTGTGCACAGGGCTGCCAGAAGCAGGCATGAGATGAGCCTTGGCGGAAAAACGTTTTGAGGCCCCGGTCGAAGGCAGGTTTGTGCTGATACGCAGTGTCGTCAGGTTCGGGCCCCTGGTGGACTGCTGGCTCAGCCATCTATACCGATTTCCCCTCCTCAGGGTCCGTGTGTGCACATGCCAGGTATGAAGACCCAAAAGGCCTGTTAGAAGAATCCATAGATTATTACACGCACGGGCTTATGTCCTCTTGTAAATGGGTCCAAGGTGTTGTGGGAAGCTCTTTACCCTTGGTTAGCAGCAGAGTGGCAAGACTTAAAGATGAAGGCCCATTTACTATTCCCCAGAGCTTGCTTCTCAAGAAACACTTGTGCCCCAGTGTCGGGCACTGACAGAGTTCCTGGCCTCAGGGGTCCCCCAGTCTGGTTGGAAGGTGAGCGACATGCTGGGGCAGGAGAGACAGACACCTCTTGCTGTGCAGTGTGGCAGGTGTCACTGCAAAGAGACCTCTGACGGGCGGGCATAGAGGATGTAGGTCACCATGGGGAGGACTCGGAGAGGGTGTCAAAGAGGAGGGAGCATTCAGGCTGAGTCCCAAACGTGAGTTGAGTTAAAGGTTGGTTTTCTAGGCCCAGAAGTGGACTGGGAAGTGAAAGCAGAAGCAGGTTCTTTTTTCTGCTGCGAGGGGGTCTTCCCATAGAGACCAGACCCGTGCAGAATGATGAAAACACAACTCACTCATTCACGTATTCAGCAGACAGTTGTGGAGTGTGCACTCCAGCCAGGCACTGTTCGCTCCTGGGGACACAGCAGGAGCAAAACACTGTCCCTGCCTCTTGGAGCTTACTTCAGACGGAGGGAGGGGAATGCTATGGAGAACACAGGAGCAGGGATATTAGCTGCTGCAACAGCAACAGCAAGCAGAATGGCCTGAACCCAGAGGAAGCTGGTTTCCTACTCCTCTGCAAGATTCCGGCCAGTGGGGAAGGAACATGCAGGGACACCAACTGAGGGAGGCTCTGCCACCTTCAGCATGCAGCCTCCAGTTTCCTAGGGTTAAGTCCAAGCCAATAGGCTGGAAGGGGGAAAGAGCACAGAGAAGTCTTATGGTTGGTGGGGGGGGAGGGGTCTCACCCCAGGGCCTGGAAGTAGGTGTGTCACCTGTGCCCACATCCCATTGGCTATTACTCGGTCATGTGATCACGCCTAACTGCAAGGGAAACTGGGAAATGTAGTCCAGCAATGTGCCCAGAAAGGAGCAGAGGGCCTGGGTTTTGGTGAACTGCTAGCAGTCTGATCACCGGGTTGGGGGTCTGGGGAGTGTGGGGTTGGGGAGAAGGTTGTTCATTTATAAAGCAAATTTGAACGACCCCTCCACCCTGTGGAGCCCAGTGGGGAAGAAAGTATGGGGTTTTCAAAGAGGGAGGAGAGGACTATGGTTTTCCTGGACCAAGCATCCAGCACCCTCTGATGGCTGCAGAGGGAGTGGGGTTGTTTGGGGCATGTACTGCTCTCCAGGAACCTGGGTTCTTTCTCATCCGCCAGGGCAAGGCATTCTCCGCAGGTGTTTCTGGGGCCGCACAGACCCTGGGTGTGCTTGTGGCCTCCTAAGAGAGAATGACCATCCGCCCATCGACTTATGGACTGGAGGGGGCAGCATGGTGTAGGCCTGCCTCTTCCTGAGAGTGGCCAGGCTTTGGGGACTCAGCTGCCAGCCAGTAGTTACCTACAATCCTTTAGAACTCCACAAGCCAACTGTGCTTCTTGAATGACAGCACCGACGTTGGGAAAGTAGCCGAAAGTGGGGAGTCATGGTGTGCTGAGTGTGTTCCATGCCAGCTCGTGCTCTGGGGGCCCGAGCTGGGGGTGTTGTTCAAGGGCAGGGCGATCGGAACGGCTTCGTGGAAGAAAGGGGCATCCGCTGGAGCACAGACTGTCTGGAAGTTCTGCTTCTCTCCTCTGTTCCTGCTCCTTTCCCACCTCCCTGCCCCCGCCTTCAGGTCACTTCCTGGTCTCTTCAACCCAATTACTTCCCCCGGGAACCAGGACATCGTGTCTGGTTTCATGTCCATTTTCCCACTAGGAGCCTGTCAAAGAAAAGCCAGAGCCGGACAGTAGTTAAAGCCGTATAACCAGGTTTTACTCAGAACTACTGCGTTAGGGAAAAGCCCTCTGAGTGGAACTGGGCTCAGTTATGAACATAACACGGGTGAGTGGCAGTTTATAGCCCAGGAGCAAGTGGGGGTCGGTGGATGGAAGATTACTAAGAGGAAACATCAGGGGTCGGGGGATCCCGGCTACACTAACCTAACAGGATTCTTTCTGCAGACGGGCCCGGGTGAGCAGAAACCAGCCGGGGATGGGGAAGGATGAGGAGCCCAAGCAGATACTGAGATGGGGGTTCTGGCAGAACAAGGTTCTTTTGCTAAAACTGGATTTTACAAGGAAATGCACAGATGGGCCTGGGAATAGGTTCAGGAGCCTGACAGAAGTTTGGTCCAGCAAAGAATTTTTGTCCAGCCCAAGGGACAAACCAGGGCACTCAAGGACAGAGACAGCTTACTTCCTTGGATTCTCGTCTCAATTTCCATTTTTAAACTTTTAAAAATTCGATGCTCAGTCAGGCATGGTGGCTCACACCTATAATCCCAGCACTTTGGGATGCCAAGGCAGGAGGATCACTTGAGGCCAGGAGTTCGAGACCAGCCTGGGCAACATAGTGAGACCTTGTCTCTATAAAAATTTTTTTAAAAATAGCTGGGTGTGGTGGTGTACCCCTGTAGTCCCAGCTACTCAGGAGCCTAAGGTGAGAGGATCACTTGAGCCCAGGAATTCGAGACCAGCCTGGGCAACATAGTGAGACCTTGCCCCTTAAAAATTTTTTTAAAAATAGCTGGGTGTGGTGGTGCACCCCTGTAGTCCCAGCTACTCAGGAGCCTAAGGTGAGAGGATCACTTGAGCCCAGGAGTTCGAGGCTGCAGTGGGCTATGATTGTGCCACTGCACTTCAGCCTGGGTGACAGAGAATGACCTTGTCTCTAAAAAAAAACAATTGCAGACTCCTCCAATCATTGAGCATTCATCTTAAATACACAGATGGTGTCTATTAGTCTGGTATGTGTTTTATTTTGCTCTTTCCTTACAATACTCCACTGCTCCCTGATCTCATTCCTCTGACGTCCACCACCAGGGCGAACCGAGGCAACAACGAGACAGCTGCAGGAAATCTGTTTCTTTGCCATGTTGAGTCACTGCTCTTCCCTCTTTGCTCTCTCTTCATTGGGTACCATCCTCCTTAGAGTAGTGGTGGAGCACAGACCGCGGAAGCCACGCAGCCTGTGTTTGATCCCAGCTTTGCCTTTCCTGCCTGTGTGACCTTGAGCAAGTTGCTCTACCTCTCCAGGCCCCAGTTTCCTTGCCTGTAAGACGGGGATAAGGATGGTGCCCTCCTCGTGGGCCCTGGGAGGAGTCAGTGTGCCCGCAGTGCTTGGGACTTTAGCCACTGTGGCTGTAGTAGCTGCAGTGGAGGGTGGCCTGAGGAGGAAGTGGGCAAGGGAAAGGCCCAGGCTGGAGCTGGACCTTTTGTTGGGGTTCCCCACACAGAGATGAGGCAAGGGAAGGAGACAGGGGATGCCCCGAAAGTGGGTGGTCAGCCTCATCTGCGGCCTCCTCTGTTTGCCTTGAGCAAGAAACATTCGCTCTGACCACTTCATGCTTCCATGCGCTTGGATTGGCCTCTAGTTTCTTGTTAAGAGTTTCTTTGAAAAACCTTGAACCAGTCAGGTCAGCTTAGTCTTGCTGTGGTGACAAACAACCCTAAACTCCAGCGGCTTGCACACAAAGTACACATGCACACCACGGACTTCGGGCGAGACTGGGCTGGCTTCAGGGGTGCCCTGATGCTGGTGGCCACGAAGGAGTGCCCATGTCACTCCTCCCCCAACTCTGAGAGCCCAGTACAGAGAGTGAGGGAAGAGAGTGAGAGACTCCACCTGGTAATCCAGGGAATTCTCCTGTATCTTATCCAAGTCCACCAAGGTGGTACCACCAAGAGTCTGCAAGAGTCACCCCAGTGCTAATATGGCTGCAGGGACCAAAGACTTAGATCACAGCACTAAATTCCCTTTGAGTATCTGGAAAGCCTTCTCAAGAAGGACAGGATCAAACAAGCCCGGACTGCAAAGGTTAAAATAAATACCTAACTCTTCAATGCCCAGACATTGACAAACATCCACAAGTATCAAGAACACCCAGGAAAACATGATCTCACCAGACAAACTAAGGTACCAGCAACCAATCCTGGAGTGATGGAGGTAGGTGAACCTTCAGACAAAGAATTCAAAATAGCTATCCTGAAGAAGCTCGATGAACTTCAAGACAATGCAGAGAAGGAATTCAGAAAGCCTATCAGAGAAATTTAACAGAGATTGAAATAAATTTTTAAAAAATCAAGCAAAAATTCTGGAGCTTAAGAATTCAATTGACAAATTGAGAAATGCGTCAGAGTCTCTCAATCGCAGAATTGACCAAGCAAAAGAATAGACAGGCTATTTGAAAATACACAGTCAAAGGTGAAAAAATAATAAACAAGAATGAAACATGGCTACAAGGTCTGGAAAACACCCTCAAAAGGGCAAATCTAAGAGTTATTGGCCTTAAAGAGGAGTCAGAGAAAGGGATTGGGATCAAAAGTTCATTCAAAGAAATGAACAAGTGTTACCATTTCCTCCTCCCTGCTCCTCTCTGCTGCACTAAGGTGACTGGAAGACTTTGAGATGTCTGGGTCACCACTTGGCCTCACAGGGGACCCTCAGAGGCCCGATGTGCATGGAGAGAGTGGGACAGAGACCCGGCAGAAGAGTCACCAGGCAGAGGACGTATGATGAAGGACCGGGACGTGGGACGCGGGACGAGGGATGGAAGAAGGCTGCAGCCTGCCCCTGATGGCTGAAATGAACCACCCGGCCAGGAGGACACCAGCTACTTTCTGGTTCATGGGCTTTGAAGACGGTGACAATGACATATTCATGTGATGACATTTTTCTGCTGGCTGCTAGAAAAAGAAAACCAGTTGGTCCCGTCTCCAGAAGACGAGCCACGAGAGAGCAACGGATGCCCATTCAGGAAGCAAGCTGCCCAGCCCTCGCGGTCTGGGCCACCTGCCCACGTTTCCTGGACAGCCCCATTTCACTCCCGCCTGTTCCCCTGGCTTTAGAAAGGCCTGCTTGTCTAGCTCAGGTAGGATCTCTTCTTGCCCTGAGAAAATCTCCCATGCTCAGGCATGTGATTTTAGGGTCAGGTAGTTGAAGTTGATAGATAAGTTTGTACCTGGGAGCAGAGCCCATCTCCTGGACAAATGTGGCGAACACTTGTGCTGATTGGTGCTGATGGTCACCACCGCTGGACTGTGGGGACCTTTTAAACCAAGGAAGGGAGAAATTCTAGGTGACTGGTCCTGGGCAGTGGAGATCTCTATGTGTGGGCAGGTCAGAGCATCACCCAGAATGCCTTTGAGTTCTTCTCTTGGGTCAGACCTTTTCACCAACTGCCCCATGATCCTAAAAAGAGATTTAACCTATATTTGAATCAAAATGTACTAAGTCCATAAAAAGGTAAGGAATGATTATTATTAAAAGAGACTGGTGTGGAGAAGCAACCTCTTGATACTGATGTGTTTTGTTTTTATTTTTTATTTTTTTATTTCAATGTATTAGGAGGGTACAAATATTATGGTTACACTTTATGTCTTTGCCTCACCCAAGTGCGAGTTAAAGGCATGCCCTTCCGACACTGATGTGTTGATGGCATCATGGTGAATCTCACACTCTCGTGAATCGCAAACCTCTTGCGAGAGCTTGAGTTTTGCAAAGGCTGTCAGTTCTGGGTTTTTATTCTGTCTCTGTCACGTTGTGACATCGGACATGTTACTTAACCTCTCTGTGCTTCATTTCCCTCATCTGCAAAATGGAGACATCTGCAACATAGCTATTGGGAGCACCCATGAGTGATCCAATCACTGAGTACCAAGGGGATCGGGACAGTGTTGCCTGGCACCTGAGAAGCACTCAACAGCTTCTTCTGCTGGACGAAATGGAGACACTGACGGGGAAAAGCTCTCCCAGTGCCCACAGGTAGTGAGCACTCACGAGACGCTAGCAGTGAGAGTTAGCTGTGGGGACTGAGCAGTGTGCAACCCATACCTCAAAACCCATCATTTCCTGCAATGCCCTGCTCTTGGAGAACTCCTCTAAGAAGCTGATTCATTCTTCTTGTCTCACATCACGTATTACCCATAGAGTTTTTGGGTAAAATAACCACAGTTTGTTTCTTTCTATTTTTAGCATTCCCCTTTTTAGCCTCAAAAACTGGAGTTGGACCTGGAAAAAAAAAATACATCAGGAGATAATTTAACTCCAGGAACTTTATTGGAAAATTTTGGTGAATTTCTTTCTGTTTTTTAAAATAGATTGTGAATCACAGCGTTGCATATAGTTTCTTAGCCATCCTTTTTTTCACGTCAACGTTTTATGATGACCTTTCTCTGTGTTATCGAACATTTCAGAGACTTAAATATGAGCTGAATGGCTTCGGAAGGGAGACACTATGACAGGCTCTTGAAGACATGGCCCTTGACATCGTATCAGTGGGAGACACAGACACATGCACCCTTAACCGAAATACAAGCCAGACGGTCCTGAACTGCACTTCGGGGACGGCAAAACTGATGACTCTTGACTGAGGGAAACCAACCCAGGCCTCTCCGGGCCTTGGAGGACGGATGGGATATCGTGAGAAAGAGAAATTGGGAAGCAGGCGTGTGAAGCTGAGACCACAGCCTAAGGGGCAGGAACGAGGCTCAGGGGAGGGTGGAGCTCTGTTGGGAATGAGGTGGTTAGAAGTGGGGTCAAAGATGGGACTGGGATGGTGGGATCGGGCCAGGTCACGAAGGGCCTTGACAGCCTCTCGGAAAGTCTCTACTCAGTAAATGTATTAATACCAGCCTGTGAAGGACTAACACGACCATGAAGTAGTGTTCTCTGTCAGGGGAGGGTGCATCTCAACAGGAAGAAAAGTCATTGTACTGATGTTACCGTGGGGCCGGGTAAGGCATTAGCCAGCAGGGAGAGGGAGTTAGTTTGCCCTGGCTGTCCTGAAATAGCACCTGTTCTGTGCAAGGCTCATTCTGACCGACGGCCTCCTCCCCGGCCCCGCCGACTTCCCCACAAGGCTACTTAAGTGGACAGTGAAGTTTCATGATGTGTCTCTTGCCTGTTTGGAGCAATTTCCCCTGGTTTTTGCAGTGTGGAGGCCCCCTGGAAGAGTAATAATCCTACAGCCCCCTCCAGAAGCACCCTGCGTCCCTTCTGTCCCCTCCATTGTGTGTATCGCGTTTGTTCCCACCTCTGTGCCTCTGCTAGTGCTGTCTCCTGCTTGGGCTGCCCTCCCGCTCCTCTCAGCCTACCAGATCTTCCTCAGCCTCTGTTGTCTGTTTCATGTTGTCATGTCTTCTTTCCCGGCTGGGCTGGAAGCTTCTGAATGTAGGCTTTGTGTCTGATACATCCATGGTCCCTGTACCAGCAGAGAGCAGGACACGTAGCAAGTGTTCAGCAAATACTGGGTCAGCTTGATCAACTGGCCAGTAGCACCCCAGGCTTTGGAACCCAGTGGACCCGAATTAAAATCCCACCCCTTTGCTTCCATCAGCTGTGAGGTCTTGGCAGTGCTGCTCAGTCCTCTGCCTCCCTAAGCCTCGGCTTTCTCGACTGTGAGACGGACTCAGAATCCCAGTGGTGGTGAACTGGAGCCATGTAGGACAGTGCCCGGCACACTGTGTGTGCTCATAAAAACTTAATTGTCTCTCCTCCATCCCTAACCATCCCCCTTCCCACGTGGCATGGGTCTTACGGTAAGAAAACCTGGGATCAGTCCAGTCTGGCATATTAGAAGCTAGAAGTCACCACTCTGTCCTAACAACATGCAGAAAGCTGAACGAAGTGAAAAATCAACAACTCTTCTTCAATCCGTTAAAGGGGGGATCACAGGGCAAACCACTGCCCCCAGACTGGAGAGGCTAACAGTCCAATGCCGAGAACTGACGTTTGCCAGAGCAGAAACCCGAAAACGCAAACTTCCACGGGGCCAGTGCTGAGATAGGGAAACTTGAAGCATAACTGGTAAATTGCAGGAAGCTCAGTGTGGACGGCCTAAGAGCTAAAAACTCCAGGGCCCCTGTCATCGGGGGGCCCCGCATTTTTGTAAGTTTTACCAGGTTCCCACGGTGGATATCGGAGAAGGAGCCCCCTGTGCTTCTGGCAGCGGAAGGGAAAGGAACTGTTTTGGAATCTGCCAGAGCACTCTGTTCTTCTTAACAAGCTCTGCTCTCAGGAGAAGCTTTACAAGCAGCACCTCGCCTTCTGGGGTTTTATCAGAGCCTACCCCACCTGGGCAAGGGGAAACACCCAACTTCAGCCCATTCTGGCCATCCTGCCCTCCCAAAAGGGGGGAAAGCTGAGAGTCTCTTGTGAAGTTCACAGTCCGAGGCACAGGCTCAGTGAGAGACCGAGACCTGCTCTTCCCCTCCCCACACCCGCCCACCACACTGCTAAAGGCCTATTTACGGCCGTTCCTTTTACCCAGGACGTCGTGTTTGGCCACCAAGACAGAAATTAGAAGTATAATAAAAGGCAAAAAATTCAGTGTGAACAGACAGAGCAAGCATTGGAACAGACTCACATATGGTAGAGATTTTAGAATTATCAGACCAAGAATTTAAAACAATTATGATTAAGATGCCAAGGGCTCTAATGGATAAAGTAAACAATAGGTAAGAACAGATGGGCAATGGAAGCAGAGGGATGGAAGTTCTAAGAAAGAACCAAAAAGAAATGCTAGAGATCAAAAACACTGTAACAGAAATGCAGAATGCCTCCAATGGGCTTATTAGTAGATTGGCTATGGCTAAGGAAAGAATCTCTGAACTTGAGAAAATAGAAACTGCCCAAACTGAAAAAGCAAAGAGAAAAAAGACTGAAAAAAACAGAACGGAGTATCCAAGAACTGTGGGACAACAACAAAAGGTGTAACACACATACAGCGGGAATTCCAGAAGGAGAAGAGAGACAGGCACAGAAGAAATATTTGAAACTATAATGACTGAGAATTTCCTCAAATTTGTGTCAGACACCAAACCACAGATCCAGAAAGGTCAGAAAACACTGAGCAAGATAAATGCCAAGAAAACCTCACTTGTGCATACCAGTTTCAAACAACAGAAAATCAAAGATAAAGAAAAAATCCTGAAAGAAGCCAGAGGAACAAAAACACCCTACCTATAGAAGAACAAAGATAGGAGTTCCGACTTCTCAGAAGCCATGCAAGCAAAAAGAGTGTGGAGTGAAATATTTAGAGTGTTAGAGAAAAAAACCACTAACCAAGATTTCTTTACCCTGTGACATTGTCCTTCAAAAGTGAAAGAGAAATAAAGACTTTCTCAGACAAACAAAAAGTGAAGGAATTTGTTGCCAGTAGACCTGCCTTGCAAATGTTAAAATTTCTTTTGAGGGAAAGAAAATGATAAAGGGTAGAAACTCAGAGGTATATAAAGAACATCGGAGGAGGAATAAAGGCAAAATAACTTTTATTTTTCTAATGCCTGGTTGATCTAACAGATAACTGTTGAGAATAATAATAGCAACAATGTATTTTATTTATGCTTACATGTGTATATGCTTATGTATAAGCAAAATGAATGACAGCAATGATACAAGGGATGGGAGGGAGGAATTGAGATTATTTTGTTGTTAGAAGGTCCAGTCATCTCTTGGTATCCATGAGAGATTGGTTCCAGGACACCCTGTGAATACCAAAGTGAGCAGATATGGAAGTCCCTGATATTAAGTGGTATAGTATTTGCATATAACCCACACACATTCTCCTGTATACTTTGTCATCTCTAGATTACTTATAATACCTAATACAATGCGAATTCTATGTAAATAGCTGTTATTCTGTATTTTTTTAAATCCGTATTCTTTTTTATTGTTGTATTGGGTTTTTTACTGGTTTTTTTCCTGAATATTTTCAATCCATGGTTGGTTGAATCCACAGATGTAGAACTCAAAAGTATGGAGAGCTGACTATACTCACGTGACCTGTAAAGTAGTCTAGTGTTATTTGGAAGTGAACTTGGACTAGTTGAAAATGTGTATTGCAAACTCTAGGGTAAACACCAAAAAAAAATTTAAAAAGAAGTCTAACTTACTAATAAAGGAGAGAAAATAGAATGGTAAAAAATGCTCAGTTAAAATGACAGAAGGTGGCCAGGCACAGTGGCTCATGCCTGTAATCCTAGCACTCTGGGAGGCCGAGGCGGGAAGATCACTTGAGCTCAGGAGTTCGAGACCAGCCAGAACAACACAGTGAGACTCCATCTCTACAAAAAATAGAAAAATTAGCCAGGCATGCCTGTAGTTCCAGCTACTCGGGAGACTGAGGGAGGAGGATCGCTTGAGCCCAAGAGCTTGAGGTTGCAGTGAGCTATGATGATACAGCTGCACTCTACCCTGGGCAACAGAGTGAGACTCTGTCTTCAAAAAAAATAAAGAGAAAAAAAAAGTATGTGAACATACCTACACATACTCTGGCAGAAATGCAAGAGCTGAATGCTGCTGCATTCATTCATACATTAATTCATGAATATATGTAGCTAGTGTCTGTTGAGCCCTGGATCATGATAAGACGGGGTCCCTGTCCTCGAGGAGCTCAAGTCTGCCCCCGGGGAGGCCGAGTGGTCAATTGCAGCACAGTGTGTTCAGGGCTCTTGTGATGGAAATGAGGCAAGTGAGAAGGTTAAAAAGAGGGGTGCAGAGATGGCATTCCAGGCAAGGGGCCCTGCACGGGCAAGGCATGAAGGTGGACCAGCTTCTGCTTTTAAAAGGATCACTTGGGTAGCTGAGTGGATTGGGGCAAGAGTGGAAGAAACAAGGCCAAGTGCTTTTGTGAGTGCTTTGTAATCTCACAGCATCCTGGGTGGAGGCTCAGCTTGTACCGGGCAGATTACCCCATATAGAGGACTTCTAAGGAGATGTTTCTAGAGGAACTCAGCTTTGGGGGGTTTTTCCCAAAAGGGAATGTTGATTGTTACCTCTGAACACTTCTGGATCACCTCCCAGGTTTGCTTTACTTTGGGAGTTCCCAGGTGGCCTCACCCCTAGGAAGCGTGAGGAGCATTGGAGCCAGTGTGAGCTTGTGCAAAGCCGTGGTGGGTGTCCGTGAACCTGGTTCTAATTACACTCCCCCAGTAACTTGCTATCTGGCCTTGAGCAAGTCGCTCAATGTCTCTGAGCCTCCTGGGCAAAGGGAGCCCTGACCCCACCTGGTGAGAGATGGATACATAGTGCCTTGGAAGGACAAAGCCCCACACAAATAGAAGGCATCATTCTTCCTTCGCCTAATGGCCCAAGCACCTGGATTGTAAAGCCTCACCATGGCCTAGGAACATGTATGTTGGTCAGTGGCCAGGCAGCCAGCTGGCCTCTTGGGAAGCCACATTATTATGCCTGTCTTACCAGCTTCTCCTTTCTGCCCAAACTATTTAAGGAAGCAATCAGAGGTGAGACCTTCTGGAAAGTTCCATAGCAACAGACTGGTGTCTTCTGTGGCTCTTGTGTCCTTTTCTCCTTATCTGTCGAAGATCAGCGAATAGTTTGCACTGCTTTTGTCAGCAGTTCTGATCCTATCACATACTCATTTAATTGTGCTTATTGTTGTCTCGGTCTTAGTTTTCACACTGGAAACTTTTAGGGAACTCACCCCAGAGGAATTTCCCCTGCTGGAACGTTCCTTTAATGGAGTTCCCAGTCCAAGGCTGCCCTACTACAGCAGTCGGGTCCCCCAGGTGAGACCCAGTTCCCCAATAACTAGGGCATGAGTTTTACTCTTCGCCAGCTTTCCTCCCCGGTGATGGGGGACTTGCTGTGTGCCAGGCACTGTGTGGGCACAACCCCATGTTGGCCCTTCTGTCTCCATCACAGCCCTGCGAGGCCCGTGCTGGGATCTCCATTGCGCAGCTGAGGAAATTGTGCCTAAGGATGTAACTGGGATTGACCCAAGTCTGTAGATACCACGTGCAAAGCTCTTTCACCTGAGCCAGGTTATTTCCTGTCTTATCTGCCATATTCCTTATCCACATGACCCTCCGGGGCAGGGGAAGGGGGAGGGCTCCAGAGAGGGAAGTAGAGCAGATAATAATTGAGCATTTATACTCATTGCTTGGCTGTGTCTTATCCTTTCCTCTTTTGGCAGGAGATTTACTTAACAAAGGGCATTGGAATTACCCTCAGAGTCTGAAGCCCAAGCTAAGAGTACACTAAAGTGCTTTATGTTCATTGCAAAGGCCCAGAGCTGGGCAGAAAGCGAGCAGGCCTGGACCAGGTGGCTCCAACAAGGCCACCCATGGTGAGGAGGAGGCACCCGAGTTCCAGGCCTGGTTCTGCCTCTTACTGGCTGAGTGAAGGTGGGTTTGTCTCTGAGCTATGGTTTTGGGGGCTTGCCGGAGCCAACTCACATCCACTGGTGAGAGCTAATTGTGTGTATCTCTCCCTAACTTGGCCCCAACTCGGCAATAAGTACATGATGGAAATTAGCAAATGCTGTAAATCGGGGATTCCTCCCACCCGAGAGCCGGTTGTTCTCAGCACATATTTGATGGAGGAACACTGACTGAACTCCTGGGTCCAGGTCTCAGGTGGGGAGGGCAGAGTTTGAGCATAGAGGTTAGATAGTCTATAATTAGCCTGGTTCTCCCTCCAGCGCAGGGTTTCCGAGACTTGGCACTGTTGACATTTGGAGCTGGGTGACTCTTTGTTGTGGGGGACTGCCCTGGGCATCGCAGAATGTTAGCAGCATCCTTGGTCTCTGCCCACGAGATGCCAGTAGCACCACCCTCTGAGTCGTGACAACCAAAAATATCTCCACACGTTGCCAGATGTCCCCTGGGGGACCAGTTTGCTCCTGGTTGAGAACCACGGCTCTAGGGCTGGGCCATCCAGCCAGGAGCCGTGTGTAGCTGGTGAGCACGTGAAGTGCGGCTCGTCTGTATTGAGATGAGCTGCGAGTGTAAAATGCACACTAGGTTTTGAGCACTTACTATGAAAAAAATGTAAAATGTGCCATTAGTAATTTTTAATATATTTATGGCATGTTGAAATGACAATATTTTGGATACATTGGGTTAAATACAATATATTACTAAGATTAATTTTACCGTTTCTGTTTACTATTTCTAATGTGGCTATGAGAAAATTTAAAATTGCACACGTGGCCTAAATTACATTTCTCTTGAGCAGCAGCTCTAAGGCATCTCCAGCCCGGCAGGGTGGGTGGGGGCACAGACTGCAGAGTCACACCCCCCCCAAGGCCATGCCGCGGCCGCATCACTTCCTAGCTGTGGCCTTCAGCCAGCCAGCTGCTCAGCCTCTCTGGGGCTCACAGTGGTGATGACTTGCTTCTAGACCTCAGACTGAAGCTCCCAAATGCTGGAGTGGGACAAACTTTGTAAGATCTTGACGTTGCAGCTGGTGTTTTGGGGATTCATGGTTGGTTTTTCTCCTGCGGCATTTGGGGCCCTTCTCCCTATCAGCACGATGCCGGGCCCTCTCCCTTCCCTCCAGTCTCCTCTGCTCCCAGAGAGAACAAAGTGTTTCTCTCATGATGGATCAAGTCAAAGACGCCTCCTGGCCCCTGCAGCGCGAGCAGGGAGCAGGCGGTCTTGCTTTCCAGGACGGCCCTTCTGCTCAGCGTCTCCCCTGCCCTCCCCCGCACCTTGCCTTCTCCCAGAAATCCTTCCTGGCTGGTTTCTCTTTATTTAATCTTTCTGACACTTGGCAATTTGCAAATCTGTGCAATGTCTCCCCTTCTGTTTTGGCATCAAAACTTATAAATAGCTCCCAGACAAAGTCCCGGCTGTGCTGTGACAGTTTGTACAACGCACTGTATTCCTTTTCTCAGACTTTCAGATTCTCATCTGTGCACCTGCTCAATGTGGAAGAGCAGCTTCCGAGAAAAGGAATCTTTTCTTACAGCGTGAGCAGTGTAGCAGGGAGTCGCCACAGCGTGGCTGCCCACAGGGGTTCAGGGACGATGCTTCCAGCAACAGTGAGCCCCGTGAAGCATGCGGTATGGTCCAGGACGGCAAAAAGAATGAGGTCTGGGCCCTGCTCTTTGGAAGCTTTATCCTGGGCCTGGATCAGGCCTATGACCAAATCATGATGTGGTGTGATCAGCTCTAAAGTGGACTGTGTGCCCAGTGCCAGGGCCAGAGCGAGGGGCCAGCAGTTCTGCCCAGGAAGGATGGAGCTCGTGGCCTGCAGGAAAGGCGTCTGCTGGCAGTGAGGCGGGGACACGGCAATTGCATTCCAGCAGGAGGCACCGGGACACCCTCCCTTGGCCCCCACGCCACCTCTCTGAAGAAAAGGCACCTAATATGCTGGCTGGCAGCTCCTGGTTGTGACTTGGCCACCCCCTTGGGCCAGTTACTTGACCTCTCTGAGCCTCAGTTTCCTTGCCTATAAAAGGTGGCTAATGGAGTTGTGATGAGGATTAGAAATATAGAGCCTGGGCTGGGCGGAGTGGTGCACACCTGTAATCCCAGTGCTTTGGGAGGCCAAGGCAGAAACATCACTTGAGGCTGGGAGTTCAAGACCAGCCTGGACAATATAGCGAGACCCCATCCCTACAAAAAAATTTAAAAATTGGCCAGGTGTGGTACCTGTAGTCCTAGCTACTCAGGAGGCCAAGGTGGGAGGATCGTCGGAGCCCAGAAGTTCAAGGATTACAATGAGCTATCATTATGCTACGGCACTCCAGCCTGGGTGGCAGAGTGAGACCCTGTCTCAAAAAAGAAAAAAAAATACAGAACCTGGCAAACAGTGGGTACTTAATAAATGACAGATGACATTATTTTTAAAACCTTGAAAACTATAACCCTAATCAGGAGGCTTGAATCTGTGCAGAGCCCAGCACTGGGAAGTCGGGGGAGGGGCATACAAGGGCAGTGCAGAATCAGAACCAGGATCCCAAAAGCACCAGACAGAACCAGGCTCTGGAAAGCACCGGGGCTAATCCCCTCTGGCGAGGTGGTGGTGGCCTTCCCTGGATCTCAGTTTCCCCATCTATGCAACCAGGGGGTGGGGAGGAGGTGGACCAGAGCTGTCTCTAAGGGCCCTTGTGCTCTGGCTCTCTGTGGTTCCCTGTCCATGGCAGGGACCTGGGCATTTGGAAGTGGCTGCCGGGCCCTCCCTGCCCCTTTCCTGTCAGCCTCCAGCCAGAGGTGCACTGGGCAAACTCACCACTTCCCCACTGTGCACTGCAAGCTCTGTGCACACACGCCCTGGAGGACGCTGGGCCTAAGGGAGGATGATCTTGCACTGTACAGATGGAGGCTCAGGCAGGTGGTGACCACGCAGGGCTCTGAGCCAGCCAGCGCTCCAGAGGCAAAGGTGCCCACCCCAGATCGTCTGCAACAGCCAGCAAGAGAGAGAGGGAGCCTTTTCCAGCACATTTTTGAATCAGCGTCCTCTCCCAGCTCCCTGAGCCCTAACTCACCCCTCGCCCTCCACCTCCCACCCCCAGGTCTTCCACCTCTGTGTTATCCCTTGTGGAGTGGCTGCCATTCCTCCCTCGAGCCTCTCTGTTGGGTACGGCTCCAGCCTTTGCACAATGACCCAGGGAGCCCAGGAGGGCCTCGGTTATTCTTCTCACCTGGCAGAGAAAGCAAGCCTCAGAGAGTCCAAGGCAGTCACTACTGTCCAGGTTTGGGCTTTGCCTGGAGCGGGAACAAGAGTTTGCCTGCACTGTGTTCCAGTCCTTACATGGTAGCGGATCTGCTCAGAGAACAGATGCGCCGGCCGGCAGGGATTGTTTGTTCCTTCCCTTCTCCTGCAGCCTCTGCCTCATGCTGGCCCCAGTGATGCTGGAAGCTCCAGTCTGGCAATGCCCTTCCGTCAGGTAGGAGAGGGCTGGTCTCCCATGTTGCAGGCAAGGTGGCTGCACTACGATGTCATCTCAAAGCAAGTGGGTGCCAGAGCTAGGTCCCCAGGACTTCAGAGAAATTGCTACCCTCCCCACTCCCACCCCTGGGAACAAGGGAAGCAGTTTTCATGTGTTTCAGAAAACTGGGCCTTTTGATAGTAGGCCCAGTGACAACAGCAAACAGTCCTTTCTCTGACTTAGCCACAACCTGGCCAAGCGGTAGTTCCCATGGCAACTGCGGTGTTGCTCGGCAGCAGTGGGTCCCAGCCAGAAGGCAACCGTGGCCTTCAAAATGGGCAAGGAGCAGATTTGGCCCACAGGCTGGCAGAGCAGGGCGGGAGGGGTATGTGGAAGAGTGGGCGTGGCCCCTTCCCTGACCCGTGGGGCCCTGCAGGACACCTCCCTCCTGCTCCCCAGCAGTGGACCACTCCCCAGGCCCTTGTCACTTTGACTTTTTATCCTCAGGGTCTGCACTCCTGGCCTTTCCTTTCAGGCACCCGGTTCAGGGACCTAACGCCCCTTTTAGGAAGGGGGACCAGAATCCTTTAGGGTTGGATCTTCCATCCCATCCTGGGTGATGGGAGGGTTCAGGGAAGGTTGGCTCAGTGGTGTGACACAAGGACCTAGGGGGAAGGCCACTTCCTGGGCCCATGCAAAGTTCCCCCGCAGCCAGGTGCAATGGCATTTTTTTCTCCAAGCATTGAGCCCTCTGAGAAGTCAGCGACTCCCCTGTCCTGTGGGAGGGGTGTCCAACCCTTCCTTGCTTCCCTCTGGTGACACTTTCTTCCTGGGGCAGTCCTAATCCATCCAGTGCTCACTCCATACACATGCGTATTGAGGCCTTGCTACATGCAAGGCTTTTCTTAGATACGATCAATTACCATCTCTCCCACCCCACCCGACAAAATTTGTAATCATCAGAAGAGAATGATCTGATTGTTTTGAATCTCTACCCCACCCCAGGAAGGAGTTCCAGGTGGGTCCCAGGGCCCACACCTCTGGCAAGTTCTGTCACCCGTCTGAGCCTTCTCTCAACCTCGTTATCTATCTACCTGTTACAGACTATGAGCACGGTAGATGCTAGCTGGTGAATGACTATGTAATGAAAACGTCCTAGCCAAGAGTAACTCTGACCGAGCCCTTCAAATGGGGGTCATAACTGGGAACTTTATTAATAGTTCCTGTTGTTGACCGAAATGTGTTAGAACTGAGATCTGTGGGGTTAACAGAGCTGTCTGTTAAGAGGAGAGATCGGGTTTGTGTTTCCCCAGTAAGTGTGTACTTCACCAACAAAAATCCTCGCCAAGGTGCAGCCTCATTCGATGTTTTCATGTCATGGTCTTTTGCTCATCAAAGCCCAGGGTCAGGCTTAGATTAGCACATGCTCGTCCTTCATGTGTTAGCGTAGACAAATCAGACCCTAGTGAAGGCATGTGTCAGTAGGCGTCCTCAGCATAGAGTGAACTGGTGAAGGACAAGTTTGCATTTGTTGAATACATTAGCCTCAATTACTGGGGATTTGTAGTCATTATAACTGAGCATATCTGAACTTTATCTTTGCACCAGCCATGAAGAAAGCATCTGTGAAAGAAATTAATGGTGACAGTAAGATGGCAGAGGGGACTTTGGCCTAGATGTGAATAATAACTGGTTAAAATCCCATCATACATTAAGTCCATCAATAGATAGAAGAGGTGGCTGTTAATTAAAGCCACCTCTTGGAAGGAGGTGGAAATAGCCCTATTGAATCATTTAGACAACACCAGTTGAGTGCCTGTTATTTTGCAGACAAGCTTGGACAGCATTTGTTTTTTCATTCTTTTTTTTTGTGGAGACAGTGTGTCACTCGGTGTCCTGGCTACAGTGCAGTGATGGTGGGTCACCACAAGCTCCAGGTCCTGGGCTGTGAGTGATCCTTCTGCCTCAGCCTCCCGGGTAGCTGGGACTACAGACGCTTGCC